>NC_043711.1:72842638-72873486 GCF_006229205.1 Suricata suricatta | reverse complement strand
TAAAAAATAAAAAAAATAATTAAAAAAATAAATAAAAAACATTTAAAAAGAAAGTGTAAATAAATAAAAGTAATATGAATAAACATACCAGCTAGATCAGCTGTCTGATTGTTGTAGTATTGAGTTCAGCTTCAGAGAAGAATATTTTTCTAAGTGGTTTTACTCTCCCTGAGTTCTTCATGGCCCTAGAATAATTATGGTTATTGATTATTCAGGATGAATCTGGGAAGCTGCAGAAAATAAGTCTTTAAAATGGTAAATGAAGCAGCAAATGATGAACTGAGTTCTCTAGGGTCAAGTGGTGGATAATGTGTTTATGGAAAACTTTCCATGAAAGAAGACTGGGGTGTTGCTAAGATGTGACTTCAAAGTCGCAGCAACTCTATTAACATTTCCAATGCTAATCCTGGGATTATCAACCTAAACCCTTTTAGATTATTGTAAGAATCCAGCAGCCTTGAATGCCTTGTCTGGAATTCTAATGTTGCTGATTAAGGTTAATTGTTGGAGAACTGACGCAGAGAGTGATCTGGAACCAGAGAAAAAAGTATAGGTTCCTTTGGACTACTATCTCACATCATATCCCAAGATTAACTCAAAATGAATGAAAGATGTGTAAGACATACAACTATAAAACTAAAAGAAAACATAGGCTGTAAGCTCCTTGACATTAGTCTTGGCAATGAACTTTTTGGACTTGATACAAAAGGAAAGGCAAAATAAAACAAACAGAGGACCTCATCAAACCAAACATTAAAAACCTCTGCACAGCAAAGAAAGCCATTGACAAGATGAAAAGGCACCCTATGAAATGGGGGAAAATATCTGCAAATCATATATCTGATAAGGACTTAATATTCAAAGCATATAAGGAACACATACAACTCAACAGCTAAACAAACAAACAAACAAACCAAACAATCTGATTAGAAAATGGGCAGAGGATCAAAATAGATATTTTTCCAAAGAAGACATACATATGGGGGCACTTGGGTGGCTCAGTTGGTTAAGCATCTGACTTCTGCTCAGGTCATGATCTCACATTTCATGGGTTCAAGCTTTATGTCCCCCTCTGAAATGACAGCTGAGGACCTGGAGCCTGCTTCAGATTCTGTGTCTCCCTCTCTGTCCCTTTCCAGCTCGTGCTCTGCCTCTCTGTCTCTCAGAAATGAATAAACATTAAAAAAATAAAAAAAAAAAGAAAACATACAAATGGCTAGAAGGTACATGAAAATATGCCCAACGTCATTGATCATCAGGGAAATGCAAGTCAAAACCACAATGAGATAGCAGCTCACAGCTGTTAGAACGGCTAAAATCATAAAGATAAGAGATACCAAATGTTGGCAAGAATGTGGAGAAAGAGGAACCTTTGTGCACCATTGATGGGAGTAAATTGGTGCAACCACTATGAAAACCATTATGGAGTATATAAGTTATGGCAATATATTATATACTTAATACTGTTGTCCAAATATTTATTTACATATATATTTACACAATGGAATATTATTCATTCATAAGAAAAGAATGAAATCTTACATATGTGACCATATGAATGGATCTTAGAGCCATTATGCTGCATGAAGTCAGACAGAGAAAGATAAATACCATGTGATCTCACTTATTTTTGGAATCTTATCTTAAAAACAAACAAAACAAGACAAACAAGCTCATAGATAGGTGCTTGCCAGAGGTGTGACGGGTGGTGGGTGAAATGGGTGAAGCCAAAGCCAGGTGCTTAACAGACTGAGCCACCCATGCACCATACACTTTCTTGTGATATGGATTATTTGTGATTAAAAGAAATTAGAGTGTCCAAATAAAGTAAGAAAATATTTTAAAAGAAGGATGCTATGATATAATTTAATTTAAAAACTGCATGAAAAGACAGACATAGTCATAGTCATAGAAACGTCCATTTTGTACCATTACCATGGTTTGGACTTCCTTCTCTTTGAAACTCGAAAATCAAGTTTCCAAAAATACTTGTTATAAATGAGAACACAGTCTCTTTACATCATTTATGATGTCCACGGAAATAAGTTAGATACTATCTCCCTAGGAATGAGACTTCCCTTGATCCAAACAAGAATCTGTCATTTTAGAGACTTTCTGAATGTGTAAAAAAATGTTTTAAACAGACGGAGTAGTTAGGGAGGCCAATATGAGGTACCATGTTTGATTGATGTTACCTATGGTAACCTCAGTTGCATATATCTTTGTGATTCATTTGGGATTGGTGTTGATTCAAAGATGCCTTCTCAAGATGAGGCAAATTGATCTATGTTCAGGACTTAAAGAAAAATTCCCCATAAAGGCCACAGTAAAATGCAGGTAGATTTCCAGGTAGAAGTTGAGAAGGACTTGCCCTAGGGGACACACCAGGAGGCTGGGTGTTTTCCAAACAGAATGAATCTCCATTTTCTTCTTCTAATAGACATGGCAAGAAATAATTGACTTGTGAGAATCAACACTGATAGTAGGCAGAGAGGGACATTCAAACACCCAGATACAGCCTTTGTCAAGCCAGGAAACTATACTAAAGATAGAAGAGAAAGACTCAAACTTATCCTAAGATGCTAGTGCTCAGAGCTATTCCATACAGTTGTGTATTGCACAATGGCACCCAGGCAAGAGAGTGGATGTGGCCTGGACTGTAATATGTGCTACTGTCTGCCCAGAAGGACAACTTTTTCCCTAATTTTACATACTATTTCAGAAATCCTCCAGCCCTCTGAAGCCCATTCTGAAACCCCCAATTGAGAATCCTTCATTGGGACTGTGGTATTACAACTGTGTGTGCCAGAGTAATCTTTTTTCACTAATTTTTTGTTCTTTTGTTCATTTTGAAAGAATCATTCCTTCATTCATTAAACAAGGGCTGGGGATATCATATTGGGGTAGATTGATTATATTAGTGGTCTCAATACCACACCTTCCCCATGACTATGTCTATTGCTACATAACATTCAAGTGCCCATCTACTTTGTACCCTGGTTTTGTCAATGTGACTTGCTTTGGCCAATTAGATGTTAGCAATGATGACATAATGAGAAGCTTATAAAGAATTTCTTCACTGAGACCTATTCTCACAGTTGCACCCCTATTAGTGCCTTGTGAGCAAGCCAAGCTGTCCAGTCATCTGAATCATCTCAATTGACAGTGAGCTATTGGCCAGAGGTATAAGCCCGACTGAGGCCAGAAGAAATGCACCAGCCAAGAATAGCCAAAATTTCTAACATGCAAATTCATGAAAATAGATGCTATTTGTTTAACACAAATTTTTTTTTGGCTATTTGTCATCTGGCTTTTTTGTGACAGTAGACCACAGATGTACATAGGGAGCATGACAGATATGATCTCTGCTCTCCTGGGCTTACATTCTAGTGGGGGAAAGAGACAATGAATGATATCATAGAATTATATTAAAAGTAGGGTGGGAAGGTAGAACTAGTTAGAACTGCTTTACTTTGACCTTTTTCTATAGGTGACATTTAAGTTAAGGTCTAAATGAAAAGAGTTAGCCAGCCAAAGACCAGGGAAAATAGCTTTCTGGACCAAAGGGTTAGTAAGCTAGAAAAAAAAGGCCATAGGGCTTGGTATATGGGGAGTAAAGGAAAGACATGCACAAAATAAAGCTAGAAAGAAGACAGGCCAGATTACAAGAGGTTTTGTAAATCAAACAAGGAGATGAGCTTTTATTCAAGTGCCATGGGAATGCCTTTTATTTTCATCCTTTAAAAAAAAATCTCTCTGGTTTCCTTAAGGAGAGTGAATTCTGAAAAACAAGATTGGAAATAAGCAGGCCAATTAGAAAGTTGTATTAGTCATCAGGTAAGAGATGATGACAGCTTGTTTTAGAAGGTTGATATATAAGATGTAAACAGTGAAGATGGAGTAGGTAGAACATGGGGGTGGGTTAGAGGTTGTTAGGGAAGAGAGGCACAAGAGAAAAAACTCAAACCTAGATGTTTTCATTTGAATTACTGGGTAAATAGTAATACCCTTTATTGGGAAGAATGGGGGAAGAACTGGACTGGTTTAAGAGGAAAATCAAAGAATTCTAGTCTGACCACATTAAGTTCGCGAAGCCTATTAGAAATCTAAGTAGACATGTAAAACAAAACAATGTGTGTGGGTTATATGAGTCCAGAGGTTCAGAAAACAAAATAGGCTATGGATTTGGAAGGGGTTTAGAAATATGGGAATGGATGGTCATCTAAGAGGAATGTACTAAAGGATAAGGGAAGGGGACTGGTACTGATCTCTGGGGAATTTTAAACTATAGAATCATGAAGCGATGCCAGGGGCGCCTGGCTGGCTCAATTAGAAGAGCATGTGACTCTTGAGCTCCGTGTTGTGAGTTTGGGCCCCACGTTGGGTGTAGAGATTACTTAAATAAATAAAAACTTAAAAAAAAAAAACCAGAAGAAGACATGCCAGCAAAGAAGGCTGAGAGAGAGAGGCAAGGATGGGAGACAAAGGTCAAGAGAGTGCTATCGCACAGGAGACTAGAAAAACCAATTGTTAACGGTGCAGTGGTGCTAAGAGGTCAAGTTCAAGATCAGAGGAGTCTGGATTTGGCAACCAGGAATCATTGGTGGCCTTGAAAAGAGTGATATTCATGTTTTGTGGGGCAAATGTGGACTCTGTATGAAGATAAGTGAGTTCAATGAGGGGATGCAATGAACCATGCTTCCACAAAGGGGAGAGACTAGAGACATCATACAATAGCTAGAGGACACAGGTGACTGTTTTGGATGGAATTGCGCCCTCCAAAAAGTCAAGTTGAAGTCTGAACTCATGATTCCTGTGAATGTGAACTTATTTGGAAATGGAGTTTTGCAGATGTAATTAGTTACACTTATATCGTATTGAAGTAAGGTGAGCTCTTTGTCCAGTATGACTGGTATCTTAAGAAAAGGGAAAGAACAACCAACAAAACAAAAAGACAACCTATTGAATGAAAGAAGATATTTGCAAATGATATATCTGATAAAGAGTTAGTTCCAAAATACATAAAAAACTTATATAACTCAACACCAAAAACACAAATAATCCAGTTAAAAATGGGCAGAAGACATGAACATGCATTTTTCCAAAAAAGATCTACAGATGACCAAGAGACACATGAAAAGATGCTAAACATCATTCATGATCAGGGAAATGTAATTCAAAACCACAATAAGATATCACCTCACACCTGTCAGAATTGCTAAAATCAAAAACAGAAGAAATAACGAAGCGTCGGCAAGGATGTGGAGAAAAAGGAACCCTCATGCACTATTGGTAAACATGGAACTGGTGCAGCTACCATGGAAAACAGTATGGAGGCCCCTCAAAAAGGTAAAAAATAGAATTACCCTATGATCCAGTCATTCCACTTCTGGGTATTTTCTCAAAGAACACAAAAACACAAATTCAAAAAATATATGCACCCCTATGTTTATAGCAGCATTATTTGCAATGGCCATGTTATAGAAGCAGCTCAAATGTCCATGATGGATGAATGGATAAAGAAGATGTGGCATATATACACAATGGAATATTACCTGGCCATCAAAAGGAATGAAATATTCCCATTTGCAATAACATGGAAGGATCTAGAGAGTAATAAGGCTAAATGAAACAAGTTAGTCAAAAAGACAAATACCATATGATTTCACTCATGTGAATATATAAAACAAAACAAACAGAGGGAAAAAAGACAAACCAAAAAGCACCCTTAACTATAGAGAACAGATGGTCACCAGAGATGAGGTAGGTGGGGGGCACGGGTGAAATAGGTAAAGGAGACTAAGAATACACTTATCAGGGCACCTGGGTGTCTCAGTCAGTTAAACATCTGACTTCAGCTCAGGTCAGGATCTCACAGCTTATGAGTTTGAGCTCTGCATGGGGCTTTCTGTTTTCAGCACGGAGTCTGCTTCAGATCCCTCTCTCTGTGCTCCCCCCACTCTCTCTCTCTAAAAAAAAAATAAACATTTTTAAACAGTGTATGCTTTTCACTGGGGTACAGCTCAGGTCATGATCCCAGGGCTATGGGATTGAACCCTGCATCAGCTCCATGCTAGGTGGTAAGATTTTCTCTCTCCCTCTCCTTCTATTTCTCCCTCTCTCTCTCTTTCTCTCTCTCTCTTTCTGTCTCTTCCTGTGCCCCTCTCATGCTCTCTTTCTCTAAAATAAAAAATAATAAAATAATAAAAAAGAGTACAGTCCAGTATAAAAAATAAAAAAGAGTATACTTATCATGATGACCACAGAGTACTATATAGAATTACTGAATCACTATATTGTACACCTGAAACTAATGTAACACTGTGTTAACTATACTGTAATGAAAAAATTTTTAAAGAAATACAAATAAAAAATAAAGAAGGAAAAGAGACAAGGACAGGCACACACTGGAGAGAACACCACTTGACAACAGACGCAGACACTGGACCTACGTTACCACAAACACCTGAGGCTGCCAGAAGCTGGGAAAAGCAAGAAGGTAGCCTCCCCTAGTGCCTTTGGGGGGAGCACAGCCTTCCCAACAGGTTGATGTCAGGCTTCTGGCTTCCAGAACTGTGAGAGAATAAATTTGTGTTGTTTGAAACCACCCTATTTGTGGTACTTTGTTGTAACAGCTCTGGGAAACAAATGTAGTAGTTCCAGGAGAATGTGTTTGTTAAGATAAATTGCGCTGAAGAGACCAATCCTATAAAGAGGAAGAAATCAGTGATGCAGGAGAAAAAAGACTCAATTTCAGGAGTCGAGTTTTTAAGGAAGAGAAAAGGACAAGAAGGATCCAGAAGACGTGGGATCTCCTCGGTGGGCGGAGAGGAGGCCCAGGGAGTGGGTGCCAGTGCCTTGCAAATTTGGAAATAGCAAGATGTTAGAGTTGTGGTTGGCTGCTTTTTTTTTTCCTCACAGGAATCTGAAGCAGGTTATCAGCTGAGGGGGTGGAAATGTGTGTTGTGTGGTGGTGGGGAGGGAATGGGGGAGGCGGTTTGAGGAGAGAGAAAAAGATACTGAGGAGTTGTTTTGGAAATCAGGAAACTGAACAGTCTTGGAAAGCATTAAAGAATTCCAGACCCATTTGAGCTCTGTGGCCTTAACTTTGAAGTAAGACCAGTCAGCCTGGATGTACGTTTTCCTCACAAACATTCTGTGGTTCAGGTGCCGGTGTGGATTGGCAGGTACTTAGCTTAAAGGGAGATTTTGTGTCAGGTTATTTACTCTTTCTTTCTTTCTTTCTTTACTTCTTTCTTTCTTGCTTTCTTGCTTTCTTGCTTTCCTTCTTTCTTTCTTTTTGCCAGGTGAGTATGAAGAAGCACCAATTAAAATAGCTCACAAGGGAGAGTGTGACTTTAAGAATCCACCAAAGGGAAGGATTTATTGTGGACTGGAGATTTTTTGTGAGAGGTCAAAGAGCAGCTGATGTGGAGTCCCGGAGTACTATTCCCAGGAGTATCCATCAGAGATGGCCTGTGTTCCTCTTTCTCAGACCAGGCCAGGCTATAGAGAAGCTGCTGGGAGAAAAACAATCTCATTCCTGGCTTTTATAAAAGGAAGGGGAAGGGAACACAAAGGCAGATTCTTGGGGAAGGAGGGGAAGAGGGAGGAGATTCCCCTAGAGTGGACAGCAAATGGAGGTCTGGAGGCCGCCACTACTGAGGATCCAAGATGGAGCCTTGAGGAGAAGCAGAACCTCCAGGTGGCAACTGTAAGGGCACCTAGGAGGCCCTAGCCCCAGCAGAGGCCCCTCATCTCAGAATGTAAGGTTCCCAGTGTTCACAGTTTCCAAGCACTGTGCAGGTTCAGACAGTGGACCAACCAATGTGGAAAGAGGAAGGGAGGGACCTCACTAAAGGTGCCTGTGCCTGAGACCTCCCCTCCTCCTCACTCCAGATTTGCCATGACCTTGTAGCGGAGGCTGGGCGTGAGGGCCCTTGCACTGACAGATGAATGTCCAGCAGGTCAGTGTCAACAAGGACTCAAGGTCAGGCGATTCTATTTCTTTGTCTTTTTGAGAGAGAGAGTGAGCACACATTCGAGCAGGGGAGGGACAGAAAGAGAGAGGGAGAGAAGGAGACACAGAATTCGAAGAATCCAAAACAGGGTCCAGGCTCCAAGCTGTCAGCACAGAGCCCAACGAGGGGCTTGAACTCACAAACTGTGAGATCAAGGCCTAAGCCAAAGTTGGCACTTAACCGACTGAGCCACCCAGGTGCCCCAAGAGATTTGATTTCTAAGAAAATCAAGGAAGGTGTCATATGAATCTCAAAAAACTATGCTGTGTGAAGGCAGTCAGACATTTATATGAAGTTCAAAACCAAGGAAATTCCCAGTGATAGAGATCAGAACAGAGGTTTTCCCTGGGGGTTGAGGTGGAAAGCAAATGACTAAAAAGGGGCATAAAGGAACATTCTAGGGTAATAACAATGTTCTTCTCTGCATCCAGTGATGGTTATACCAAACAGTCCATCCAACATTTGTCTATTTCACTGTATGTAAATCGTGTCTCGATAAAGTAGTGACTTGGAGCTCCCATAGCATCCCATGAAGAAAAGCAAAAGAAATTAGAGGAAAAAAAGAAGAAAATATAGGTAAAACCAGTTGCTTACCTCAGGCTGCCCATACCCATTGCACATTGCTACCTCTTCATTCCACAGAGTTTTATTGAGCACCTACTCTGTGCCAGGTGGCCAGAGAGCAAAAGAATGGAAATGAAAGGTTAAATACACAGAGCTCAGGGGCGACTGGGTGGCTCAGTCAGTTAAACATTCAACTTTGGCTCAGTTCATGCATTATCTCACGGGTTTGTGGACTTGAGCCCCACATTGGGGCTCTGTGTTGACAGCTCAGAGCTTGGAGCCTGCTTCAGATTCTGTCCCCCTCTCTCTGCCCTTCTCCCCCCACAAAGTTAAATAAACATTCAAAAAATTAAAAAAAAATACACAGAGCTCTGGCCTGAAGGCAATGGGCTCTGCCTGGAGGGAAGGAGCTCTTGGGAAAGTCTGAAGAGGCAACATAGGGGCACATGGACTGGAAAGACCAGGGATTCTGAGACCTGACCCCACCTGTGCTGACACTTCTTACTTTTCTCAAAAGCCTGAATAGGAAACCACAGTCTGGAAGCCCAGGACTTCCTGCCACAATCATCGTGGAAGGTGTTTGTGACTGATGTTGATGAAATGCTAAGCTTGGGAAGCCATTCTCAAGGGAATATGCTTCTCTGAGCCCCAGCAGGCAGCACTCCCCATCCCAGGACCGTTGTGATGGGTTTCTGCACAGGTTACTGCGTTTCCCAGTTTTCCCTGGTGAGCTGGAGCAGAGGGAGAAGGAAACACCCTCAGCCACACCGTTCCCTTCAGGAAACAGGGGACAAAGTGCTGCCCTGTGGATACTTAGGAGAGTGACATTTCCTCAGGCTGAATGACATCATGAGGTGATTTTTCCAAAACACTGGGTTAAATTGGGCCTGATTGTTTATCTTCCTCAGCTTTCTGCAGGAAAAAACACACTCCGGAACTTGATCTCAATAAAGAGAGCATTTGAGACTATGATAAACATTGACAGACATTTCTCTGAGACAGCAGAAAACAGCAACACCACACATTCAAAATGGCGACACACACAACATTCTATATCGCTATTTCTCAGCGCTTGTATTCAGAGGCTGAATAATATCAGTTCTGCTTCTCAGCACTATGTTCTTGAGAAAGAACACAGGACCCATCACTTCCTGTGCATTTAAATGAAAACTTCTCAGGATGCCATTTGTCATGAGGTTAGACGTAAAATTTGAATGTGTTCTGTAACACAGCATTTCACTGACACTTTATAATCTTTCCTTCTATCCAAATTAATTAGAGATGTATTGAGAAGGTGGTTCTCAAAGTATGTTTCCTGGGCCAGCAGCATCAGCATCTTCTGGGAACTTGTTAAAAATAGAGATTATCTTGGTGCACCTGGATGGCTCAGTTGGTTAAGCATCTGACTCTTAATTTGAGTTCGCATCCTGAGCTCATGGTTCATGGGATAGAGCCCCATGTCAGGCTCCGCGGTGGCAACTCGGAGCCTGCTTGGGACTCTGTCACTCTGTCTCTCTCTACCCCTCCTCCACTCGCTCCACATGCTCTCTCTAAATAAATAAATAAATAAATAAAATTTATTTTTTTTAAATGGAGATTATCTGACTCCATCCTAAACCTATTTAATCAGAAACTCTGGAGGTGCACCCAATAATCTGTTTTAACAAGCTATTTGACACATGCTGAAGTTTGAAAAATACTATTTTGAGGAAATCGGAAGCTAGACTCTCTCTGATAGCAGTTCAAAATTAAATTAATCTTCTATTAAAGACTTTCAAAGTAACAGCGACTTAAACAGGAAGCTCATTTCACTAACATACAAAAGAAGTTTCAGAGGTAGCTATTCAAGGCTAGTATGAAGACTCCATGGTGTTAGATGAAACCTAGGTTCTTTCTATTTTCCTGCTCTGCCATCTTTAATGTATGTTTTCAATCTCCAGATGTCTTCATGGTTCAAAATGGCTGCTGGAGCTCCAAATATTACACCTCTGTTCCAGACAAGAAGCAGGAGAAGGGGACATAACACGGGTCCACTCTAGCTATTTGTATACATCTAAAGAAATTGTTCCAGAAGTTCCACCTACCAGTTCCCACTTATATCTTTTGGCCACTCACAGTTAAGAGAGGTTTGGGAGTATAGTCTTTTGCTTAGATTAAAATTACAGCTATTGAGAGACAATTTGCATTCTCTGCCACCATAGTCCAAGACCTGCTACCATATAAATACACACAATTCCAAATATAAAGCAGGGTCAAACCTTTATATCCCAAAGAAAGGTCAAATATGATCATAACTACATTTTAATATTATTTTATTCAAGCTTTTAAATGGATGAAGCTTGGCCATGGATGAACAAACTATGGTCCCAAAGGTGGATTTTCACATCTATGGAAGACAGAGCTGACTAAGGAGCAAACCTCGAGGCATCAAAACCTGGGGGAAGTTGTAATAGATCTGTGATGGTAAATTTTACGTGTCAGCTTGACCTGGTCATGGGGTTGCCAGATATTAGGTTCAACATTATTCTGGATGTGTCTGTGAGGGTGTTTCTGGATGTGATTAACATTTGAGGGGCTCCTGGGTGGCTCAGTTGGTTAAGCCTTTGACTTCGGCTCAGGTCATGATCTCATGGTTCATGGGTTTGAGCCTCGCATCAGGCTCTATGCTGACAGCTCAGAGCCCGGAGCCTGCTTCAGATTCTGTGTCTCCCTCTCTCTCTCTCTGACCCTCCCCCACTCATGCTCTGTTTCTCTCTGTCTCAATAATAAATAAAAACATTTAAAAAAATTAAAAAAAAAACATTTGAACTGGTAGACTGAGTAAAGAAGATTGTTCTCCCAATGAGGGTGGGCCTGAATAGAATATAAGCCTGAGGAGGAAAGGATTCTCTCTCTTTACCTGACTGTCACTGTGAGCTAGGACATTGGTCTACTGTCCACAGACTTGAGCTCACAATGGGACCACTGGCTTTACTGGGTCCTAGGCCATCAGACTCAGACTGGAACTCTCCTGGGTCTCCTGCTTGGACTTCTCAGCCAACATAACTGCATAACCCAATTCTGTATAGTTATCTGTCTATCTATCTATCTCCTACGGGTCCTGTTTCCATGGATTCAAAATTCAAGGCTTCCCAAAATGTATTCTGAAGCTGTGATCTCATGAGAGATCCCATGGAAAAGGAACTCTCTGACCAAGTGTTATTACTTATTGCTTATTAGACAACAGAGCAAAGAACCTGGATCTCACTATGATTTAAAAAAACAAAACAAAACAAAAAAAGCTGCTCTTCCCAGAAAGGACTCTTACCTGCACAACAAACATACTGTTTGTCACTTAGAGTTCACTCTTGGAACAATAAAAAATAAGACTGTTGCCTTGGGAGTAAATTTTACTGTAAATTCTCAGGAAGTATTTCTCAATAATAGGTCTGCTTTGACTCTTTCAGGCTCCATTTGTGGAATGTAAACAACCAGTTATGGCACCCACAATCACACCGGGGGGAGCAGAAGAGGCACAGAGAGGAGAATTGGGTAGGACAGAAGTGACAGGAGTAAAGAGAAGTATTGGGTTTGCCTGCCAAATAATTTTGATATAAGACCCCTGATTAAGTTTTGCACTAATGAAAGCCATTGACAAGATTGTGTACAGTCTGAAAGTAGGCCACTTTCCCCAACACCCACTCACTCAAGGTGATTACAAGATGATTGCAATCTCTATGTCTCAAGGCCACTTGACACTCAAGGGTGACTTCCTGGATGGTAGGCAGTAACTGTGCTCACTGGATGTTGGTTCACTCCTTGCTGTGGACTTTTGCCAAGCCAGCTGCAGCTCTCTGGCAGCTGTTTAAATAATCAGCTAGAATGATAAGGCTGGGGCTGCTCTTTTGTTATTTCCTTAAGCCTCTGTGCTCCGGAAAATCTCCCCTGGACTGATGGGTGTGGCCAGGGCAGGACTGCGAAGAAATAAAAAGCGGGAAGGAAGGGAGCTACCCCAGGACCCTCACCTGAAGGACGTTGGGTGGGAATCACTACGGTCCTTTGGGAATTTGTTTTCAAGAGCAGAAACCAGGGGTTGTCCACAGTGGTCATGCCCAGCCACAGTTTAAGAGAGACTGTGACAGTGAACTATATTAAATCAAACAGGATGCAATCTCTAAGTGAAAGAATGACACCAGGGGGCATCGACGTTAGATGCTGCACGGATGGTGGGCTTTCGCAGCCTACCCAGACCACCTTCCTGGGCTGCTGTGAGGATTTGCTGCTAATGAAGATGGCCCCTCTCTGCAGAGAGCTGCCCTGGGATGAACAGAAACCAGGCTGCCCAGAGGCACCAGTGACTGCCTGACACTGGGAACGAAACGCCAGTGCTCTCGCCTCCAGTGAGACAACTCTGGGGCATGGTCGTGCTCCAGAGCTTCCTGTGGACCAAGCTGAAGCTGGATTTTCCCTCAGGCCACACCCTTGCTCCACTCCTAGCCCCTCCCTGCTTCCCTCACTCTCTGTCTCTTAAGAGGCCCCTTCAATGAATCATACACACCTAAATCCTTGTCTCAGGCTCTGCTTCAAGAGTATTTATCCTAAGATAGTCCTGAGTTCGGAAATCTTTTATGGAGCTATTCTAAATCCCTTCTGCTTTAGTTGAAGACATCCCCCCCGCCCCTACCCACCATGAGTTTTTGTTTCTGTTCAATAGTCAGTACCCAGAGTTAAGAATTCAAAGAAAAAAGGACACCTGACTGGTTCCAATGGTTAAGTGTCCCAGTCTTGATTTTAGCTCAGGTCATGATCTCATGGTTAGTGAGGTTGACCCCTGCATGGGACTTCCCAATGACAGCTCAGGGTTTGCTTGGAATTCTCTCTCTCTCTCTCTCTCTCTCTCTCTCTCTCTGCTCCTACCTCTGCTCATGTGCTGTCTGTCTCTCAAAATAAATAAATAAAACTTTTAAAAAAAGAATTCAGGGGAAGATTTACTCTTCTAATCATATTTTTGCATCCTTGTCTTTACTCTAATAATTGGTATTGCTTCTCGGCCTTTTGGCTAAGATCAAGTGTACTCTAATAATTGGAGCCCAAAATGACCAGATTTCCTTTGAAATTTCCTGAATCACTTTACATCTGCTTTTAAGTGTACAGGTACACAAGATTCTGGGCTATACAAAGCCACGGGGAATAAAAATACACTGCATCTTCCTGAAGCTTCAGGATTTGAGAGGTAAAAAGCAAACAATTTTATGTTAGGTTAACATCAATAAGCCATGAAATAGAGTGCAAAATTCATATGAATTTCTAAGATGAAACAGGAGACCTTAAAGAAATCATAAGGTTCTGTGAGCTATGTTTGGCTCTGTCTAGAAAAGCCCTGCACAGTATCTGAAGAGATCTAAGGCATGTTTTTTTTTTCCAAATTGTGGCAGTAAGAGAACTGTAAGAGAGCGAGACAGAAACCTATATTTTTGAGACAAAATAGGAAGAGGTCCTAAGGCATCGTTTCTTAAAGTTCAGCTTCTGAGATTTTAATGTGCATAGAAATTACCCAGGGGTCCTAGCTCAGCAGGGCTGGGGGAGGTTTCTGCATTTCACACAAGCTCGCAAGTAACACCTAAGTTGCTGGTGCCAAACCGCTCTTTTATTTTCTTTTTAGTTTATTTATTTATTTTGAGAAAGAGAGAGGGAGAGCAGGGGAGGGGCAGAGAGAGAGGGAGAGAGTAAGAATCCCAAGTGGGCCCCACACTGACACCATGGAGCCTGATGCGGGGCTCAAACCCACACACCGTGAGATCATAACCTGAGCCGAAACCAAGAGTCAGACACTTAACCGATCGAACCACTCAGGTGCTCCCCAGACCACCTTTTGAATAGCCAGGCTGCAGAACCCAGCCTCTCACCTGTGCTTCCGTAGGATCCCAAAACATGGATTTTCCCAGCTTGTAGGAATGGATGAGGATGGTCAGGAGGGGAGCATCGTGCCCTAGAGTATCCATCCTAATGGCATCAGGGCCTGGTGGCCGGCAGGTAAGAGGCTCGTGGGGTCACTGGTGCTAGCCCTGCCCCACTGTTTTTTAATTTTTTAATGTGTATTTATATTTGAGAGATGGAGACAGAGTGCAAGCTGGGGAGGGGTAGACACACACACACACACAGAATCTGAAGCAGGTTTCAGACTCTCAGCTGTCAGGACGGGACCTGATGAGGGCTCTGACTCACGGACCACGAGATCATGACCGGAGCTGAAGTCGGACACTTAACAGACTAAGCCATCCAGGCGTCCCTGCCCCATTTTGGACCATGGAGCTGGAAGGGGAAATTGTTCTTGGACAAAGATCCCACTGGGCAAACACAGAGGTCAGTCTCCCCATCATCCCCTGTGAGCAGAGCTGATACTTAGCCAGCAGAGCTCAGAAAGACTGTCCAGTTTAAAGATCCTGAAACACCTCCTTCCCATGTGGTAAATCACTAGTCCCCTTCACGGCCCCAGCTTCCCAAGCCTCTCTGATCCAGCCGCAGGAGTCCTGCCCCTCTGGCCTGCTTCAGACCTTCTCTCCAGAACCAGAGCTGGTTCACATGCAGCTTGACAAATAATTAGCACACCACCCCTGCCTGCAGGAAAAGAATGGACGGGAACCACCATCTGAGTACTACATACTTCAATACATACCTTTTTTTTAATTGTTGTAAAATTCACGTAACATAAAGTTAACCATTAACCAGTTTGAAGTACACATTTCAGTGTTATTTTGTACATTTGCGGTATGATACAACATCCACTCCTATCCAATCCCAGGGCTTTTCATGACCCCAAAAGGAAAACCCACAGCCACCAAGCAACCATTTCCCATTCCTACCTCCACTCGCCCTCTGGTGACCATTAATCTGCTTCCTTTTCCTGTGAATTTATCTCATTTGAATGTGTCACGTAAATAGGATTCTACAGGATGTGCCCTTTTGTGCCTGA
Organism: Suricata suricatta; assembly: GCF_006229205.1. Classification (NCBI taxonomy): domain Eukaryota; kingdom Metazoa; phylum Chordata; class Mammalia; order Carnivora; family Herpestidae; genus Suricata; species Suricata suricatta. The sequence continues at coordinate 72,857,949 of NC_043711.1, read as the reverse complement.
CTGCTCTCTCTTAACATTTTCAAAGTTCATCCGTATTGTAGCGTGTACCAGTATTCTTTTTTAAGACTGAGTAATATTTCATCATATGGTGTGACCACATTTGTTTATCCATTCATCATGTGAGGGCTGTTTGGATTGTTTCAACCTTACAGCCCTTGGGAATTGGATAACACATTCTTGGAATTCCCCTCCAGAGTCATTTGAATCAATGGGGAGAAAGGAGAGTCCGGTCACCTGCCCAAATCAATCTTGCATTTTGGATGCAGCCTGATTTAACTTCGACGGTGTAAAACAATTCCGTTAATGCTCAGCACGTGAAAATTTCTGGAGATCGGAATCCAAGGTTCTGTGGGTACCGACGGCAGTTCAAAAAGAAGAGCTCCGGGACGCCTGGGGGGCTCAGTCGGTTAAGCGTCCGGCTTCAGCTCAGGTCATGATCTCATGGTCGTGGGTTCAAACCCCGCCAGGCTCTGTGCTGACAGCTCAGAGCCTGGAGCCTGCTTCAGATTCTGTCTCCCTCTCTCTCTCTCTGACCCTCCCCTGCTTGCGCTGTCTCTGAAAAAAAATTTTTTTTAATTAAAAAAAAAAAAAAGAAGAAGAGCTCCAAAAATGTCAGAAGTAGTGGAATAAGAAGACTGCATCCCAGTGGATCTGGCTGGCCCTGGGCTTGTTACCTGACTGGTCCCTCTGATATATATCATATGTAAAGGTCTGCTACAGCCATATCTCATGCACGCTTGCCTAAGTTAAGATCACCATAAGTCCAAGTCTGAGACAAGAACATGAGGGCAACAAGTTCATCGAGTATGATTTCAACGAGCACAAGCAAGGGGGTGATGGAGTGAGACAGCAAATGAAGCCAGGGTAATAATGTATCCATGAGCAAGTTACCACTTGGACACCTGGGACCCAGTCATAGAAAGACACTCCAGAATAATCCCCCTGAATGGGGAAGAAAATGAGGTGTTTATCCACTAACTCCTGTCTGTCATTGGCTGCAGATTGTTCCTAGGCTCTTAAAATCCCTGGCGCACCCTGCTCTGGCCAAGGAAATGCTTCAGACCAACAGCGTCGCAGTCACTTGAGATAAAAAGCTGTCTGCACGAATAGAAAGGGTCCCCCATTTGGGCAAAAAGGGTGAAGGATACTGGGAGGTAGAGGCTTCCAGTTCTGGGACGAATAGATTACAGGAATAACAGGCACAGCATAGTGAATATAATCACCAGGACCGCGATATCGGTGTATGGTGGCAGGGGGTAGCTACACTTGGGGTGAGCACAGTACAGCATATGAACTTGCGGAATTACTGCATTGTACACCCAAGGCTAATGTAACATTGTATGTCGACTCTACTCAAATTTTATCAACAAAGTGCCCCCCAAACCTGCAGGAGACCCCAGGAAAGGCACCAACAGTGCCTGCTGTACTGTTGAACTGTGGGGTCCCCATGGGCCGTGAAGGAGGAGAGGAGGACACCATTCACGCCACAGTAGGCTGGCTGCCCCTGTCACCAGAGAATCGTCATGGAAAAGGCAAGGCACCTGCTGGGGAGAAGGGGCCTTCCAGGGAGAGATGTCTGAAGCCAAGGCACTCCGAAAACAACAATTTTTCATTCAGGCCTCACCAACAACCACCCGGGGGACAGGCTACAAAAGAGAACTCTGTGGGCAAAGATGATGGCTCCATGAAAGGGGCAGAGAGGAATTGGTTGCACTCCTTACAAAGGCCTCTTCGTGGGGTGCAGGTGAGCTGAAAATGAAGGCAAATTATTGTTTCCTGCTCTGGGACTTCCTGAGAGCGGGGACTTAATTGGAAGAATGGAAGGAAATGCAATACCCTAGAATAAGGAGCAATGGATCAAATGTTGACCTCCAAGCCCCTTGTTTTGTTACTAAAGTCCTCTGAAAGTGACCCAGAAAAGTTTTCTCTGATATTCACATTCCATACTCTCAGTTCTACATTGCTTTGTTTCATGATGTAAATTCAGTTACTTAAACACACAATAGTTAGCAATTACCTTTTTTTGTCTCTCCTCCTCCTCCTCCTCTTTCTTCTTCTTCTTCATCTTCGTCGTCGTCGTCTTCTTCTTCTTCTTCTTCTTCTTCTTCTTCTTCTTCTTCTTCTACTTCCCCTTCTTCTTCTTCTTCTTCATCTTTGTCTTCATCTTCATTTTCGTCTTCTTCTTCTTCTTCTTCTTCTTCTTCTTCTTCTTCTTCTTCTGCATTTAAATCAGAAGCACTCTGTGTAGTTACCAAGCACAACCACAAGGGCTCGAAACTTTGTGTTTGTGCTGATGGACCCACAGAAGCCTGAGGAAGCCTCCAAATCTCTTCTCAGTGTAATGTTTTGGTTAAACAGTTTAACTGAGATCTAATTTCCATTCCATAAAATTCATACATTGAAAGTACACAATTTAATGGTTTTTAGTATAATTATACAGGAGTTGTACAACCATCACTGGCATCTAATTTTAGAATATTTTTCTTCACACACACCCCCAAAAAACCCATATCTATTTAGTAGTTACTTCCTAGCTCCCCCTCCCCAGCCACTGGCCACCATTACTTTGCTTTCTGCCACTACAGATTTGCCTCTTCTGGATTTTTCATATAAATGGAATCACTCTTGGGGCACCTGGGTGGCTCAGTAGGCTAAGCATCCAACTTCAGCTCAGGTCATGATCTCACTGTTCATGAGTCTGAGCCCCATGTCGGGCTCTGTGCTGACAGCTCAAAACCTGGAACTTGCTTTGGATTTGTGTCTCACTCTCTGCATGCCCCTCCCACACTCACACTCTTGTCTCTCAACTCTCAATCTCTCTCTCTCTCTCTCTCTCTCTCAAAAATAAATAAACATTAAAATTTTTTTATATAAAATACATAGACTCACTTATGTGATATGTGGTCCTCTGTGATTCGGTACTTACATTTAACATAATGTGGAAGCATGTATCAGTACTTCATTCAGAATGATGCTTTAAATGCATAATTTTTTTAAAAACATGGATTATAAAAGAAGACAATTTATTGAAACAGTTAAAATATTTTTAAGTAATAGGGACACCTGGGTGGCTCAGTGGGTTAAGTGTCTGACTTTGGCTCAGGTCATAATCTCACGGTTTGTAGGTTCAAGCCCCACATCGGGCTCTGTGCTGACATCTCAGAGCCTGGAGCCTCTTCAGATTCTGTCTCTCTCTCTCTCTCTCTCTCTCTCTCTCTGCCCCTCCCCTGCTCGTGCTCTGTCTCTCTCACTCTTAAAAAAAATAAACATTAAAATATATATTTTAAGTAATATGTGATTTATATTTTATCAGTGCTGTAAACAACAAATGCAGCAGTAGGTACAATGACTACTGTGATTCCTAAGTAGTAAAGAATTAAACACTGTTTCAAGAGAGCAGCCACCAGTATCATGTGATAAGAAAATCTGCATGATGTCTGCTTGTGACCACGGCACAGACTCTGCAAATACTGCTGTGGTCTGTTGTCTGCATTCCCAATCAAAGAAAGTGCTACAATTCAGCAGAAAGTTACCAAAAAGTGGGATGTTTTTCCCATCCGTGTGTAAGGATGCTCCTGAATTCCGTTCTTGGACTCCGGGTTGTGTGGATGCCAGGCAAGGAAGCCCTAGTGAGATTAAGAGCTGGACTTGGCGGTGGGTGTCTGGGTGGCTAAGTCGGTTAAGTGTCTGACACTTAGTTTTGACTAAGTTGTGATCTCGTGGTTCATGAGTTCGAGCCCTGTGTCACTGATGGTGTGGAGCCTGCTTGGGATTCTCTTTCTCCTCTTCTATCTCCCCCTCTCTCTGCCCTGCCCCGAGATCCTGGCTCTTGTGCTCTGTCTCTGTCTTGAAATAAATAAATAAATAAAACTTAAAAGAGAAAGAGAGTGCTGGACTTGGAAACCACGACAGGCACTCTGCTAGGTCAGAAACCTGCTTTAGCCACCTCCCAGCTCTGTGATCTCAGGCAAGGTACTTAACCTCCTTGTTCTTCAGGACTCATTTGCAAAATAGGGACAATAAAATGTTTGCAAAAGTTAAATGAGATAGCATAACCATCTAGGAACAGTATGTGTTTTGTGGTAAGGGCTCAATGATAATCATATATTCTCATTATTATTTGAGTTTCTACACTTTCAGCTAATCTTTGCCCTGAAGAGAAGCTAACTGCCTATTTGTAGAGGGAAGCACACAAGAAGGGAAACTCCAGGCAATGCTTTGCAAGCAAGCTGTAATGTGACTGGGGGTTCTCAGAGTGCATATGATTCAAAATGTCTCTTGAAGACTTAGGTAAAGAGTTCACATGTCAGAAGATAACAAGAATGGAATATTGAGCAGCAGAATGCCTGTCCAAAGACACTGCTATTTGAAAGAACGTGCACTGGTAAAAATTCCAAGTATTCAATTTTAAAATGTTAATCAGAAAAGGCTATTCTTATATGTACACATTTCTTAGAGTCCATATTTTGGCAAATTTGTATGGGCTGCCGCAGGTGGGGATTCCAGGTGCCATGGGCCCAGGTACAGACTGCAATTCATATAGAACGACAGAGCCCCCATGAAACCGTCACTGGTTCTTCTCGTTGGAAGCCATTATTTCTGCCGTTAAAAAATAATCTCTAACTTTTAAACTAAAATACCTTTGTCTCAATAGACCATAACTTTCATGGAGCAGGCTGGGGGTAGGTTCATGACTCCATCCTGAGTGCAGAGCACCATCCAGCAGGTGGTGAATAAATGGCAGAGAAGATATAAAGGATCCCTTTCTGGTCCACTTAGATGCCAGTGAGGGACTCATTTTCAGCACATATTTGAGAAAAAATTAGAGCCCACAGAAGTAGGATAATAGAAACCACTTGGATGGCCCCTCTTGGCCTCAATGTGTGAAAGCCACTAACAACTGAGCCATTTCAAGCTTTGCCAGAGTGAAACTGCCCATTCAATGAGCAAATATGACCACGACTGCCTTCTCAGGTTGGCACTCTCATCTAAAAGCCTTCATTCCTTGGTGGCAGGGGCCTAGATGCTGCCATCAGGATGGATGAGGGTGTGTCCATTACTTTGCAGGGTCTCTATGATACCCTAACCTCCTTTGCCCTGAAAATTTCACTATAAAATGAGTATTTACCATAGAGAATGTTGTAGCCACAGTGGCAACATGACTCAAGGGAGAGAGAGCATTTTAGTTTTGTTTCCTCATAATCAGAGCCTGAGACACGGATGCAGGAGTCTGTGATTCTCAGGGGACGGGGGACGAGAGCCATGGTATAGGGCAGAGGGAAGAGTTGAGGAACTAGATGGGCACAGCTGGAGTTCAGCTCTGGCCTGATCCCACAGGAGCTCTGGACCCTGGGCAGCTTCACAGAGTTTGGTCCATGTGGAGCCCAGGGCTGGCCTCAGAGCTCCCTGTGTCAGTTAGTCACTGTCTGCAGGCTGATAGGGGTGAGAAGGTGAGGCCACTTCCATCAGGTCCAGATCAACTCTCTAGAGAAGGGGCTGCTGTGAGTCATGGCCAGCGAATTGTCACAGCAACCGGGAGAGGGTAGACGCCTTGGTATTGGAGATAAAGGCGAAGCACCGAGTACGCGGTAGCGAGCTTTTCAGGATTTAGTGGGGTGAAACTGCCAATCGGATGAGCTAATATGACCACCCTTCCTCATCTCTGAATTTCCTCTTCTTTACATATAGTATATATCTATAGATAGAGATCCTGTAGTGACCAAATCAGTGAGCATGTATGTGTCCGTTAGGGAGCTTTGGTTTCAACTTACAGAAACCAACTCCTTATGACTCATTAGTGAATAACTTATTTTGAGTAATATAAGGAAGCTCATAAATAGTGCCAGACTCTGGAGAACCGAGCTGAAAAACAGGACAGGAAAACTGCAACATGAGGCATCGAAGCCACAAAAACTACCCACTTTAGCCTGTATGGTCACCATCGGGGGAACAAGTGTGGGGTTGTGTTGTGATGGTGGTGGTTGTGTTTTTGTTTCATGTTGCACATTCTCACTTTTCCCACCAATTAGATCTACACTCTGAGCCACAACGGTGCTGAGTATATGTTTCAGGACGTCACAGTAGTCGACCTGAGCTATGATTAGCCTGTGCAACAAGTCTCATTTTGCCTGCAATAGCAAACCTTTATTTCTCATTCATGGGTTCACCAAAAAAGGTCTGCTTGGGGCTGAAAGCAAAGTGCACATGTGCCCCATCTATATTCTTCCAGACTTCAGGAGCACTGACTCCTTGGAGGACACTTTTCTCACAACAGGAGCCAGGAGTGCAAAAGGGCAAGCCATCTTGATGATGGAAGCTCATTTTGAATGTGAAGGATGTCACATCTACTTCTATTTCATCGGGCAAGGCAAGTCACACAGGCAAACCCTTCATCAATGGGATGGTAAGTACACTCTCCCACGGAAAGGGTAGAGGAGAGGGAGTATTTTCTGAACAATAGTGTAACAGAATATGCTGGACTCCTCTGGGGCAAAACGGAGGTCAAGGCTCTGGCTCCCACTTAGATTTCAATTAAAGCAGTTTGACTTTGATCTGTTTTCTGTCCTAAGCTTGAGTAATATTTTATTTGAAAGAAGTATTCCATTGCTTCAAAAGAGAGAGAGAACTTGGAAACTGAGTCTCTTACTTTGCTAAGGAAAAATCTGGGGTCAGAGGGTAAATGCCTTGTTGATTTGTATCTGTGCCAGCCCCCAATCTGTGGGATCTGAAGTCAACCAGATTGGGATTTTTAATCCTAGCTCTTGCATTTCCTAGCAGAGACACCTTGGACACCCATCCACCAACACAGACAAAAGCCATACAGCACCCTAAATTTCAAGGCTCTCCCCTTGCTGAGCACACTAAGGGGATGAAATGCATGCGCAGACTTTCACCTGGAGCTGTCAGCCCTCAGGTGAGGAAGTCTGTCTGTGCTCAACCCTGTCCCCAGGAAGAGATGGAAAAGTGCACCGTTCGTGATGCTGATGGTCCTCTTTATAAGATTGCTAAACTGCTTGGTTTCCCACCTCTTCCTCCTCTCTCCCTCTCTCCCTTGATGAAGTCAAGGTACGTGGGTAGATACCTGTCTCCCTGAGCAGAGCACAGGCTGTTTTGAGAGTAAGGGTTACTATTTTGCCCACACCCATGGGTCTTTTCCACTCCAAAGTACAATGATCCTACCTTCCCACAGAAGGGACTCCATAAATGGTTATAAATTAAATAATGCTTTTTCTTCTCATGATGCAGAGGCAGCTTTTTGGAGAAGACATAATTTCAGGAATAGGTTTTTTAAAATGTTGACGGTCCTTAAAACCAGAGGGAAAGCCTTGTGCTATCTGTGAAGTCTCATCTGCAGAAACCAGCCCAGCCCAAAAGTACAGAAACAAACACATAGAGCTAGTTAAAACCATTAGGGCCTTTGGCTCTGATTTCAAACAAGCAAAATAAACAAACTCCAGTCCAAGTAGGAACTGGTTCCGTTGTCCTCTTCTTTTAAGCTTTCCAAAGCCAAGTTACAATGTTTGAATGTTTCAGAAGTTTCCTTCTAATGGATTTCCTTTTATTGTATGTTCCAGATGGCCAATGGATCCTAGGATAGTAAATAGACATGCCCGTTTTAAATGTTGACTTAATTTTTTTAGCACTTTTCTGGCGTCACCTCTGCATGTTCCAGGGAAAGACATGTGGCTATTACATTGTTCTATACTAATCCAGCTGTGTTTTACCCATATTGTTATTCTAAATGTTGTGACTTCTGGTTACAACAAGGGGAGTAGGTGCATATATACACACATCTCCACCTAACACACCTGGTAAGTAACCAAATCCATCCTCCACCCTGAAATTCAACAGTCTCGTGGTCAAAATGCATGCTTGGAGACAGAGTGAAAGATCCATGCCAACCATTCTGGTTCTTAGAATTCACGGGCTCAGATACACTTATTTCACTTTTCCATACTTAGCTCTTCTTTTTTTTAATTATTTTTTTTAATTTACTTCCAAGTTAGTTGTCATGTAGTATAATAATGATTTCAGGAATAGAATTTAGTGATTTAACACTTACATATAACACCCAATGCTCATCCCAACAAGTGTCCTCCTCAATGCCCCTCACCCATTTAGCTGACCCTAAACCCCACCAGCAACCCTCAGTTTGTTCTCTGTATTTAAGGGTCTTTATGATTTGTCTCTCTTCCTGTTTTTATATTATTTTTGCTTCCCCTCCTTTATGTTCATCTGTTTTGTATCTTAAATTCCACATATGAGTGAAATCATATGACATTTGTCTTTCTCTGACTGACTTATTTTGCTTAGCATAATACACTTTATAGTTCCATCCACATTGTGGCAAAATGGCAAGTTTTCATTCTTTTTGATTGCTGAGTAATATTCCATTATATTTATACACACTACATCTTTTTTATCCATTCATCAGTTGTTGGACAGTTGGGCTCTTTCCATACTTTGACTATTGCCGATAGTGGCTAGCTCTTTTCTTGTACCTACTTTTCTAAGACCAGAATAGTTGATGAAACTACCTGTTTTTAAGAAGTCAAAGGAAAAAGCCTGATCAATGGGAGTGAATTTCAAGTACCTCAGCAATCGGGAGCAACAGAACACATAACGATACCTGCAACTTAATCCTTAAAAGCTAAAGCAGCAGAAAACAGGAGAGGCCTGAATAACTAAGCCCACTGCTCCTACAGAGGAGGAGGGTTATTTATGTTTTGGGTCTCCTTACAGATTCAAGATGGTGGATGGAGAGCTGATCCTACAAGAAGAATCATCTTAGAAAAGTGTTTCACCTCAAAACTTGGCCTTCAAATTCTAGCTCAGATGTCCCCTTCCTTCTGCAGACTTTCTTATCCTACCCTCCATAGGCATGGTTAATTATTTCCTTTTATGTACCTTGTATATACTTCCTATGTATTTCTATGTACCTTGTAGGTACTTCCACTGTAGCATTAATCACATGGTGTTGTCATTATTATTTTTTTTGAGAGAGAGAAAGTGTGAGTAGGAGAGGGGCAGAGAGAGAGTGGGGGACAGAGAATCTGAAGTGGTCTCCACACTGACAGCAGCGAGCCCAAAATGGGGCTCAAACTCACAAACCACAAGATCATGACCTGAGCTGAAGTCAGTCAATGAAAGCTGTCCAAGTGCACCAGTGCTGTCATTTTTAAATTACACATCTCTCTCTTCTACTAGCCTTTGATCTCCTCAAGGACAAGGATAGAGTCATCCTACCCAAAGAACTTAGTATCATGCCTGTTCTTTGACAGAAAATTGCAGACTTTCAAGAAAATCATCACCTAATGTTAATAGATTATTTTTTTTGTTCTGCAACAGTGAAAACCATAAATCAGAAATTGTAACCTCTTCTGATGGTTTAGAATCAATAAAAAGTGGACAAAATTCATCAATGACCAATACTATAGAATGAGGTATTACTTTTCCTGTTTCCTCTTAAATTAGCCTGACCACACCATCTCCTGATCCCATTTTCAGCCATCAGTGAAGGGGTAGACTCCTGCTATCATAAGTACCATAAGTCCCCCCTCCTCAATGAGCACAGCTTATTGGACTAGCAGGGTCATTAAAACCTACAAGATGAAGGAAACTTGATTATATGACTGAGGATTTTGAATGAAGCCTAGAATTTGAAAATCACTTGGTAATAATTCCTATATCTGAGGGCCTATAAATTCAAGATGGAGCAGACATCTACTATTTTATGAGCACATAAAATGAAGAATGATTATCCAGAGAAGCAAGATAATGAAGCAGACACACAAAGAGAAGCAGAATATTATCTATATCATGTGTCTCCTGAGAGACAGACAGATAAATAGAAGGACACACATAGAGATAATGAATGTCTATACTTTTTGTTTTTCCCCAATTCTTGTCCCAGGGGAAGCCTGTTATTTTCCTGTTGAATTCCATGTCCCACCTCTTTACCATATATTTAATACTTATTTTAGCAAATTTGTGTGGGTTTTAGTTTCTCATACATAATGAGGCATCCTGCAAGACAATTCAGTCTTGACATATGATATCCATTATTGTTATGTACCTATTACCTATTACCTGTAGCTTGATTAATTATGTTCAGGGTAGCAAAAATTCTTTTGCAGGGTTCACCCACGAACACAAATTTAACAGCCAAATTTCCTTTGCATTGCATCATGCTCTTTGTAATGTAAAAGTCACAGATTTTTTGGTCAAAATAATCTGGGCTCTAACCCCAGATCTGCTCATCTAATAACTAAGATAATGGAAAGGAGTTATGTAACCTTATTCTCTGTTGTAAAAAAACAAAACAAAACAAAACCTTACTTGTATAAAACATACAAATTATTCCAAAGTAGTATATATGACGCAGCTTCAATAATTGCCAACATAACCTCAGTCTAATCATGAAGAAACATCAGGCACACCTAAATTGGAAAACGTGCTACAAAATAACTCATCAGTACTCCTCACAAGTGTCAAGGGCATGAAAAACAGGACAGATGGGGGGATGGTTATAGATTCAAGAAGACTAATGAGACGTTACAATTAAATGCATGGTGGGGGGGGGACTCTGGGTTGAAACCGGCACTAGCAAAAGAACACGAGTTGGTGGACACTAGGGAGAAGGGGAGAAATTAGAATAAAATCTCAAGGTCAGTTGTTATTGTTCTGTTAATACTAATTTCTAGGTTAGACCATGGTACCACGGTTATATAAGATGGCAACATTAGGGAAAGCTAGCTAATATGTAGTCAGGCCCCCTGTGCTAAAAATAGCCCAACTTCTCTATACATCTAAAATTGTTTTGGGGCACTTGGGTGGCTCAGTCAGTTAAGCGGCCAACTTCGGCTCAGGTTACGATCTCACACTTCATGGGTTTGAGCCCTGCATTGGGCTCTGTGCTTGACAGCTCAGAGCCTGGAGCCTGCTTCGGATTCCGTGTCTCCTTCTCTCTCTTCTCCTCCCCCACTCATGCTTTGTTTCTCTGTCTCAATAATAAATAAAAACATTAAAAAAAAAGAAACCATTTAAAATTGTTTCCCCAAAAATGTTTTAAAAATAATATTTACAACACTCCCCCATTCTTATTTCTTTTACTGCTTCCCCAACCTGCACTGCTTTTTCTTTTTTTCCTGCTGGAGTATTTTAAAGCAAATCCAGATAGGATATAATTTTACCGATCAGTCCCTGAATGATAAGAATGCTATTTTATAACGCATTGCAATAACATTACCACACCTCACAAAATCAGTAACAATTCCTTCCTACATAATACTCATTCCATGGTCTATTTTATCAAATGTCCCCAAAATGCTATTTATGGGAGGTTTTTTGGTTAAATCAGATCCCAGGCAAGGTCCTGCATACTGCATTTGCTTGGTGTGCCTCTCCAGTTTCTTCTCATCAGAGACGGTTTCTGTCCCCCTCCTTTTTTTTTTGCCATTTATTTTTTTAAGAAACTAGGTCATTTTTCCTGTAGAATTTCCCACATTTTGTTTCGGATAGCTTTAAGCTTGTGATTCAGTTTTTTTATTATTATAAAGTAGGGACAATGACATTCCCCTCAAAGGGGTTTTATAAGACTTAAATGTGAAAAATATATGACAAAAGCCCAGAACACAGGAAATGTTTGTCCCAACCCCTATTCACCACTTCTTCCTCCAGTCCTTTTGGAAGGTTTATAATTTATTGGGTTTTTTTTAAGTTTATTTATTTACTTTGAGAGATAGGGGAGGGACAGAGAGAGAGGGAGAGAGAGAATCCCAACAGACACAGGGCTCGATCCCAGAAACGGTGAGGTCATGACCTGAGCAAAAATCGAGAGTCAGATGCTTAATTGACTGAGCCATTCAACACCCCATAATTCATTGGGTTTTAAATGGTCACCATTTATTTAACATTAAGTCTTCATTAGACTCACTGGCAGATAGATAGCACTCACATGGGCTAACAGATTCGTTTTCACAAATGCTGCATAATAAGGATCAGACCCTAGAAAAAGGTAAACAAGAAAATTCTATCCCACCATTAAAAGTGACCATGTGACCACTACTCAGGGTGTGGTCTGTGGACCAGCAGCAACAGCACATCTTCTGGAAGTTTGTTAGAAATGCAGAGTCTCAGGTCCTACCTGGACAAGCTGAATCAAAATCTACATTTTAACAAGATATCCAGGGTTTTTTGTGTGTACGCTATATACAGAGAAAGCGCCAATATTTAGAGCACTAAAAGATTGTTCTTGGTATGGAAATTCAGGATTCCCTTCCTTCACCCTGACAGAGAAGGTTCTAGACAGCCCCCCCCCCCCAAATGATGGAGTTCTTGTCTCTCTTTCCTCAACTCCTGTCTCTCTTTAAATTTTAACACAGAGCTGGGAAGCTATAGGACTTCTGCGGGCAGAGGCCAGCAGGAGCCCTTTCTTTCTCCACCAACTCTTTAAAAGAAGAATCAAGAAGAAGGTAGGGTTTCTTAGGAGCTTCCGGCAGTACTTTTGTAAATGAGCTGTGAGTGCTCACATTCCTCAGCTATACAAGGAACAACTTTTCAAAAATCCTCAAACATAGCTGTTGTTTTGCCCAACGATGTTGCTCACTTCAGAGCTTCTAACCTCAAGGGTGCCCTTGCTTTGGTTTGAAGAGATGTCTCCAAGTTGGAGATGTCAGATGATCCTGAAGGGTTTTCAAGAAGCATGAGCCGTCCTGACCCCACTACGACGGTCTGTTTCCAGAGGAGGAGTGGAATGTTCCAACTACACCTGAGTTTATCAGTCCACCTACACTTGGATTTTAGAGAAATTTGTTTTAACATAGAGTCATGCTAAGGGTATATGAGGAATTTTAATCTTGCCTCAGACTCCAGAGAAGTGATATCTGACCTGACAGCCAGACCACATTAATAGCTCTGGGTATTTTGGCTTTTGTTTAAAACATGCCTTTTAATTAAATAAATAGTAGATGAATTCATCTGGAATATTTTAAAGTAAACCCAAGATATCACATTTCTGTACTCGTAATTATGAATCTCTAACATGCCAGGATTTTTTAAACATAAAATAATAGTTTCATATCAAAACGAATTCACAATAATCCTTAATATCATCTTATATCCATTCACGTTCAATTTCCCCAGAGTTCTCAATGGTTTTTTTTCCTTTTTACAATTAGTTCATGAATCAGGATGCTGCCAAGAGCCTATAAGTTGCATTTGGAAACTATGTCCCTTAGCTTCCTCTCTGTAATCACTTTAGAGCACTAAATCAATTTAGAGCACTATAAGGTTGTTCTTGGTATGGAAATTCGGGATTCCCTTTCTTCACCCTAACAGAGAAGGTTCTAGACAGCGCCCCCCCCCCCAAATGATGGAGGTCTTGTCTCCCTTTCCTCAACTCCTGTCTCTCTTTAAATTTTAACACAGAGCTGGGAAGCTATAGGACTTCTGCGGGCAGACGCCAGCAGGAGCCCTTTCTTTCTCCACCAACTCTTTAAAAGAAGAATCAAGAAGAAGATGGAGTTTCTTAGGAGCTTCAGGCAGTGCTTTTAAATGAGTTGTGGTGGTGGTGCTGGTTTATTTAATTTATTTGTTGAAGAGGCAGGGCCATTTGCCCTATCCGACTTCTCCAATCCTGGATAAGGCTGATGGTTTCTTTGGGACACCTTACAATGTATCTCCATCTCTGTGTTTCTTGTAAGTAGCTCGTTAAATATTATGTGATTAGGGGCGCCTGGGTGGCTCAGTCAGTTGAGTGTCCAGCTTCACTTGGGTCATGATCTCGCGGTTCCTGGGTTTGAGCCCCGCATTGGGCTCTGTGCTGACAGCTAGCTCAGAGCCTGAAGCCTGTCTTTGTATTTTGTGTCTCCCTCTCTCTCTGATCCTCTCCTGCTCATGCTGTCTCTTTCTCTCTCAAAAATAAATAAAACATTAAAAAAATTTAAATATTATGTGATTTTAAGTTAATACTAGGCAATGCAAAATTATAGTACTTAGGAGCTGCCTTGATAGGCTGTGAGGAAGTGAACGTGGCTTCAAAGCTTGGTAGAACCAGCTCTGCTCAGGGTCTATGAACTTGAACCTGTCACTTGAAGCCTGTCTCACCATGACTTCTCATAGTACACTTCTATTTCTCAGAGTGGATAACGAGTATGCAAGAGGTTACCGTGAAGATTAGATCTTGCAAAGCACTGACCAGCCTAAAGCTGGTGCCCTGTAATTGCTTATTTCTCCTTTTGTCTCCGAGCCTCACACTTCTCAACAATCAACTGAGATGACCAGACTTTGTATGACCTAAGTTTCCTTCCCAGCTATGAAATTCCACAACCTCTGCTACGTTTTGGTATCAGAGATCGGGTCAGTTAAACTGGCATGAAACAGAATCCAGTGTTTACTTATGCTCTGTTTCTGCTAGAAACTGCTTAAAATTAATTTTTTTATCTTTTTTTTCACTCAATAAATATTCATTTGTCACTGACTGTGTCCAGAGACACTCCTCTGGGGACTATGAAGATAATGAAGACATAGTTCTTCCGCCCAGGCTGCTCACAGTCTGGGAGCTGGGGAGGGGATAAACAAACAAGGAGACAAGCAATGCTAGAGGGCTGAAGGAGGTGCTTTCATTAGAAGGGCATCAAAGACAGCATCAACACTGGGCTTGCGTTTCAGGAAACTTCCATCAGAGGGGGTGAGTTTGGGCTGGTCTAGCTGCTCTCCTTATGACGTAGGACAAGCTGTCTGTGATTCAGTGAAGAACAATCAACAGAAAGAAGGGAGGGAGAACCAAGGGTGGTGAGTTTGGGAGGAGCCTGAGGCCTGTCGTCTCCAACCAGGGGATGAGAATGCTGCAAGCTTGTGGGAGGCGCCACGGAGCAGTTGAGAAGGAGCGCTGGGGATCGGAGGCAATGAACAACACTTTGGGGAGTGAGCCAAAGAGAAAACCCAGGAAAAAATAAAATGTAGAAGAAAAGAATAAATCTGGGGCACATGGGTGACTCAGTCAGTTGAGCGTCCGACTTCAGCTCAGGTCATGATCTTGAGGTTCATAAGTTTGAGCCCTAGGTAGGGTTCTGTGCTGAGAGCTCAGAGCCTGGAGTCTGTTTGAGATTTTTTTTAATATTTTATTTATTTTTGAGAGAGAGAGACAGCATGAGCAGGGGAGGGTCAGGGAGAGAGGGAGACACAGAATCTGAAGACAGGCTCCGGGCTCTGAGCTAGCTGTCAGCACAGAGCCCGACGCAGGGCTCGAACCCAGGAACCTTGAGATCATGACCTGAGCCGAAGTCGGATGCTTAACTGACTGAGCCACC
>NC_043711.1:72807054-72842538 GCF_006229205.1 Suricata suricatta | reverse complement strand
TGATATGCACATACCTTCACACACCTACAAACATAGAGTTTACATACCCTCTCACACACACATATCATAAGACTACTTAATATTTTATTTCATATTATAATACTACTAGTGGTGTAGGGGAGCCTGGGTGGCTCAGTCAGTTAAGCGTCTGGCTTCAGCTCAGGTCATGATCTCACAGTTCGTGGGTTCGAGCCCTGCGTCGGGCTCTGTGCTGAAAGCTAGCTCAGAGCCTGGAGCCTGTCTTCAGATCCTGTAACTCCCTCTCTTTCTGACCCTCTCATTTTTCTTTAATATGCTTGTCCACACACACAAAAATAAAATAAAAAGACAAGCAAAACTCAATAATATAAACTTGGATGGTTTGGACTAAGCAGGTAAATTGTTAATTACTTTTATATTATTTTACTTGGGGGGTTGATAGAAACATAATTTCAACTGGACCCTAGTCTGTGAGATTTACATTCATGTTGACTTTGGAAATGAAAGTAATGTGCATTACTCTTGGCATACTTTAATGGGGTTCATTTCTATTCTGAACATTTACATTCTGTTCTCTGGATTTATAGCACCAAATAGATTTTTTTCTGTGTTAATGGAATCAAAGTCTGTAGTTTCATTGTGTGCATTTGATAGAATCAGTACATGAGATGACAGTTTTTCTTGGATGTTTGATTCCGAAATAGCAACCATCTGCATGATGGATTTGACCCTAATATCAGGCTGATAAAATTTGAGAATGCAGATTTCTGACTTTGCCTTCCAATATGATTGTGAGCAAATATCACAAGGCTGAGAAGCACCATCATGCACGCTGATAACATTGGCTATAATGTAAGGGGGCTGCCTCACTTTGCATTTCATTCTTGTTGTAAAAGTCCAGTGAAGAAGAATCTGGTTTTGAGTTGATCAGGGAAGACCCACATGTGCTGGTCTAAGTGGTATTTGGTGTTGAACAGCGGTTCTCAGCCAAGGATGATTCTGTCTTCCAGAGACATTTGGCCACATCTACCAGAAACTGTCTGGAGACATTTTTGGTGTCACAATTGGGGTGCTGCTGGCATCTCGTGAGTAAAGGCCTGGGATGCTGCCACACACTCCATAATGCACAGAACAGTCCCCCTAACAAAGAATGATCTGACTGCCAAAGTCAAGGTGAGAAGGTTGAAGAGGCCTATCTAGAGCCATATTTAGACTTGGTCAACTTGGGTCTCTGTCTGGGCCCGTGCTTCAGCAGCTCTGCTAGTCCTCTAGTTGTTCTGTTCCCCATGAAGCAAAAGGCCTAGGCCAAGAGGACAGGCCCACTCAGAGCCCACATCTCCTCTTTTAGACCATACCCTGGACACCCAGGAGTCCAGAAATACCTGCATAGAGCCAATGTGGGCCTCTTTCTGTTTCCCTACAGCAGACTTCTCTGGTAGTACATTTACCCCTAAGCCCAACAAGGTGCATGCCAGCTGGGGCACACATACATGTACACAAAGCCCCTCACAGTAGGGGGACTTGTTCTGAGCCAGAGGATGGGGTCAGACTCCATTTGTGATCTTGGCCTAACCACACAAAGATTCAAAGTGGGTCTGATCAGTTTATCCCATGGTGGGCCTATAGCACTATCTCACATCCTGAAGGGCTTTGGGGGTCCAAATGTCCAAGTGCTTCCATGATATGTGTGTGGATGCGTGTATTTGGTGGGCAAGGACAGGATTAGCAGGTCATGCCAGTCCAAATATTGTCTGAAACCAAACTGGACCAATAAGGACCAACAGTAACCCATTAGACAAGGCTCTGAGGGTGACAGAAATCCCTAAATAGACAAAAACCACAAGGGACTTTCAAAGCATCCTGGACCCAACAGATCTGAGATAATTCTGGGGATTCTGGAACCAGCCTAAATTCCAGGGCAGAAATTTGCAGAAAGGAATCCAAACACCTAGCATCAACAGGCTACAGGCCCAATTTCAAGGCCAATGTTCTATTTTGGCCCTCATCTAAAAACCGCGAGAAGTCAACATTTCTTATCTTTATGATGGATGGGCAGTCAGCCACTGTTTATGACTTGCTAGTTGACATTTAAGCATGCACTTGCCAGTTATGAGTGGGCTAGCCTACATGCATGCCTTGCTGCAAGCAAGAAACGTGTCCTAAAAACAGGACTTGCAATGGATTGTTGTCAGTGGATTCTTACTTAAGTGCGAGCAGGGAGATTAACATTTCAAGTAGTTACTTATTGAATATCTTCAGAATGACCCCCTGCCTCACTGATCCAATCTAGATGTTCATAGAGTATAATATCTGTTTAAAGCTTGATACAACAGGGTTGCATTAAGGATATTTAAAAACAAATTTCATATCCTTCTACCAAACCCACCTCAAAGATAATTCTTTTTCTTGAAGAAAAGGTGTTAAATACATACAAACACAATAAACATAGGTACATGCCCTCTATCCAGAAGTTTTGTGCATTCTCCAGGAAGACTTTGGAAAGGCCTTTTAAGATCATTCTGGACTACTGTGTAAACTATAAAGTATTATCAAAATGTTCTTTTTTGTTATTATAACAATAACTTTTAAAAATGTTTATGTTTATTTATTTATTTTGAGAGAGACAGAAAAAGCAAGCAGGGAAAGGGCAGAGAGAGAGAGAGAGAGAGAGAGAGAGAGAGAGAGAGAATTCCAAGCAGGCTCCACACTGTCAGCATGGAACCAAGTGCAGGGCTCTAACTCATGAAATGTGTGGAAATCATCATCTATCTAATTCCTAAAACACAATTTGAATAATGTCCTGCCCCAGATTGTGATCCTGTGTGATCTGACACGATATGCCAGCCATGGCCTATAGACCAATATGTTTGGCACACCTGCCACCCATGAGCCAAATCTGGTTGGGGTGCTGTGACCCAGGAGAGCCTTGAGAGTGCATCCCAATTACCCAAAGGCACCATTACCCAAAGACAGATTGGGAGCTCTGCCCTCAGTCACTTTTATGCCTTACATCTGGGATGGGGCTGGAGAATTGGCATTCAATTACATTTCTAGGTGACACTGAATCGCTGGTTTGGGACCACCCTTTGTGAGCCAATATTTTGGCTTTTAGCAGGGGTCAGCAAATGTTTTCCTTAATGGGCCAGATAATAAATATTTCAAGCATGGCAGGCCATATGGTCTCTATCACCACTACTCAACTCTGTCATCCACTGTAAATAAATGGGGATAGCTGTATCCAATAAGACTTTACTTAAAAAAAAAAAAAAGGAGAAGTAGGGAAGGATTTAGCCAGTGGACCACAGTTTGCCACTTTGCCAACCCCTGGCAAAGTGGCTTATGGAATAAGCATTCTTCAAGTCGGATCTCTAACCTCATTTTCCACTATCATTCCATACTGAGCTCCAGCCACAACAGCCCCCAAGCAATACTCAGCTGGCCTATCTCTTTCACCAGAGTGTGTGCGTGTGTGTGTACGAACACTATCAACATGGTATCATATAGCAGGTATGGGAGAGAGAAGAGGTTAGTTAGGAGAAAAAAAGAAAATTATCAAGAAAGAAAGCATTTTAACTAAACAAAGTGAGTTTCAAACTAAAAAGTTTTGAAAAATACCTTTATACATGGTCTCCCTCTTCTCCTGCTCTTTCCCCTGCTCTTAATTCACCACTCACCCTTCCTAGGAGAGCAGTCTTGAGGGGTTAGTGCATGAATACTTTCCTAAAGCTCCAGTTATCAGACCTCGTGGAAAAGCTTTTTCTAAGCTATATGCTGCTGCTATAACAGGAAGAAAAGTTCTCCAAAAATAAGAACATTTAATGGGAAATAGAAGCAGGCTGTGGAGTTTCTGTTACTAATATTGTCTCTGTAATGTATCCAAAACCCTTCAATGTTCCTGAGTTTCATCGCCCAATCTCTCAAAAAAAAAAAAAAAAAGAGGCAATTTTAAGTTCCCCCCCTTTTTTAGCCTTTCATTCAGACAAACCAAAATTATTTTCTAGATTACTTGGATTTTAGTTCAGTCAAAGGCTCTAACTCCACTGGATAGAAGTCACATTCCAGTTTCTATAATTCCATTACAATTATAGAAAGAAGAACAGGAACGAGATAATCAAATGAATCATTCATTTACACGACCACAGTCACTTACTCAAGGGCACTGTCCCCACATGTGTCACATAAAAAATTTTAAATTGTTGTAAATGGTTTCACTATTTTTCATTAAAATCAAGAATTCAAAATTACCTATTTTTTCTTTCTAATGGAGAGCCAACTCAACAATGAAAGAAAGGGTTAAAAAGATTAATAAGAACACCTCGAGCTAAATACAACTTTGTAATTTCCTTTATACGACAATATCTCATGTTAACTTACACATTCTACAAACATGTTATATAGCATCTTCCTATGGCTTCAATCCACAATGAATAACAATGTCCCAGAGAAGTGGTTGTGGATAACGGTTTCCTTCCCTCCTTTTATCTGGAATGCTATGCAAATTATTATTTCCAATTCTCTGAGTCTGACAGACACTTTGATAATTCAGTTGCTGACTTTATTACCAGCAATGGAAACAAATTCTGAGGCACTCAGTGAAGAGCTTTGAGCAATCAGTATAGTTTTAAAACAAAGCAGAAATGTCCTGAAATTAGACATAATTATAATGCTATTAGTATAAGGTAACTAAGAAAGTACGATGGGCTAAGAGGTAGATAGAAATCTTTAAAATGTGCAAACATCACCTGTGTCTGAAAAATTACTTTGGAGCTCAACATGACTCAAAGACAGGAATGGGTGCTTGGTTCTTTCTAATCACAGTATACTAGACTTACACAGAACACAGAACAAATAAGAAAATTCCACACTTGAAGGCTTATAGAATAAATAACTTACCTGTTACCTCAACTGTAGCAATCCCTGCTTCCAGATCCATTAACCTGTAGGAGTCCAGAGATTAAGCATCACTGACAGTTCTTTGTCTTCCTTATCCATTTTGGTTTTGTGTTTGTCTTTCTCTTTGTTCTGAAAATCAGAATCCTTAAGGGGAAAATCCTTCTGTAGGTTACTCTTCAATGAGCTTTGGCTCAACTGGAACATACTCAACGCTGAAACTCAAGGATGTGAACGGCTCTATATAAATGTAGCTTACCTTCTGTGTTTTGGATATTGGAACATTTTTTTAAATAATTACTATCCTTTTTCTTCATCATAACTAGGATTTTAGTTCTAAAGGGAAATCATATGAAAAGTAGGTTACCATATATCATTGTTCGTGCGAACTGTATAGAATCACCAATCTTATTCTCCAAGTATGCAAATATGTTTTGATTTTAGGATCCTAAAAATCGTCTTCTTGATATTTTAATTTTATATATTACCTTAAGTGTTATTTCAAGATGCATGGCTTCTTAGGATAAGTCATTGAAATCATTGATCTGCCAAACGTGTTCAGTCCGTGTGGTCTGATTCACGATAGACCATTGATTCCTAACCACACCTCTGTGGCACCGCAGGATTGACCTCAATTATGTCAGGGAGTGTCTCAAAGCCCTAAGTTCATTATTTTCTCCTAATTGAACTATATATATATACCCATATAGCACAAAGTACTTGGAAGGCAAAGGATGAGGGAGTTTTGCAAATTCAAGCCACAAACTGACAATCTAAAGAAACTGCTGTCGTGTCTACAGATTTGAAGCACTACCCATTCTGAGATCAGCTATTTTAAGTTATTTTCTATGTCAGCAGATTACATAAAAAATTGGCTTTTACTCTTCAAAAGTATCAATGTCATGAGAGACCCCCCAAAAATGATGATCTTTTCCAGATTAAAGGAGACTAAAAAGGTATCACAATTAAATAAAATGCCTGATCCCATAATAGAATATGGATGAGGAGAAATATTGCTGTTAAAGACATTAAGGCACTTAGTAAAATTTAAATATGTGCTCTATATTGAATAATAACATTGTGTCCATGTTAAATTTCCTGATTTTTACCATTGCACTGGTGGTTATGTAAGAGAATACACTTCCTGTGCACATGCATGCGGGAATATTTAGGAATAAAGGTGATGTCAGCATCTTACTCTCAAACCGTTCATCAAATAGGTGTGTGTTTATTCACACACACATTCAGACATATATACAGAGAGAGTAGAGAGACAGAAACAGAGATACAGAGACTGAGAAGGGAAATAAATGTAATAAAATGTTAACTGGTGAATTCAAGTGGATATGTGCAAATTCACTGTATTATTTTTTGAATATTTGAATTTTTTCAAAATAAAAAAAGTTTATTTTTTTATTTTTCATTTTTTTAATGTTTCTTTATTTTTGAGACAGAGAGACAGAGCATGAGTTGGGGAGGGACAGAGAGAAGCGGGAGACACAGAATCCAAAGCAGATTCCAGGCTTCGAGCTGTTAGCACAGAGCCTGACACGGGGCTCAAACCCACGAACCAGGTGATCATGACCTGAGCTGAAGTTGGCCACTTAACCAACCAAGCCACCCAGGTGCCCCATAATAAAAATAGTTTTTTAAACATCTGCACAGCTGACAATTAATTTTGATGCTAGAGATTATACTAACCTGTTTTCACATATATCTGGGCTGAATTTAAACTATCCTTCTCTTCACTGCAATTCTAATAAATGTGCTGCATTTTTTAGAGGATGAGCTAAGCTCAAAATAAATAGCCAGTCATGCAGAATAAGGACCCATATCTTGGTATTACACACAGAAACACAGAGACTAATGCTGTAACTTCCACTTGGAAAATTCTCAATAACTGTTCTGGCCATGGATGGGTTTTGTGAACATTGCTGAGGACATGAAAGATTTTTGTAATCACTGTGGCTGATTCCCCACTGCAAACACAAAATTATATAAACATGTATTCAATATGGGAAACTTTGCCTTCTTCCTACTTCAGCTACCAGATGGGAGACAAGAAGACAGTCTGCAAGAAATATTAACAGACAGGAGAAAAGACCCAAAACACCATTGCTGATAGTTTCCTAAAGAGACAGCAGATCGGCTGCCAGATGCACCTCCCTGTGGGTTGAGTGTTACCAGCCCAATGTGGGGCTTGACCTCACCACCCTGAGCTGGGATCAAGAGTTGGACACTTAACCGACTCAGCCACCCAGGCACCCCGAGTGTTACCCTCTAGTTATCCTGAGGCTTCAGACAAGGCTCCAAAGCAGAAAGCTAGACACACCATGTCCAATGCAACAATGTGAGGGAGGTGGCTGAGCTCACACAAAACCAGCCACCAGACCTGCAGCTGGAATCAGGGGTGAGACAAGAGACTGGGATGTGGGAAACCAAAATGTGCTCTATATGTCACTCTCTAGAGGGGACTTCTGCTGATACTTGGCTTCTCCCCACTCCCTCTCACTCCTCACTTGCTTCTCACCAGAGAAAGAATTTGGACTAGGGCATATATTAATCTTTATTGGGCCTATTTCGCTAGTGGGCTAGGCTACTGTGTCCCCAAAACCTTTTCTGTATTTGCTCTCTTTAACCAACCTGGTGGAACTCAAGTACAGCTGGCTCTCCTGCCTGTGCTTTCACTCCTCAGCATAGTCATGACTGGCACCATGTTTCTGTCTCTGTGTGGCAGGGACGCCAGACAGAATCCTTGTGGAGGACACTTCCATACTCTCTGTTCTGGCTCCCTGCCCTACAAGTGGTAAGGTTAGTCAGGTAGGTCTGCACTTCAGATAAAGAGATCTTTTTTTTTTTAATGGTTATTTATTTATTTTGAGAGCAAGAGAGTGAGTGAGTGTGAGCAGGGAAGGAGCAGAGAGAAGGAAAGAGAGAGAATCCCAAACAGGTTCTGCACCTTCAGCACAGAGCCCAACATAGGGCTCGACCTCACAAACTGAGATCCTGACCTGAGCTGAAATCTAGAGATGCTTAACCAGCTGAGACAATCAGGTTCCCCAAAAGGTCTTTAGCGAAAGGGAGCACAATCCCAGATCTTTGGTTTTAACAGAGTAGGATGAGAGGTCACCAGAATAAAACCTACAAAAATGGCACAATATTTACATAAATATATATGGAATAAGAAATGAATTTTTTAATTTTTATTTTTAAAATCCAAAAGGATACTGAAATAATGACAAAGGAATAAAAGATTGTTAATGTTTAGCAGGCAAATTGAAAAACAACCTGAAATCTAATGAATGGATTAAACAGATTAGACACAGTTGAAGAGTCAGATACAAATTATATAAAATATAACTCAAAGAGCAAAAGATGAAAATTATAAAAGAGATGTTAGGAATGTGGGTGGTAGAATGAGAAGTTCCAGTACACACCTCAGTTTCAGAAGAAAACCAAGTGATGTGGAGATGTAATATGTGAGAGATAATGGCTAAAATTTTCCAAAATTGATCAAATTTTATGAAGTGCAATAAATTCCTAGCACTGAGACGTATTACAGTAAATACAGAAGGAAAGATCTTAAAAGCATCCGGAAAAGAAAAACAGTTTCCCTACAAGGAATAAAATTTAGAAAGCCAATTTCTTCTGAAGAGTAATGGAAAAGAGAAACAAATGTAATGCCTTCAAAGTGAGAAGAAATATCTTGATAAGCACTGAGTAATAAATGGAAGTGTTAAATCACTATATTGTACAACTGAAATTAATATAACACTGTATGTTAACTACACTGGAATTTTTTTTAAGTGAGAAGATATTAGTCAGCCTAGAATTCTATACTCAATAAAAAAAATCTTACAAGAAAAGGGCAAAACATAGATATTTTCAAACAAACAGAAACTGGGCAATGAGATAGCACTTCACACCTGTCAGAATGGCTAAAATAAACAACTTAAGAAACAGCGGATGTTGGCAAAAATATGGAGAAAGGGTAACCTTCTTGTACTGTTGGTGGGAATGCAAACTGGTACAGCGTCTCTAGAAAATGATACAAAGTTTCCTCAAAAAGTTAAAAATAGAACTACTCTACCACCCAGCAATTGCACTACTAGGTATTTATCCAAAGAATACAAAAATACTAATCCAAAGGGACACATGCACCCCAATGTTTATAGCAGCATTATCTACAATAACCAAATGATGGAGACAGCCCAAGTGTCCATCAACTAATGAATGGAAAAAGAAGATGTGGTATATATACATGCAATGGAATATTAGCCATAAAAAAGAATGAAAACTCGCCATTTACAACGACGTTGATGGATCTAGAAAATATTATGCTAAGCAAAATAAGTTAGGGAAAAACAAATCCATATGATTTCATTCATATGTGGGATTTAAGAAACAAAACACATGAGCAATGGAGAGAGAGAGAGAGAGAGAGAGAACGAAGAAATAGACTCTTGACCATAGAGAACAACTGATGGATACAAGAAGGGAGGTGGGTGGGGCAGGGGGGTGGGGAATGGGTGAAACAGGTGATGATGGGCACCACGTGTGGTGTGGAACGGTCAAATAACTATATTATACACCTGAAACAAACAAAATACTGTATATTACCTGGAATTTAAATGCAAACTTAAAAAAAAGAAACTAGGAAAACTTAAACTGGGTGGGTGTTAGTCTTATACTTTAAACTATATGTGTTTATGATATCCTCTGATGTCATATTTCAATAGAGAGAGACATACACAAAAGTGAGCGAGTCTACTCACAGTGTTTCCTATTTAAAGACCTAAAGAATGTGCCTTAGGAAGAAAGCAAATGATTCTAGAAAGGTAGATCTGAAATGCAAAAAGGGGTTGAGAGCAAGGAATATGGATTAAATGTGCAAAAAGCCGAACAAATATTGAAAGTATAAACAATTTAAAATACAGAATTCAAGACATACTCAAAATCCTGGACACCAGTGCATATAACTTACATAAGTCATTAGATTTAAAGTATCTTAAAATGATTGCATTGCTCGGGAGGCACATGAATATACTGATATTCATTTTAAGCTATTATTATGATTAAATAGCGCTTATTAAAATTTTCAGGGTATTTTCTAAAAGAAAGGAATATTAATTAATTTTTTAGCAAAGAGAAAACTAGGAGAGAGAAAAAGTTAGAGTTCAGTGAAAATCAATTTGAAACAAAATAAGAAAGGAGAACGGAAAGCTATATAGTTAAAAATAGTTCAAGAAGAAAGAGCAAAATAAAACAGAATCCATGAGTTCGAATATACCAGAAATGATAGTAAAGGTAATGAACTAACTCTGCAAGCAATAAACAAATATTACCAGAATACACATGTTTTAAAAGATTACTGAATTTTTCAATTAAATATTCCAGGCGGTCATATCTGACTTGCTTGGGACAAAGAGAATAAATATGGAGTTTGAAATCTCAGAAAGAAAGCTGTGGTAAAGTCACATCCTGCAAATCATTGAGTTTTATTTTTCTTTTGAGACATTGACTAAATTTTAAACTAGAAAGCCAACTAGAAAAATTGAAACAATTTTCTCAACCTCAGCGTTTTGTTCTATGCAGTGTGGCTTCTATGAAACTCAAATATACAAATAGCTCCAAGCTGAGCTGTGTGAGATAAACATGTGAGCATGGCTCATATTTGTTTATTTATTCAGCCACAGGGAATATGCTGATTCATTCCCCCTACAAATGGTCTTTGCACACAAAGCCAGAGTGTGTAGTCAGTAATGTTAATGTTTTTAATTGTTTGGCTTCATTCCTGTGTCAGTCACAAGTTATTGGACTGACATATTTTAAGCGAGATACCACCTTGGGGCTTTGGCGGGGGGCGGTCAGCCCTGGGGTTTAGATACCACAGGAAGAAGGAGTACCCATTTGAATCCCCCTCACCCTCCCCGCAGTCACCATTACCACCTCTGCATCTAACCACACCTCCTAATGTGGTGTGAACCAGTGTAATCATGAGGAAAATCATTTAAAGTCTTTCTAGATTGAAACTTCACAGGGTACCTGGGTGGCTCAATCCTTTAAACGTCTGATTTCAGCTCAGGTCATGATCTTGTGGTTTGTGAGTTTGAGCCCCGCGGTGGGCTCTGTGCTGACAGCTCAGAGCCTGGAGCCTGCTTTCTCTTTGTCTCCCTCTCTCTTTGCCCCTCCCCTGCTCTCTCTCTCTCTCTTTCTCTCTCTCTCTGTCTCAAAAATAAATAAATAAATAAATTAAATTAAAAAAAAAGAAACTTCACAACTAAGAATATGAAAATATTTGAGAGTCTTACACAGAGGAAAAAGGGAGATGGTGTGCAAGAATGAATGGGGATGGGCCGTGCTGAAGGAACAGGAAAACATTAAATCAGGTCAAGCCTGGCCTTGCCGAGGAGTGCTGGGTCCCAGGACTTGATCCTTCATTCGGTTGCTTTAACCTTAAATACTTGGGGATGAGCTAATGTTATTTTATCTCAGTTACTACACCTGGTGAACAGTCTCCAGAAAAGAACAGGTGTAGTGACCAGAGGAGAAATGCAGTAAGATATCAAAAGGCCCGATGAGAGAAAAAAGGGACTCTTCTGACCCTGGTGGAGGCCTCCCTAACGGGGGTCCGAACAACAGCAGATGATGCTTCACAGACTTGGGGATTTAGGAAGTCTGCATCTTCCATGAGGAGTTCGCTGGGGATTTCTCCTGTCTTGTATCACCACCTCCATAGGTTTCCACATTATTTGCCTTTATTTTAAGTTTATTTATTTACTTTGAGAGAGGGAGAGAGGGGGGAGGGAGGGAGAATGAGTGGGGGAGGAACAGAGAGAGAGGGAGAGAGAGAGAATCCCAAGCCAGGTCCACACTGTCAGTGCAGAGCTCAAGGTGGAGCTCAATCCCAGGAACCCATGAGTCCATGACTTGAGCTGAAATCAAGAGTCGAACGCTTAACTGACTGAGCCACCCAGGCACCCCAATTTGCCTTTAAAGAAATATTTCATCCTCTAACTGAGCATGTTGGCACCTTCCCATAAATCATTCTGCCATTCCACTGTAACGTCTACAAGGCAACTTGAGAGGAGCTTCCTGACTTGACTCTATAGCCTCCATGCAGCAGGTCCTGAATATAGAAAAAGGCAGGGGGCCTAGATTTGGTGGTTATGTAAATAGGAAATACAGCAAACTGGGAGTCCCTCTGTGCTTTGTTTCATCATCTATAAAATAGGGGGGGGGATCTCAAATATTAATTTAATATATTAAACATATTAATTTAATATAAATCATGGTGACCAGTTAAGAATTCACCATGTTCCCTAATAATAATTGCTGTTGTTACATGAGCAAGCACTTGAACTCTTGCCCCCGGGGCATTGCTGTGTGCACAGAGGAGAGAGCTACATGGTAAAACTGAAATAACCATTTGGTTTGAGAACCAAATATCTCTGCTGTCAGATCTTAGTCTCATAAGGGAGGTTGAGGGGAAGGTGTGCCCTGACTGACCACAGAGAGAGACAAACATAGGAGATTAGAGTGCACATGGGATAAGGAAAAGCAGGGGCCCCAAGCAGGAAAAAATAATTAAGGGGCCAAGGGGAGATGAGCCCCACCTCCATGGCCCAGGCTAATTGTTGGTTAGATTGGGTAAAAATTAGGGGGTCAAGCTCTGGCAAAGCTGGTAATGTCATTATGAGCAGAAAAACAGAGTATCAATCAACGGCTGCTGTTACGTAAAACCATCCTTCTCTGAAGATTCCCATAGAGAGTGGACCAGGTGTCTAACAAACTGTTGAATTCATGTTACCTATAATTGGATGGGAATACTTAGATGGAGTGTGCATTTTAGAAATAGATGTGTGATTACATTAAAGAATAGAAAATAATTTTCTGGAGGTTCTGATAAGAACTTCTTCACTGTCCATTCAATTATCAGGATAAACCAGAGTGTTTGGTTCCTTATGATCAAGGCTTGAACTGCAAATATCTGCACTTAAAAATCATGTGCTCTTATCAAGGAAAGAGCAAGTCATTTTTTCTATTATCACTATCTCCCTGTTGGTAGAAGGTCAGGTTCATAGACTCCCAGGGATTCATCAGAGATCTTCTGTGAGTTTTGATTGGTAATTGTTAGGTGGATGAATGAGTTCACTGTAAAGTCTTAGACTTTCATTGTTGGGGACGAAAGATTTCAAGCTTCTTTGAGCAGCTCTTCCAAATTCTTATCTTTTCTGATCATTTAATAGAAAGTGGAGAAGGAAGGTAGAGAATTGGATTGTTAGCCAGTGAGTGTCCTATAGAGGTACTTTAAATGTCTCACTAAGGCAATTGGAACAAGCTCTCATCCCATGGGGGGATCCTTCTTCCCCTGTGGTCATGATTTCTTACTCTCTGGCTGTACCTAAATGCACTAGAGTAAAATATTTTGAAAACTACTGTAAAACTCACTTTGGCTCACACCAATTACCACAGCCCCACCACAGGGCAGTGAGACCAAGCTGGTCATACAAATATTTACTTGAGGCAGTGTCAATGTGAGTGGGTCTCAAATATCATCTCTGGTCAACAGCTGCAGCAGCCTGGGAACTTCTCAGAAAGGCACATCCTCAGGCCCCACACTGGGCCCTTTCATTCAGAATCTCTTGAAATGGGGTTCAGAGATTTGCGCTCAATGATGCATGCTAACTTTTGGAGGGATTCCAATCTATGAACACCAGTTGATTTTTACTATTTTAACTGAAGTGACCTGCCAAGTTATGTAGACAAAAATAGTGTTTGCATATCAAAAAGTCGTGAATTATCGCAGTTTACCAACTATAAATGAAGTTTCTCAGGGAACCCAATTCTCTTCTAAAAACTCTCTTCCCAGAGCTGGACACAGAGCTCTAGACCATTGATGAAAAATAAACATTAAAAATAAATGAAGAATAAACAGTGATGCCAAGTCCCACTCCTAGAAATTCTGATGCCACTGGCTTGGTCTATAGCCTAGGCATCAGCCATTATCCCCAGTTGATTTGAATGTGCAGCTGCAATCGGCTAATTGCCAAAAATGGCCACAAATTATGCTCCTCCTCATAACAATACCCTTTGTAACATGTCTTTGTCTTTCCTCTCATTAAAAGGATTCTGTTTCACCAGTCCTTTGAATACGACCTTAGGATAGGTAGCCAACACGGCAGAAGGAGAGATTTGGAAAGTGTTTATGCATTTGTGTTTTTTTATCAGTTGCTTTTGGAACCTGAGACATCATCTAAAGCAGCTTAGAGGTTGACTCATGAGCGACCATGTAGAGAGAGGCCCCAACTGATCTACAGACTTGTTATAGGTTGACCTATAATAACCATGATCATCAAAAACATAGCCAGTCCCAATCCACTTGCTGACCTTAAAAGCATGAGCAAGACCAACCAAGATAAGACAAACCTGAACTAAGAACTGATGTGTTATACAGTGAGCTTAATAGTGGTTGTGTTAAGGCACTAAGGTTTGGGTAGGTAGAAGATAATGTTTGCAGTCACTGAAATGGTGACTCCAGACAGGAGAATCATTGAACCAAGGAGATTATTCCAGACATCCCTAGCTTCAGTGTTCCTTGGCTCAGCTCACCAGGATGCTCTGAGTTTCCTCCTTCTCTCTTTTCAGGCAATTATCCCAGTTCCCAGGACCTTCCAAAAGCCTCTTGATTCACTCAACTACCATCAAAAGGAGAAGGAGAACTGGACCATGAAAGCAAAAAGAGTTTGGAGAAATTCAAAGAAGATATATAGCACATATGTGAATCCAAAACATGTTTTTAATGAAGAACACTGAATAGAATATTTACTGTTAAGCATCTGATACAAAGCAGCTTGGTTTCTGGATTATATCCAGCACAGATTTAAAGAAAGTTTATGAGATTTGTGTATTAAATCATCACAAAGAATTTCCAGTATATGTAAAAAGATGAATTTCTTGAAAAAAAAAAAGACCAGCAGGAAATGAATAATGATTGAACATAACCCCTTATGTATAATATATGATGGTTCCAATACCTTTCTGCTACTTAGCATAAAATAAGCAAGCACTATTTTCATGGGGGAATACAGAGGGGTGGGTTTACTTTGACTAATATCTTGTCCTCAGTTATCTGTCAATACTCATTTGGCTTTACTCACCTCCCCACTTCTATTTTTTTTTTTTAGTGTATATTTATTTTTGAAAGAGAGAGAAACAAAGTGCAAGCAGGGGAGGGGCAGAGAGAGAGGGAGATACAGAATCTGAAACAACCTCCAGGCTCTGAGCTGTCAGCACAGAGCCCTACATGGGGCTTGAACTCAACAAGTAGTGAGATCATGACTTGAGCCAAAATCAGATGCTCAACCAGCTGAGCCACTCAGGCACCCCTCTGCACCCTACTTCTAATTTGATTGTCTTGCTGCTGTTATTTCCACTTGTTGCTTTGGTCCCCTTACTGGACTCCTTTTTATTTTCAGGTTTTATCTCGAATTTCACTATTCTAAAAGCCCATCATAGACTATATTAGTGGTCCACTTTCTATTTATATGCTTTCTGTATTTATCTTCATCATAAAGCTTTTCACCTAGGGGAGCCTGGGTGCCTCAGTAGGTTACATGCCCAAATCTTGACCTCAGCTCAGGTCGTGTTCTCATAGTTCATGAGATGGAGTCCCAAGTCAAGCTCTGCAACTGGCAGCAGCAAGCATACTTGGGATTCTCTCTCTCTCCCTTTTTCTCTGCCCCTCCACTGCTTGTTCTCTCTCTCTCTCTCTCTCTCTCTTTCTCTCTCTCTCTCTCTCTCTCTCTCTCCCCCAATATAAATTTAAACATTTGTAAATATTTAAAAATATAGTCTAGTATATGAGTAGCTTCAGAGTAAGACTATGTCTAATCCAAGGTTGCACATTGAATGTTAGGAAGCATTTGATTGCAAGAACAGCACCTGACTCAAAGAGCCTTCAGAAATAAAGATTTATTCCCTGTTCCCTCAGAGTTAAAAGGAATCTAGAGTAAGACACTGCTGCTTTCCGTGAACCAATGGGGCATTGGTGGCTTTGATTCATATCATTTCATTGCCAATAGGAATTCTGGCTCCTTCTGTCTTCCTGCTTTAACATGCTTAGTTCACGATTAATTTCATTTCACCATTATGATCATCATCATCATTATTCATGTATGAAGGCAAGATGGTGGTTGTGTTTCCTGGTATCATGTCTACAATTAAGTCAAGAAAAGAAAAAAGGAAATACTAGCTAGGTTTACATGGTTTTTTTTCCATGAAAGCAAAAGTCTTTCCAGAAGTTGCATAGCAAAAGTCTGTGAATAATTTAGAAATGTGACTCAGGGACATCCCTTGCTGCAAGAGTGCAGGATAGCAGAGTGCTTGTTATGTGTGCTGCATGCATATTTGTTCAATACATATGTAAGAGAATTGCATTTCAGATAAAAAAGATAATTTTGGGGGCGCCTGGGTGGCTCAGTGGGTTAAGTGGCCGACTTCGGCTCAGGTCACGATTTCACAGTTCATGGGTTCGAGCCCCGTGTCAGGCTCTGTGCTGACAGTTCAGAGCCGGAGCCTGCTTCAGATTCTGTGTCTCCCTCTCTTTCTGACCCTCCCATACTCATGCTCTGTTTCTCTCTGTCTCAATAATAAATTTTAAAAAAACATTAAAAAAAAAGATAATTTTGAACCTCCTCCCTTAAGAATCCTTGATTCTCACATTATGAACATCATGGAGTTATTTAGAAGATTGTCACACCTGACTCATTTTTGACAATCCTAATAAAGTCCATGAGTTTATGAGTTTAACTTTCTATAGGGCATAAGGTCAGCTATGTAAAATGTATAAATTATAGAGTCCAGCCATTATGGTCTACTTAAAGGGCTATGAATAGATCTTGGATCTGAGTGTGGAATTTCAACTTTAGGAAAGCTTCTTCTAAGGAAAATTCATGTGAGGATTTAAGAAAGCTAATGTTTAGTATCCATCTTTTTATCCACCCAAATTTGGAGCAAACTGATAGGTGCAGGCATGAGTCAGATAGAGATCAAAATATAACTTGATGAATGAAAAAATGCTACTTCAAAAAAGTGCCTTCTATAGGTTATCTAATGTGGCTTCTTTGACTGGAACTTACATACAAATTGTAGGTACCTGAGGAAACACTAGCCCCACCCCCCACGGGGGGGGTGCTTCTAAAAAACTTACATTATGAAAGAGATGAGAATGAATGCACTTTGCTGGCGAGACTTGAGACTTGAGCAAAACACGGTCAGCTTCTTCTGAACCCTGGAGTGGAGTCTTTGCTCCTCTTTAGAGGAGAAATTGGCAAGAGGGTGGAGAGAGATTGGAGTGTTACTCTAGTGGAAATCTTCACCTCCCCAGCAGATCACAACATGAAAGTGCTCTCTCTCTTTTTTAAATGTTTCTTTATTTATTTTGAGAGGAGAGGAGGGGCAGAAAAAGAGGGAGACAGAGAACCCCAAGCAGGCTCGGTGCTGTCAGCGCAGAGTGAGATCATGGTGAGATAATGACCTGAGCAGAAATCAAGAGTCAGACACTTGACCAGCTGAGCACCCAGGCTCCCTGAAAGTGCTCTCTTACCTCCTTGTCTAGGTACACCAATCAGCTGGTTTCTCTAATGCCTGCTGCTAAGCTCGCCAGGTATAAGGGACTTGTACCTTAGGGGACTCCGTGGTAACAAGGATGGGGAACTCCATGGCAGATGGAATATATTTATCCAGAGACTGTTTTGCTAGTGGCATCTTACAAAAAGCAAATAATTGACTATGGAAGTGATGATGAAAATATTAGTAACGATTCTACCTTGAAAGTTATTCCAGAAATGAGGAAGATGGATTTTATGTTGAATGAAAATGGACAATAGAAACCAGAAGTGTCAAAGAATATAAATTAAGAGAAAAATAAACAATGTGAGAGGGCATGATGAAAAAACTATTGGCCATGACAATGTGGTATTGACTTCTCCTTATAATAATAGTGTTTCTCAACTTTTCTTTTTATTATTGCTTCCCTTAAAGGAGACTTTATAGACTTTTTAAAATATTAATCTTACCTCCAATCTCCCATGAAATTCTAAAAAAATAGATGCATTGTGTATCTGTTTTTGTATTACTGCTTTTGAAGGAAAACAAGCTATTGTGGCATCTTTTTTCACCACCCACCCCAGAAGCAATCTCTTCCCTTTGGAGGCAATACTTCCCAAAGGGAGAATTCATGCTTTATGATAACAACACATTAACAACTCTATGTTCTGGGCCCATACCTTCAGAACTCTTGGATTCCTTGAAATACATAGAATGCATTTTCTTCCAGGAAGAAATTAAGAATTGTTTTAGTGAAATTACTAGATATTTTAAAAATAATCCACAGCTATCTATCAGTGTTTCAATAGCCAGATAGGTTTTATGTTTAATATGTTCTGCCAAGTGACAGACTTAGTGACCAGACAGGTGGCCCTAGCAGCCAACATTTCTACATATTTTCACTTTACACAGAAGCACATCATCAATCATTAGGCAAATAATCTTGAAAATTATAAAATGAGAGGGGATGCAGGAGGCACCTGGGTGGCTCAGTCAGTTAAGCATCCGACTCTTGCTTTTGGCTCAGGTCATGGTCTCACCCTTCCTAAGGTCGAGCCCCGCATCAGGCTCTGTGCTAACAGTGTAGAGCCTACTTGGGATTCCCTCTCCCTCTGACTCTCTCTCTGCCCCTCCCCAGCTCATGTGCCCATGCTCGCTCACTCTCTCTCTCTCTCTCTCTCTCTCTTTCTCAAAATAAATAAATAAATTTCAAAAAAAGAAAAGGTTTAGAGTTTTGTTTGGAAGCCAAATTCCAAACCCCCCATTCTCTGACACCAACTTAGCAGTTAGTGGAAATTGTGGTGGTTTGTCTCTGTCAAACCTCTACTAACTACCAGCTTCTAAGCTAAGGCATCATATCAGTTAGTTACTGCTGCATAACAACCTACCTTGAAATTCAGTGTCCTAAAGTAACAAACATTTATTATTTATTATGTCTCCAGGTCAGCTGGGTGTACTTGTAGCCTTGGCCGGACTCATTCATGCTTCTATAGGCTGTGGCAGATCAAGGAGGCTGTTCTGATAATCTTGGCTGTGATCTCTCATACGTTTGGGGGCTGCGTGGCTGCAGGCTGGTTTAGGATGGATGGCCTTAGCTGGTAAAAGGGAAGTATCTTCCATGTAATCTCTCCTCTAGTAAACTACCCTGGGCTGTTTACATACTGGTTTTGGGGGTCCATGAGAGAGAGTGGATACTGCAATAAGTAAAGTGAGCAATTCTTATGATCTTGAAACAAATTAGCAAATAGCAAATAAGAAGTAAACAAAACAATGGGGCGTCTGAGTGGTTCAGCTGGTTGAGAGTCCAATTTTGGCTCAGATTATGATCTAGTGGTTCACGAGTTCAAGCCCATCATCAGACTCTGTGCTGATGACAACTCAGAGCCTGGAGCCTGCTTCAGATTCTGTGTCTCCCTCTCTCTCTCTGCCACTCCCCTTCTCATACTCTGTTTCTCTCTCTCTCTCTCTCTCTCTCTCTCTCTCTCTCTCTCTCTCTCTCTCTCTCTCTCTCAAAAATAAATAAAATGTTTTAAAAAAATTTTAAAGAAGGAAACAAAACAAATGAAACAGCATGAGTCCTGTGAGTATTGATTTCTCTGTGAAAAAGAGAAACAGAGTGGCATGGTAGGAAGGGCATTACATTAAGCATCAGAGACTGGATATCTCTTCTTCACTTTTCCAGGATAGAACTTTAGAAAAATAACTCATACTCTCTCAGTCTGTTTCTCAATCTGTAAAGTGGAAATGATATTTTTGTCTTTCCATTTCCTAAGTTTGTTGGGATGAACAAATGAGTTGACTTTATACTATGAAGATTATACAAATATGACATGTTTTCCCTTCCTCTTATGTGTTTGGTACTCAAAGTCCTTTTCCTAATTGTTATGAACCAATGAGCATGGATTATGAGCAGAGTAAAGGATAGAAGAAACAGCTCTGCAGGAAGAATAAGGACACTCAGCTTTAACTTTTGGCTTTGTCAGTAAAAAGCCAAGTGACCTTGGGAAACCTACACAAACTTGGGAAAGCCATGTGTGCTCTAGCCCTTACATTTTTCCAAGGTAAAATTACTGCACTAGATTTGAATTCCTACAATTTCTCCTATCGCTCAGATTCTAAATAAATTGATCTTTCATTGCAACAAGTTAAAAATCTACTGTTTATGTTGCTAAAGTTAAGAAAGAAAGCAAATAGAACTGGAACTGACCCAGGCATTCTGGTGGACTAAAAGAAAAAAGGAATTTTCCCAACGGGGAATGAACCTTTGGAGATGAGAAGCAGGAGAGGTGGACAAGGAGGGAAATGGAATTGGAAAGGACAGTAAGGAGGGAGAGGACTAAAGAACAAGGATGACAAGAAATAAACATAGGAATACTAGCATTATCCACAGGTACTAAATTGAAGTTCTGACAGCAGGCACCCAGAATGGTTTTAAGGAGCCACCAGAGTGGTAAAAAATTTTTTTTAATTTTTTTTTAACATTTATTTATTTTTGAGAGACAGAAACAGATCATGAGCAGGGGAGGGGCAGAGAGAGAGGGACATACAGAATTAGAAGCAGGCTCCAGGCTCTGAGCTGTCAGCACAGAGCCCAACAGGGGCTTGAACCCACAAACTGTGAGATCATGACCTGAGCCAAAGTCTGATGCTCAACCAACTGAGCCACCCAGGCGCCCCTAAAAATTTTTTTAATGGAATGCCTTTAGTTGGGACAAATATTCTCCATTTGGCCACAGTACTTAGCTCTCAACCCAAATCACAACTTCATGTTACCAATCAGATCCTTTTAGGAAATCTGAGTTTGTAACCCAGCCTGCCCCCTCCCTACCAACCCTTAGACAATACAGGCTCTAGATTCTAACAACCTCAGCCATATAATGGATGAGCAAGTTACTTAACTTCTTTCTCTTTCTATTGCCTCTAAATTATAAGTGGTAACATCTAACTTTGCAGGAAGAGGGGTCGTAAGAATGAACGGGGTTAGCGGGTCAGAAGTGTGTAGCAAAGTGGCTGGCATACCGGAAGGACAATCAGTCTTGGTTCTGCTTCTGTTCTTCATGCTTCTGCTCACTTCTCTCCTGCCTCTGCCTCAAGGGGCTCACACCTCGGGGACCCATGAGTCAGCTCCTACTGAGAAAAGATGATGCTTCATCCATGATTAGAATTAGCCTCTGCCTCCACCCCCGCCTGCGGCAGACTTCACTGCCAGGTCCACACTGCAGCGACAAGTGGAAAAAAAGGGACTCTTTTTCTCTGAACGTGGGGCTTCTAGAATCATTTTACATCCAGGGACAAAAGTTCCATTACGAATGTAGTATTCTGATCACCAAGAAGTAGAAAACAAAAAGTGATTTGAAAACCGTTCCTGTTATAATGAGATAAAAACGTCCAACAGCTGCACCCACATACATACAATATCAAGGGAAGTTATTTTAATTACTTTGCTCTTTCTTCTTTCAACTGAAATGGCTAGATATAGCAATACCAATATAGAAATGCAAAAGCACCTAATATTTTTGTTTTTAAGTGGTAATTTTCTTAAATAATCCTGCACTCAGTGTCCATTGAATTATTTCATTTATTTCTTGATGGTGCTGCTCTTTATGTAAAGTTAATGGTGTGAAGTGCAGTAAAGAAATACAACTTGGATTTCTTTTAACAGTTTCCAAAACAATCTAGAAAAGATTGCTGTAGCTATTAATGAGACTCCTTTTAATTTTTTATTTAATAGTTTATCTATCCTCTCTTTGTGGGACTTCTCTGGGTAATTGATTATGTTATTTCAATCCACTTTGTGGCTGTGAAATTTATGCTTGTTCATGTCATTGGGAAACCATTTTTGTCTCTGCCATTTCCCCTTCGTCGTTTAAGATGTGAATATGTGCTCTTCTTAAAGAGGAAAATTAAAAATGTTCATTCACCACGTGAGATGCGGAGATGTCCTCCTAACACACCTGACTGACCTGGAAATTACCAAGCTGATGTTGATACCCTCAGGGGTAGAGCCTTGCTTCCCAGGTTCGCAATTCCAGCGTGAAGCTCTGCACAGAAGTTTTAAGAAAGCGAGGGGGAAAAAAAAGAAGTATTAAGAAAGTGAAAAATGGCCCTCCTGAACACCAGGCCACCATGTTCCTCACTGAGCATGAACAATGCTCACAGCAAAGAAACAGGACAGAGGCAAGGCCACTTGGCACCCACAACAAACAATTAACCAGGCCTCCTTCTGACTACCAACAATACATCTAGCCCTGCTTTATTCCCACTTCCTAGAGAATAGTTATTCAGAAACCCTGGCCTGGACAACATCCTCGGAGAACTGGCCCCTGTTTCCTTACACCCGCCTTAGGACTGTTCAACATAAACCTAAATCCCATAGGAAGCGCCTCCCACGCCTCTTACCTGGGCTCCCCACCCACATCCCTCGCAATCCTCAGGGTGTGCTCTCTGTTGGAGCAGCAAGCTACATAAGTCTATTGTTTGACCTAGGGTGTGTTCCCCAGGGGCTTTGGTCAGTGAGCTTTAACAATGGCTTCTTAATAATTCTTGGCTAACGAATTTTCTTTTTTAAAAAAATCAGCTGGAGGCACCTGGGTGGCTCAGTTGGCTATGTGTCCAACTCTTGGTTTCAGCTCAAGTCATGATCTCGCCGTTTGTGAGTTCAAGCCTTGCATCAGGCTATGTGCTGGCAGCGTGGGGCCTGCTTGGGATTTTCTCCCTTTGTCTCTGCTTCTCTCCTTCTCTCCCTCTCTCTCAAAATAAATAAAATAAACTTTTAAAAAATCAGCTCATTTTTACTAGCAGAGAGATCTTTCCTTTTCAAACTCCCTCGAACTTAATGTCAATCAGGCCATTCTCTGGTGACTTCCTCATTGGCCCCTCACCTCCTTCTCTGACTCCCTCTGTGTGCCTTATCCTAAATCCACCCATTACAGGCTCCAATCTAGGATGCCATTCATTTCTTAATCAGTTTCTTCTATGAAATGGATACACATTTTTTATACACACTGTGGTAGAAATTGCTAGTTTCCTACCAATATCCATTCTTTCTATCTTCCATGGAAATTGATAAAAGTTTTTTAATGTTAAAACTTTTAAATATGTTCTCAAAAATAGAAATTAGTATAATAACCCCTACGTATCACACAGTTTTTTAACAATTACCATCTCGTGACAGCTCTGGTTTCATCCCTCACTCCAACCCCACTGTCTTATTTTGAAGCCAACTCAGAACTATAACCTATTATGCCATTTTATTCAAATATAACTGTATGTATTTCTAAAAGGAATGACTTTTGTTTAATATGTCATATTTAAAAAGTAACAATGGTTTATATCTTCTAATACTCCAGCAGTGTTTGACTTTTTCTTGGTGTTTTTAACTTTATTTAAATCAACATCTAGGTAAGGTTTATACATTGTATTTGGTTGACATAATCTACTCCCTGACTTTTTCTAATTGAATAGGTCAGGTCTTTTGTCCTGTTTAGTTTCCCAGAGTCTCGATTTTGATGAACAGTATCAACTTGGTGCTGTGGAACATGTTCCTCTGTTTCTTGAATTTCCTATGACTTGGTAGTTAGATCTGATGTCTCAAAAAATAGGTTTGACTTTTTTAAAAGAGTACTTCACAATGGTGGTGTGGACTTCAAATAGTAAGCACATAATTTTTGGTTTCCCTTATGATGTTAGCAAGTATTGATGACATTGCCTAGACCAATATGCACAATATGGCCTGTACAATGTGTACCATATGTGCTGATTCCATGATTTCTTCTTTATTTGCTAGCCAGAGCATGTCAGCAAGAGTACAACTAAAAAGAGAAGCTTCCTTTCATCAACTGCTTGGTGACCCTGAAATAGAGTTCATACAACTTGTTTCCAAAATAGTAATTTGTTCCCTAGCATCCTCCAAAGGTGACCAAAGAGGTGGTTTCTATTCTGTTGTTATTTGGTTTGGGAGTTTAAACTAATTCATGTGTTTTGATCCATTACAGTTACTAATGTTATTAGTGGTCTGAATTTCCCATGTTTGGTGAGTGACTCTTTGAGTTCACTCCAGACACCTTTGGACATGCACTCAGTAGCTTTGACAGTTTCCTTGTTCCAGGCAGGTCAAGCACATTTCTTGCCCTTGACCCAGAACCAGCTTTTCCTGGTCCCTTAAATGCAAAGGCAATTAGAGATAAGACTGGCACAATGGAGTCTTATGTGCCTGAGTTTGTCACTGTACAGAGCTTTACAGTGGAAAGATCCAGAAAACATTTGTGTGCACGTGTGTGTGCATCTATTATTTTTTAAAGAAACCATGTCATAAATTCATAATGAAACTTCAAATTCAGGGCTATAGACTTTTTGTTCATATTGACTTTTATATCCCATGCCTTTTCATTCTATCTAGAAATGTTGGTTTTCAATGATATTCAACAAAATTATCCATTGCTTTATTTCACTGTCCATAAATAGACTTAGTATGACAATATCACCACCAGCAATATATGATTAATGAGAATAATTTTTTATTACAGTTTTGTTTTTGTCTACAGGGTACAGCTCACTAGGAAGATACTATCAAATTCCTAAGTTTTAAAGTCACTCAAAATAAGGTCATATGCAACCGGATGAATTTATAATCAGATTTATTGGTTTCATTTTGTGTTTGTTGTTTAGGAATTGGTCTTTAAAGTTTTAATTTTCTTTTATAATTATGTAAAATATTTACAAGTTCCAAATCAGCATATAATATATGCAGAAAAGTCAGCTTCAACCCTGGTCTCTTTGACCCTGTTCCTTTATCCCTCTATAAGACACTATTTTTATTTATTTTTTTACTTTTTTATAGTTTTTTTTCCTTTTATAGTTTATTGTAAGTTGGTTTCCATATAACACCCAGTGCTCATCCCAATAAATGCCCTCCTCCATGCCCATCACCCATTTCCCCCCTCCCCCACCCCTATCAACCCTCAGTTTGTTCTCAGTATTTAAGAATTTCTTATGTTTGCCTCCCTCCTTCTCCTTAACTACTTTTCCCCCTCCCACTCCCCCCATGGTCTTCTGTTAGGTTTCTTCTGTTCCACATATGAATGAAAATGTATGGTATCTGTCCTCTGTCTGACTTATTTCACTTAGCATAACACCCTCCAGTTCCATCCATGTTGTTACTAATGGCCAGATTTCATTCCTTCTCATTGTCATGCAGTATTCCATTGTATATATAAACCACATCTTCTTGATCCATTCATCAGGTGATGGACACTTAGGCTCTTTCCATAATTTGGTTATTGTTGAAAGCGCTGCTTTGAAC
Organism: Suricata suricatta; assembly: GCF_006229205.1. NCBI lineage: Eukaryota > Metazoa > Chordata > Mammalia > Carnivora > Herpestidae > Suricata > Suricata suricatta. Next base: position 72,817,259 of record NC_043711.1, on the reverse strand, counting down.
ATTGAGGTACATGTGCCCCTGTGCATCAGCACTTCTGTATCCCTTGGGTAAATCCTTAGCAGTGCTATTGCTAGGTCATAGGGGAGTTCTATGGATAGTTTTTTGAGGAACCTCCACACTGTTTTCCAGAGTGGCTGTACCAGTTTACATTCTCACCAACACTGTAGGAGGGTGCCCGTCTCTCCACATCCTTACCATCATCTATAGTCTCTTGATTAGTTCATTTTAGCCACTCTGACTGGCGTGAGGTGGTATCTCAGTGTGGTTTTGATTTGTATTTCCCTGATGATGAGTGACACTGAGTATCGTTTCATGTGTCTCTTGGCCTTCTGGATGTCCTCTTCGGAGAGGTTTCTGTTCTTGTCTTCTGCCCATTTCTTCCATGGATTATTTGTTTCATGGGTGTGGAGTTTGGCGAGTTCCTTATAGATTTTCAATATTAGCCTTTAGTTGGATATGTCATTTGCAGTTAAGACACTATTTTTAAATGGGACAGTTTATCTTCCAATTTTGTTCATATAAGCAAATATGTATGTGTATTTATATGCTTTTCCCTTATTAGATAAGTGATAGCATACTCTTCTCTACTGTGCTTTCTTTCACTAATCCCAGCAATTTTTCTATGAGTTCATAGAGCCAGTCTTCATTCCTTCCTACAGCTGCACAGGATGCCTAGGTAGAAATACATGTTCCCCCTTGATGGACATGTGTTGTCTCCAATGTTGCTTTCACAGAGCACTGTAGAAGCACCACCCAGAAGAGAGACTAACCTTCCTTGGAGATATGTCTTGACACAGACTAACTCTTATCAATGGGTTATAAGTGGATGTGGCATAGTCAACTTTGGGTCATAGATTTAAGAGGATGGATGTGTTCCTCTGTCGTCCTTCTCCCCTTTCTGCTGGCTGGCTGGAGACATGGCAGTGAATCTAGGCAGAGTAGAATCACACAACCAAACAGAAGACCCTGGCTCCTTCATTCCATGCAGCATCATACTTAGCCTCCATCTCCAGTTAAGATTTTTACATGAGAGAAAAATCATGTGTATCTCCTTTAAGCCAGTGCTGTTTTTTGGTCTCAATCACATATGGCTAAAACCATGTTCTAAGTAACGCCCTTAACTTACAGGGCTGTTATAAATAAAATGATAACTAAAACAAAATACTTAATAAAGGAATGATATGTCCTTAAACCACCTCCTCTGATTCAATGGTTTTCTCTCCTGCCTACCAGCTGAAAATTCCTTATTCTCAGTCAAGAATCTAAACCTTTCCAGATCTGTATATGCAATTCCTTAGTAACACTGCTACCTCAGACACAAGTATCCACAACTGAGCCTCTCTCCCCTCTTCCTCCTCCTCATTTATTTGTATCTCTGGGGAACAATCCCACCTGCTCAGTCGCCCAAGGTAGTAACCTAAAGCCACTCTATAGGTCTTTATCTCTTTCCCTTCCTACACCCAATGGGTTTCCCTGTCTCATTATTCTCCTTCCTAAAAGAAGGACGCATCCATCTTCTCCTCTATCCCACTAAGTTTTCTCTTTCTCATCCATTTGTTCAGACCTGTGGCATTCCTCTTTTGACCCTTGCAATGTAAACCTATGTAGTTTCCATGCCTCCAGTCTCAACCTTTATTACATTAAAGCACTTCTTGTAATTGTCAACATGTCCATTTCCCAAATAGATCGAACATATTTGAATACAGTAACATTGTTTTCCTTCTTTATACACCTGGTGCTTGGTGGAGTCATTGGCACACAGTCATTACTCATTAATTAATATGAATACAGAACACTTACCACCAGGTCAGGCACAAGTCTGAGAGTTGTGTGAGTATCATCTTAATTCACCTCACTATACCCCGTGACATAAGTGCCATTTTTATCCCCACTTTGCAGAAGGGGAAACTGAGACATAAAGTGGCTACTTCATTACCAGATTTATTCACTAGTAAAGGATGAAATCAAGAATGGATTCCAGGTATTTGTTGAATAAATAAAAAGTAATAATTGGACAAAGGGATGAATAAATCAATGAGGAGAGATTATTCACTATTAGATGAGTATCTAGCAAGCCTCTTTATTTGGGCTGATTTGCAAAACCTACCTACTCTTCCACAAAGTCAGAGAGGTATCTGGGGAAACCCATTGGGCCCCAAAATAGGCCCTCTATCTTCTCACTAGTACTAAGGTTTTCAACATCAGAAATTGCATTGTTTTGAATCATTGTTTGCTCATGTCATCAATGCACTTTGAAAGAGAAACACCTTTAGTAACTAGGCTCTTTTAGGCAGGGTTAGGGAAGAAAGCTTTGTAAGGGTGGCACTCTTCTGAGGTGGGTGGAAAAGAAGAAAGACTTTAGAATATACTGACCAACAACAATAGATGCTAACTTCCCCTATGTATGGATTATTTATGAGTTTCTATCATTGGATGTTTATTGGCTTCTATGTTTGTTTTGATTTCTTTTTAATAAAAATGGTTGGCTTGCCAGAGCTGGAAGTGAAAGGTGATATAGCATGGAAATAAACTGTGTCCATAAACTCGTGAGGGATGGAGGAAATCTCACGATGCCAGAATTTATGAGACTAGACAAGACCTGGCTACCCTCCAGGAACTTTTCATCCTCATGCCTGGATGATAAATTACACCATCATTTTCAGGGGCCATTTGCAATAGAAAAGCAAATTAACCCAGTAATTTTTAAATTATACCTCTGAGGTTTCACAACGGCACATCCAATCTGGTTATGTTTTGGTCCTGAGGCCCGAGCTTCCTGAGTCTCCTCCAATTGTACAAACTCAAGTGATTATTTGATTTTGAAGGAAGTTCCATTATTTTTACAGGCTTGTAGCCTAACCTGATGGAAAGCTAGGAATTATGAATGCCTTAACCTCTCCTTAATTTTTTCATGACTTCGCACTCTACCTGTCAGTACCTACTCTTAAACTAAATGGATCCTAAAATTTGTATGCATTTTGATGGTCTGAGATTTTTTTTGTATTACCCAAGGTGTATTCATTCATTTCATGTGGAAGAGAAATTACAGCTTCTTTTATGATTCTTCTTCTATGCTGTTGAGAATATAATATTTGAATCAATATTCTACTTTTCTAATGTGTTTTTTTAAGTTTTTTAAACTTTATTTTTGAGAGAGAGAGAGAGAGAAAGAGAGAGAGAAGGGAAGGGGCAGAGAGAGAGGGAAACACAGAATGTGAAGCAGGCTTCAGGCTCTCAGCTGTCAGTCCAGAGCCCAACATGGGGTTCAAGCTCAGGAACCATGAGATCATGACCTGAGTCCGAAGTTGGATGCCTAACCAATTGAGCCACCCAGGCACCCCCCCATATTCTACTTTTTTAAGTTTATTTATTATTTTGAGAGAGAGAGATAGCAAACGGGAGGGACAGAGAGAAAGGGAGAGAGAGAGAGAATCCCAAGTAGACTCCACACTCTGAGCTCAGAGCCCAGGGCTCAATCCCATGAACCTGAGCTGAAATCAAGAGTCAGATGCTTAACCAGCTGAGCCACCCGGACACCTCAATACTTGACGTTTTTAAATTAATTCTTCTTTTCAGCTGTATGTAAAACTGTAAGCTATTTAAAGCGTGCATCATGGTGATTTGATATACATATGCATTACGAAAGGACTTCATAGTTAATTAACACATCCCTCACATCACAGATTTACCTTTGGGGTGGGTGGGAAGTAAGAACATTAAATGCACCTCTTAGCGAACTTCAGTTATACAGTACATGTTATCAATGGTAGGTACCATGTTTTACATTAGAGTCTCAGACCTCTCCCTATTTGTCCCCATCCTTCAGCCCCTGGTAACCATTTTCTACTCTCTGTTTCTTCTGTTTTCTATCATTTTGACTTTTTTTTCAGATGTCACAAATAAGTGATACCATGCAGAATTTTTCATTCTCTGTCTGACTTACCTCACTTAGCAGAATGTCCCTAGGGTAGGGCTCAATCCATATTGTTAAAGATAGCAGAATCTCCTCTTTCTCATGACTGAATAATATTCCATTGTTTACTTATATCACATTTTCTTTATCCATTCATCTACTGATGGGCACTTAGGTTGTTTTCCTGTCTTGGCGATTGTGACGAAGGCAACAGGGAACATGGGAGTGCAGATATCTCTTCAATACCCTGTTTTCATTTCCTTTGGATATGCACCCAGAAGGGAGTTTGCTGGATCATAGTAATAGTTCTATTATTAATTTTTAACTTTTGGAGAAACCTCCATATTAATTAACATTTTAATGTTATATTATTTATATTATATAGTATATTAATTATTTATTAATTAATATATTATATTAATATATTATATTTAATGTTATATTTTTTAAAATATGGAAATGCTAATCTACTCCCTGACTCCTCAACTTCTGTTGGATAGAGGAAAGCAAAATCTCCCCAGGGGTCCTTTTCTCATTGTTTCCTGAGTCATCCACTCATGCACCCTCCCTTCATCCACGTAGGTCACAAATCCTATACCAGGAAATGCAGACAAATGGTGGACTAGAAAGACCCTCTCAAACCCCATGATTGAGTGGGTCTTGCAGAAAGCATACAGACAGAGGCAGTATAGTCTCAGAGAGGAAGTTTGTCATGCTCTGGAGAGGAGAGTGACACTTTGCCACCCAACCAAGCTCAGTGGGTGACACTGGTTCTCTGCCTCTCCTTCCCCTTCTCCTCTCCTGTCCCTTCTTTCTCTCACCTGTCTTGAGCTCCCCTTTTCCTCACCCTACTAGTGTTTCCTCTTACTCTCAGTGTCAGCATCATTTTAGTTTTGGCCAGATATGCTTCCTCAGTGTGGCAATCTACTGCCCTATATGCCTATTCTCGCAGCTTGGTGACCGTAGCAGAAAGAAAACATCTCTTCCTCTGTGTATGTGTGAGTTCCAGAAATCAATCTAATGGACCCTTTTTAAGCCACATGTCAACTGCTTGGACCTATCACTATGGCCAGTGCAATGGCACACTATTTGTGGCCTGGCCTGGCCATGTGAGGGCGGATGATGTTAATTCCAGAGAAATGTCTGGAATGGGGAATATCCACTGCAAAGTTCACCATGGCCCTCACTCCTTTCTGAGTACTATGTCTTGGTTATCTGTTAAATCCCATTTCTCTAGCCACTAACATTAATGAGAGTAGGAGTGTGGAAAATATTCTGATACTGATACATGCAGAAATTTATATTCTTATTCCACTTGGATCCTATTTGTTCATCCTTGTAACCCTAGTGCCTGGCACATAGTAGGTATTTAATACATGTTTATCAAATGAATGAATAATCAATAATATTGATTTACTCTATTCCCCTGGAATGGTCCCTCTTTTTATCCCTAATTTTGCTGTTTTAAATCTGCTGGAAACTTTGGACTAAGGTACTCGGAATGCAGTGGATAAGAGAAAGGGACATGGATTCAGGCAGATGTGAGATTGAATCCAAGTTCTGTCACTTCCCAGGTGAGTGTCGGATACTTCCAACTGTACTGAGAAGATAATGTCTGCTTTGTATTGACGACTTGATACTTAAATAAAGGAACTATGCAAATTGCTTGTGATTGCACATGTTATGATTTTAAAACATATCTGCAAATTCTTTTCACTCTTCCTGTCACAAGACGGAGATTAGTTTTCCTCCGCTGCAGATGCACTAGCCTCCACAACTCCCTCCGCATGAATAGAATATGGTGGAAGTGACCCTGCATTAGTTTTCAGGCCCTCTTGGGTCATACATCTTTGGGACCCTGAACCACATCTGAGAAGCCTTGCTACGTCAAGCTGCCAGGCTGGGGAGACCACACCAAGGCAAAGAGACATGGAGCTAGGCTCCTCCAGCCCACAGCTATATGTATCCTTCCAACCTGGGCACCAGGTGTGTAAGGAAGTAATTTACCAGGATGACTCGAGACATGTTGTCAGCCTGACTGTCCAGCCACTCTCTGGCTGCAACTGCACACTCTCATGCATCAAGAACCACCCTGCTGAGCCCAGTCAACCCCCGGAGCCAGGAGGCATCATTGTGAAACCAGCAGTGGTTTCATGACACTAAGGTTGAGTTGATGCAATATAGAGTGATTTACAGATAATCAGAATCGTGATGGACACAGTAGGTGGTGAGTAAATGGCATTTTTTTTTCAGAGAGAAAGGAGAAGATCCTTTTTTTTAATTTACATCCTAATTAGTTAGCATATAGTGCAATAATGATTTCAAGAGAGATCCAGTGATTCATCCCCTATATGTAACCGAGTGCTCATCCCAACTGCTGTCTTCCTTAATGCCCCTTGCCCATTTAGTCAATCCCCCAGCCCGCCACCCCTCCAGCAACCCTGTTTGTCCTCTATATTTGAGTCTCTTACGTTTTGTCCCCCTCCCTGTTTTTATATTGTTTTTGCTTCCCTTACCATGTTCATCTGTTTTGTATCTTAAAGTCTATATGATAGTCATATGATATTTGTCTTTCTCTGACTCTCTCACTTAGCATAATACCCTCTAGTTCTATCCATGTAGCTGCAAATAACAAGATTTTGTTCTTTTTGATTGCTGAGTAATATTCCGTGTTATATATATATATGTATATATAACATATATATATATCCACATATTCTTTGTCCATTCTTCTGTCAATGGACATTTGGGCTCTTTCCATACTTTGATTATCATAAATAGTGTTACTGTAAACATTAGGGTGCATGTGCCCCTTTGAAACATCACACCTCTATCCCTTGAATAAATAAATAAATATATATATATATATATATATATATATATACACACACACATATTCCTTATCCATTCTTCTGTCAATGGACATTTGGGCTCTTTCTATACTCTGATTATCATCAATAGTGTTACTATAAACATTGGGGTGCATGTGCCCCTTTGAAACAGCACACCTCTAACCCTTGAATAAATATCTAGTAGTACAATTGCTGCATCATAGGGTAGTTCTATTTTTAATTTTTTGAGGAACCTCCATACTATTTTCCAGAGTGGCTGCACCAGTTTGCATTCCCACAATAGTGCAAAAGAGATCCTCTTTCTACACATCCTCGCCAACATCTGTTATTGCTTGCATTCTTAATTGTAGCCATTCTGACAGGTGTGAGGTGGTATCTCACTGTGGTTTTGATTTGTATTTCCCTGACGATGAGTGATGTTGAATATTTGATCATGTGTCTGTTAGCCATCTGGATGTCTTCTTTGGAAAAGTCTCTATTAATGTCTTTTGCCCATTTCTTCACTGATTTTATTTGTTCTTTGGGTGTTGTATTCGATAAGTTCTTTATAGATTTGGATATTAATCCTTTATCTGATATGCCATTTGCAAATATCTTCCCCCATTCCATTGCCTTTTAGTTTTGCTGATTGTTTCCTTTGCAGTGCAGAAGCTTTTTATCTTTTTTTTTTTTTTTAGATTTTTTAGTGATTTATTTATTCTTGATACAGAGAGAGACAGAGCATGAGAGGGGGAGGGGCAGAGAGAGAAGGAGACACAGAACCAGAAGCAGGCTCCAGGCTCTGAGCTAGCTGTCAGCACAGACGTGGGGCTTGAACCCACGAATGTGAGATCTGACCTGAGCCGAAGTCGGAGGCTTAACCAACTGAGCCACCCAGGCGCCCCAGAAGCTTTTTATCTTAATGAGGCCCCAATAGTTCAGTTTTGCTTTTGTTTCCCTTGCCTTTAGAGACGTGTTGAGTAAGAAGTTGCTGTAGCCAAGGTCAAAGAGGTTTTTTCCTGCTTTCTCTTCTAGGATTTTGATGGCTTCCTTTTTACGTTTAGGAGTAAATGGCAATTTTGAAGCAAAAATCTTTTTTATTTTTTTATGTTTTTTATTTATTTTTGGGAAACAGAGAGAGACAGAGTGAGCAGGGGAGGGTCAGAGAGAGAGGAAGATACAGAATCCGAAACAGACTCCAGGCTCTGAGCTACCTGTCAGCACAGTGCCAGACACGGGGTTCAAACCCACAAACCGTGAGATCATGACCTGAGCCAGAGTCGGACGCTTAACTGACTGAGCCACCCAAGTGCTTCTAAAGCATAAATCCTAAACCTCACATCACTGTCTCAGAACATAGCATATATTATGTACAAAGCAAATGAGGCAAATGTTATTAGAATTCACTGTTTGGGAGCAATCCATAATTGTTGTAAACAAACTAGAATTGACTTAATACTATACATATTTGATGTAATATTTGTGAGACAGTGTTACCTAGTGGTTAGTGGTGTGGTTGTTTTTGGTTTTTTTTTTTTTTTTTTGAGACTGACAAACCTCTTGATTTCAAAATTGTGTTATTTCTTAAGTGAAAGACCTTAGGCAAGGTCTTGTCACTTCAATTAGTGACATCAGAGCCACAGAACATTAATTTTTAGAATTCTGTCCTGCAAGCATAGATTATAAAGCCATCTCTACTCAAGTGATGCTTCAGATTTTAAGTGGCCCTGTGTTCTGTGTTACTCCTGTGCCTCCGCTGGAGAAGAAAAGAATGCAGGACCATTGATGGGGTGGCCCTCCAGCATCCATTCAGTGTTTTGATCCCGGGTTATACACAGGTATTTGGTAAGGTGGTAGCTGCATATCTCCAAGTGGAATCCATTTTAAGTGATTTTTCTCAGTTTTCAAGGCTGGCTTCTTGTTTTTTTGGTTGAATCTTTGTCCCACTTATACAGACAAAAATAATGCTACTATTGAAAACTGACAAAGTAGATGAACAAAGGGAAGTCACTTAACAAAGGGAAGCCCCAGGAGCTCGCCTCCCCTTCCCATCTCTGCCTCCAATTCTTTCTGTGACTTTGAAAAACACATAACCCTCTGTCCCTGTTTTGCTGCTTTTGTCTTCTTAGTGTACCAAATGAAACAATGGCCTCTCTACAGTGAATAGATAGGTGTTGCTGCCCTGGAATAAAAGCTTTAGGAAGGCAGGTGTTTCTGTGATCATTTTATAAACAAAGCACATGTCATGTTCCTCAAGGCAGAAATTATATTCCACTAGACACAGAAGAGAAGTTATTTTATATTCTCCTATATCAGGAGACAGGTTTTTGTTTTTGTTTTAATGATTGTCAATGGGAAATACGTAAAAAGTGAATAAAAGTTTGAAAACAGGGACACCTGGGTGGCTCAGTCACTTAAGCATCCAGCTTCGGCTCAGGTCATGATCTCACAGTTCGTGAGTTTGAGCCCCACTTCAGTCTGTGTGCTGAGACCTCAGAGCCTGGACCCTGCTTCTGATTCTGTGTCTCCCTGTCTCTCTACCCAACCCCCCCCCCCACTCATGCCCTGTCTCTCTCTGTCTCTCAAAAATAAATTTTTAAAAATAAAAAGAAAATGACAGTAGAAACTGTGTCGAGTCTGAATTTCAAATTGTGTCAAAACATGAGATTCTTTTCAGTACAGAGGGGATTGCCAAGGAGGGTCTACATTTTATGATTGCATAAAATTAAGGAAAAAATGTCTTTGGTAGATAGGAACTATAAATATAATCATAAATGGATTTTAGAATCTGTATTTTTATCTCACCACTGATATAGAATATAAAGGGTAAAGAAAATTTATGTGTGTGTGTATATATATATATATATTTAGACAACTAGTTTTTACAAACATAGTCAATTGTTTTTTTTAGTTACTAAGTTGTTTTGCAAATAGTAATGAAAGTAAATATAGCAGCAGTGCTTACTTACTACGTGCCATTCTAACTGCTGCACACATATATATTGATTAACTCCTCAAAACAACTTTCTATTGATGAGATAATGAGACATGAAGTATTTAAACAAATTTCTCAAGGTCTCAGAATTGTGGTTTGAACCCCCAGCATTCTGGATCCACAGTTTGTCTTCTTAACTACTACAGATATATTGACAAAGTTTTCATTATAAATCTGTGAAACAGATAAGTCAAATATTATGAACCACTAGATCATTCAATAGATTTGTGAACATAATGACCAGATGAAATCTCCCAATAATACAGGAATTCACTCAAATTCCTATATAGGAATATACTAAATATAGGATAATTAAATCCTTATTAACTACAGTTTTGAGCCCTGAAGACGTCATAGCAAACAAGACTTCCTTCCAAATCCTAAAGGGGCTCAGTCTTTCAGGGAGGACGGATAGATAAACTAAAGATTAAAACAGAGTTGTAAGTGCCAAGAGGGAGCATCATGC
>NC_043711.1:72756732-72806954 GCF_006229205.1 Suricata suricatta | reverse complement strand
ACTTTTACCTTAACTATTTCTAGACTATAGCACTTTAAGATGTGAAATAGATCTGGTTTGTGTGTGTGTGTGTGTGTGTGTGTGTGTGTGTGTGTGTGTGCATGCCCATGCGTGCACACGTGCCCACAAATGAATTATTCCAGCTCTATGGGAATTTTAGCACCGTTTTATTTTATTTTTTATTTATCTACTTACTTATTATTTTGCAGAGGGAAACAACATTTATTGATTCTGTGATTCTGTGGAATTTTTACTTCATGTTGTTTATTTAAATGCAAGGTCGTTAACATATAGCGTAATAATGGTTTCAGTAGTAGAAATTAGTGATTCATCACTTGTATGTAACGTCCAGTGCTCATCCCAACAAGCGCCCTCCTTAATGCCCATTACCCATTTAGCCCATCCCCCACCCAACACCCCTTCAGTAGCCCTCAGTCTGTTCTCTGTGTTTAAGAGTCTCTTATGGTTTGCTTCCCTTTCCCTATGTAACAGCCTTGTAAAACCATACTAACCTGTAAGACCAAAACCCAGTTTTTAAGACCAAAACTCATTATGTATAAATATATATATACATTTATTTATCAGTTAAAGGTATTCCTCTCCAGCATAACTCACATATATATTCTTTTTTACATCAAGAAAGGAACTTCCATCATGTCTCTATGCAGCCAGCCCTTAACAAAAAATGCTAGTAATGTGTTTTTATTTGTTTCAGTTATATAAGTGGATGTTCTATTTTGCAATAAACAAAAGACCACATTGATAGAAAAACTGCAGAGAACATTTTGTGAATGTTAAAAGAATGCTTTTAGAAGTTTTAGCAGAGGCCATCAAATGCAGCCTGCATCATTCTTTTCCGTTGCAAAAAGACCCGACCCCAGCAAGAACAAAAACACATTTGAGACTGTGCTGGTCACCGCAGGCAGAATCTCTCTTGGTATGAGATCAGGGGGGCCAAGACACTAAGCGGAAGCCCCAAGAGCTGCATCTCAGGTGTGAAAGTGCAGGTGCTGTCACCACGGGAGGGTGTTCATTTAACCTGACAGCGGTCTGTCTCAAATTAACACGACTGTTTAGAATAATGCTGTTCCCTTTGACACAGAGTTTAAAGGAGACATCTTAACTTCCTAAAGCCACTAAGATGTTATCTGGGTTTCTTTTTTTACTGCTTGACTTTTTTTCTTTTTTGAGAGAGAAAGCTTATGCATGAGTGCAAGCGAAGGAGGGGCAGAAAGAGAGAGAGAGAATCCCAAGCAGGCTCTGCACTGTCAGGGCGGAGCCCAACTCTGGGATCAACCCTACAACCCTATGATCAGGATCTAAGCCAAAATCAAGAGTAGGACACTTGATCGCCTGAGCCACCCAGGTGCCCCACTGCTCGATAACTTAAACATAAAGCACCGAGCAGGGTAGCTACTGACTAGTGCTCGTAGAAACATACATTTTAATATATCTACTCTATCTGTCCACTCTGAAGGACGTTTTGGACCTCTTGTTTTAGTATTTCCACCAGGCGGAGCAACATGGCATCTAATTTTGTGGCAGTCTATATAATTCGTTAAAAAGAAATGCAAAAAATTTAAGAAAGTGAAAGAAAATCATGATCAGTAACAAATAAGTGTTCCCCATAGGCTGAATTCCACTGCAGTTGGTATAAATATTAAAACTGTGGTTTCATTTTTGTATTTATTATTATGAATAACCAATTTGTGAATAAAAGCTCAAAGGCATGAAGAGAAAATGGGAAACCAAATTTTACACTGTGGTGATATTGTTAGAATGAAATGAAAGCTTTTTTGAAGAGAGAGAGTTATATTTACCTAACACTGAAAGATACTCTGAAATGTTAACATGACTGTTTTCATTTTCTGCCAAGATTCCTGTCTCAAAATAAAGTTCCAGGTACACCACAACTGGTCAGACCAGATCCTGTTACAGCAGAGCTCTGGGTCTGTGGCTTCGGGGTTACTCACAGGCCATTATTCACCATTTAACTGAATGTAATAGAGCCTCATTTATTCCACATCTTTGGAGAAATGGTATCTTCCCTTCAACTACAAAACAATTTTTCTTTTTTAACCATATTAGTCTACCAATTTGAAATTCAGTGGCTCTACATTACTTTGAAATAAAAAAGCAAACTGTTTATATAGCCTGTAATGATCCCCCTCACTGCCTTTCTAGAATCTTCTCTACCATCTTTAAAATCTATGCCCCAGCCATACAATTGTTTCATGACTGTGTCTTTCACTCATCCTGGCCCAGTTACTGACATTTGCCCCTCCTCACTCCCTTAAGCAATCTTCTGGGATCCTAAGACCGCTTTCTGCCTGTGCAGTCCTGTGTTTGTTTTTTTCCCCTGTCCTTTCCCTTGTCATCAGTTTTGCTCTTTGCTTCCTCCAGGACAGCAGAAGCAAAATGAAAACTTGCCTCAGAATCACCTGGAGGGCTTGTTGAACTCCAGAGAGTTGGGACCCACCCACAGAATTTCTAATCCTGTAGGTGAGAGCTAGGCAGGAGCTTTGCATTTTTTTCAATATTTATTTATTTTTGGGAGAATGCAAGTGGAGGAGGGGCAGAGAAAGCGGGGACAGAGGATCTGAAGCAGGCTCTATGCTGACAGGTTGATAGCAGCAGCGAGTCTGATGTGGGGCTCAGACTCACCAACCTCAAGATTATGACCTGAACCCTGGTGCCCCCGGAGCTTTGCATTTCTAACAAGGCATGCTCAGGGCATGCTGATGCTGTTGGTCCTGGAATCAGACTCTGAGAACCACTGCTCCAGGAAATCACTTCCCCCTTCTAATGGCTCATTCAAATTTCCAGAAGACTTTAAAGCCAGATAACTAATCTTATTAGAGCATACAGCTCAAAAGAAATGTCCACTAAAAGAGGGTCTAAAGAGATTTTTTGGAAAATAAGCGAGTTTTGTTTTATAAACTATGTGACATTCATTTTGGTTTCTCAGGCTTTCCTCTGGGCAGTTCAAGTTAGGTAATAAATGACCTCCAGATAAGTGAGCTCCTATTCAACCTTGAGTCCTAGTTCTTGTGGACTGCCACCTTCAACTTTGTGCAGTTTTCAACCATGCAGCTGTGTTCTACAGGGTGTCCTTGAGCAAATGTTCTCAAACTTTCATGTGTATAAAAATGTTCCAAGGAATCTTGTCAAAAATGCAAATTCTGGAACACCAGCCAGGAACTCAACAGCGGGGACACAGGGAGATGTTCTGGGTGGCTTGTTGGCCTAACAATGCAGTCCCTGTTCAGCAATTGCTTCCTCAAGAGAAAACTTGGCAGAATGTAATCATTCTATGGGAGGGATCCTTTCCAGTTACCTTCCTGTAGGCTTCTCATTCTCCAAGTTCGTGCTCTCCCAGGAAATCAAAGAGGCCTTCAGTCTTATCAGATAACAAACATCTCATTTTCTTGGCACCACCCCAAGAACACACAAATGCCAGACTTCTAGACTTTCATAAGTGAAAGATTCCAAAACCTAGAAAATCCCTTCCAGGGAGAGAGAGAGAGAGAGAGAGAGAGAGAGAGAGAGAGAGAGAGAAGAAAAGAAAAAAGGAAGGGAGGGAGGGAGGAAGAAAGGGAAAGGAAGGAGGGAGGAAGAAAGGAAGAAGAAAAGAAGCAAGCTTTGTCAATTATATTTTTTTAACCCAAGTGCCTATGCATTTTGAAGTTAATTGCATTTACTTTCTGTATCACACATTTCTGGTTTTAAGCAAACTTTTGTAAAATAAGGCAAATTTATTTTTAAATCTCCTAACAATAGGGCATGTCCATCCCCAGGATATACACATATTGAAAGTCTCTTTTGAGTTAAAACTGTATAATCATTTCTAGTCTCAAAGTGTAAGTACCTTGGGGAACACAATGTATTCAATCTATTCACCACCTTAAAATTAAATTTAAAATAAAAAAGCAAAGCTCTATTAGCCTGGAGTGAAACATTGTCTAGACAGCTTCCTTCAGGCAGAATAAACAGTGACCAGCTGGATGCTTTGTCCTCTGGGAAATGGGCAGTCGTAGACAGCTGAGGGTTCCAGGAGGAGGGAAGGGGGCTGGGAGAATCTCTATACCTTAGCACGACAGCACAGCAAGGTCTAGATGACCATGCTCCTCCGGTCCCTTAATGTGGGCAACCAATATCTTGTGGTCTAATGACAGACTCTTGTATCCCTGGAGCTGGAGGATTCAGAGAGTACACTCATTCTTCATTCTAGATTTGGATTCAACAGATGCCAATGGAACTTCTGGTCAGCCTGGTCCACGGTCCTGTCCAGCCCAGTGAACAGCCACTCCATTAGGTTAGCTGCTCAGGGCAAAATAATTCCAATCATCTTTGCCTCATCTCTCTCATAGCCCATGGCCCATCCATTAGCTAGTGCTGTTGGCATTACCTCTAAAACTGGAATTTGGTCATTTGCACCACATCCCTTGCGGTGTTCCAAGTCACCATCACCCCCCCTTGCCTGAATCTTTGTAATAGCTTCCTGCATGGTCCTTCTACATCTTCCCTTGACCTACACCCTTAACAGGGCAGCCAGAGTGAGCCTTTGACAACACGAATCAGATCATGTCACAGTTCTCTGTTCAAAAACCTTCAATATTTCCCATCAGTCTTTTAAAAAATTACCAGGTTTCATAGGTTCCACTTTCCACTACCCACTCTTCCCATATACCACATCACTTTTTTAACCACCTTGCTTATCATCCCTCCACTTGTTCCCTCCTACAGCAAAGGCATAATGGCGTCTAGCAGTTTCTGGAGCATTCCAGGCATGATCTCACGTTGGTGCCTTTGCCTAGAATGTGCTGTCCCAGATATCTACATGACTAACTTCTAGCCTCTCAAGTCTTACTCAAATGTCACCTTCTTATTGCCCAATCTCCCTATTTAAATAACAACCCCTGCTCCAGCCCTCATATTTGTTATCAGCCTCTTGATTTATTTTTCTCCCTTAGGTCTTACCATTGTCCAACAACACACTAAAAATTTTACTCATATTTTCATTGTGTATTTTCCCCAGTAGAACGTAAGTACCATAAAAACAGTGATTTCGTGTCTGATGGTTTCACATGTCGACACCAGTACCTTGCACAGTGCTTGACACCTTTGTGGTCCAACAAATATTTAAAGGAATCTTGCTACTCACTAGACACTCAGCAAGTTACTATGCCAAGCCTTAAGGGTAGATAAATCAGGAAGGCAGACAAGCCTTCTGCTTTTACAGGGTTTACAATTTAGAGTTGAACTGTCTAATATGACAGTCACTAGTCACGTGTGTGGCTATTTAAATTAGTTAAAATTAATTAAAATTGAAGATTCAGGTTTTCAGTCATGTTAGCCACGCTTCAAGTGCTCAAGAGTCTCATGTAGCTTCCATGTTGGACAGACCAGATGTAGAGCGCCTCCATGATTATAGAAAGTTCTATTTTTATAATGCTAAGAGAGATTTTCTCTCTTGATAAATAATTTAGGATTCATCTACTCCAATTTGCTCCTTTACAGGTGAGGAAATGCGGATCAAGAAAATAGGGACTTGACAGAGACCACACAGCTCATACGTAAAGAAATCCAGTACTGAATCCATTCTTTCGATGTCCAGGCCAATGTGCAGAGTAAACAGGCTATTAAAGTGCTATCTACTTCTCTTGACAAATCAAACTATGAAACAAACAAATGAAACAAAAAACCCTTCTTTTTGCCTCATGATGTAAATATATTCAATTATAAAGACAGGAAAAAAAAGATTATTCAGTGGGCATTTGTCTCTTTCCACCCCCTTTCACCCACCACCCCCCACCCTGGCTCTTTCCTGAATCCTTGGGAGGTAGCAGCTGCTTATGTTCCCCTCGGGCCACAGCAGCTGCAATATGGCAGAGCAGTCCTCACACCTGGACTCTCCTTGATTCCTGCCCATTTTCGAATCCCACTTATTTATCCTTCCTCCCCTTTAAAGGCACTACCTACTATTTCTAATTTGGGGACCTCAAATTAGCCAAGGATCATTTCTGTTGCTTGTAGCCAAAAACTCTGACTTACAAAATGCAGCATTCACATTCAATTCCACTTGATTTTAAATGAATGTTTCCTGTATTTCTGTCTATACTAAACCTTCAACATAAAGCCATCCTTCTGGCTTGCATGGAAGCTATAGCTCATAGTTGAACAGTAGCTATAGAAGATAGACTGTCAGACCATGCCCCCCCCAGCTTCTCATTCTTTTAGAGAAATTAGCTGATTCAATAGAGTGTGCGTTCAATAATGAAGAAGGGAAAAATGTAACCATTTCCAGATTCCTGGGTCATTCTAGTTTTGGAAAGCCCTTCAGGGAAATACTTAGTAAGCTGAGGCTTGAAGTGTTCTGATGCTTCAGAAGTTCTGATGATAAATACTTCGTTGTGATTTGTGCAAAGTTAGCCATCAATAACTGTCAGTCATCCTCATCTACTCAGGGAATTTTTCTGAAGGGAAAATGCAGTTATGTTGAGCTGTTAAAGAACTTTCTAAGTTTGAGAATATCCAGAGTGAAACTGTTCCTGAAAATTTAAGAATAAAGTAGTCTTCTATATTAATTTACCATATTTAATTTCCATTTCTCAAATGATTGGGGATTTGATTTTTTCTAAAACAAAAGAGTCTGTATCAACTACATTGACCTAATTGGTATCTATAATCTCCTTACCCAATAACTGCTAAATACACATTCTTTTCAGGTACAAGCAATAAATTCATCAAGGTAGATCAAATGCTGGGGCATGAAGAAAACTTTCTATGACTTTCAAGAGTTTGAAATTCCATAATCCCATGGAGTTAGATTAATAACTTAAGATAGTTAGAAAGACTTCAAATGTTTGGAAATTAAATAACACACTTACGAATAACCCATAGGTCAAAGGAGAATCACAGTAGATACCAGAAAATTTCCAACCGAATGATAAAAGTGAAAGTCTAAGGGAATTCAAGATGAAGACTTTTTTAATATCTTACTCAAGATAATAGCAATAATTAAAACTTACCTCAAGTTTGTATAGCACTTTACAGTTTACACATATTCTGACATTTCATCTGAACAACCACTGTAAGGAAGATGTTAACATACACAGATAGGACATTAAACATCTCCATGCTTTCAAGGAGTTGTAAAGAGGCCTGTTGGTCTACTGGTTGACTTAAGGATCTGGGTCCCTACCCTGGCTTCCAACTTGGCCCCGTATCTCCCCCCAGTCAGCCTCCACAGTCTCTGTACCAGTGCCTGTTCCGTTGCTTCTCTTGCAGTACATAATAATGCTCAAAAACACTTATGCATGGGGGGCACCTGAGTGGCTTAGTCGGTTAATAGTATGATTAATTTAATTTAAGCTCAGGTCTTGATCTCGTGGTTGCAAGTTCAAGCCTTGCATTGGGCTCCACACTGTAGGTGGAGCCTACTTAAAAAAACAAAGAAACACTTGTGAATGGACTCATATGTATCTATTTGTTGAATAGTTTAAATCAAGTTAGCTGTGATTTACCCTTAGTAAATGGGCCAACATACAACAATAGTCTCACGTGGCTAGTGGCTTCCATGTTGTATAGACCAGATGTAGAGCATTTCCATATTCACAGAAGGTTCTACTGGATAGAGTGTGACATTTTATCTTCTGATGGTTAATTCAGTCCAAGCCCAATGCTTTTCCATGACAGAAGGATCTTGCTAGTTGAACATATTTGGTACTGAAAAACTTAATGCCACTCAAAATAGTGTCCACATTTTCACAGGAGGTATTGAAGAACGGTTTTGATATTGCAGTAATCCAGGAGTATCTAGAGAAGAGAAGCTGTTCTTCCTGAGCCCACTACAGCTTGACTCCAGTCCATCCTGTAAACCTTGCCACAGTGAGATCTCTAAAACCCCAATGAGATTGCTTGCTTAATCTTCACTTTAAAATTTCAAATACCTTGCCCTCCACTTTGCTTTTGAGATAAAGTCCAAACCCTTGTCAAGGTTTACAAGGCTATCGTTTCATGGTCTGGCCTCCGTTTGCCTCTCAATGACCTTCCACTGCCTTCACTCTGTACTCCAGCTGGATCAGGAGGCACTTTTGCTTCCATGTACAAAACATCCTCTTGGGAACCTTAGTACCTTTGCATATTCTACTCACCCTGTCCATCTTCTTTGCACAATTACCCACTTTACCAGAGCAGCTCTTTCAGCTCTTAGCTTGGTATTGTCTGTGTTATGAGTCACACTACATAATGTACTTTTCACTCATTTCCTATTGGCATCATACCATATTACCATAGTCTGTATAGTAATATGTACCATTTTGTGAATTCCTTCAGGTGGTGTCATTGACCACTATTTACCTTTACAATCTCATATTACAGTCATTGACAACATATTCAATAAGTAATTGTTGAATGAATAAATAAATTATTGAATGGTATCAGCATTACACATGAAAGGGAACATGTGAAACCAAGATCAATACAAAGCAATATATAATAAAATTCTGAACTAGATGAAGTTGGCTTCCAACTTGTATTTTATGAGAAATATGTGCAGTAAGCAAAAAAAGAAAAAAAGTATTTGCAGCTGTGAAAAGTTAAGCATTTTGAGATTGGGAGATTATCCTAGATTACCCACATAGGCCCCAAATGCAATCACAAGTATTGTTATAAGAGGGAGGCAGGAAAAGATCTCCCTCACGCAAAGGAGAAGGCAGTGGGAAGACAGAGAAGAGAGAGATTTAAAGATGCTGGCCTTGAAGCCTAGCCACAAAGCAAGGAGCAGCCACCAGAGGGTAGAACAGATTCTGTTCTAGAACGTCCAGAGGTAGCACAGCCCTGCCAACATGTTGATTTTGGACCAGTGATACATATTGAAGCCACAGGAAACTGATGCAAGGCAATATTAAGAGAAAAAAAGGGGGGGAGATTTCGGCAAGAGGTAGAATTTGAATTTGACCTTGAGGTAATTGGTGGATTTTGTTAGTTTGGATGTTGAAAGGCATTTCAAGGCAGGAATGGATTGCTTTTATATTAGCGAAAGTTTAAAATTTTGAAGGAGAATAATAAGGGTCATCCTCATTGCTATAACAGATAAACCCTACATTCCAGTGACTTAACACTATAAAAATTAATTTCCCTTTCATAAAATCCAAAGTCCACGGTCAGTAGATGGTAGGTGCCTTACACAGTCATTGAGAGGCTCACACTGATAGAAGTGCTGCCATTTTCAACAGGTGGCTGTGAGGGGTGCCCAGTATATTAACCTCCACTTGGTACACACACCAAGAAAACATGGAGAATCACACATGGGAGATCTTTATGTTCTAAGTCTGAAGACTTTCGTGAACATTCTATTGTCTATTATAGACAGAATGTTTATGTCCACCTACATTCATATGTTGAAAGCTAAGCCCCAGTGGGATGGTACTTGGGTGTGGGGCCTTTGGGAGGAAATTGGGTCATGAGGAGGGAGCCCTCATGAATGGGATTAGTGCCCTGATAAGTAGGGGCCAGAGAGCTGGCTCATCTTCCACCACATGAGGATATGAGAGAAGTCAGCAGTCTATATCTGGGAGAGGGTTCACACCAGCCCCCGGATCTCAGACTTCCAGCCTCCAGAGGATGAGAAATAAATGTGTGTTGTTTATATGCTGCATAGTCTATGGTACTTTGTTACAGCAGCCTGAACTAAGACAGTTACATTCTAGTCATGTGGCTACCTCTTACTTCAAAGGCACTTGTGAATGTAGGCTATCCATGAGCCCAGAAAAAAAGATGAACTCACAGTTCATTCTTCGTGGTTATCAAATATTATCTGTTTTTCTTCCCACACAAGAACATATTCACCCCAAGGGAGACAAGTCAAAGCTCCACCTATTCCCTACCTGTAGCCCAATTCTAGGATCATGGGTGATGGCAGAGACCACCCCATCCAGATGTGGTTTCTCATAGTCCAATGCCCTGGTATCTGAAAAGACAAGTCATCTGCAAACTCCCACAACATACACTGCACAAAGATCAGCAGAGCCTAAATAAACCTTCTTTTCATAAAAGGAAATGATGGGAGACGCACACATAGCAAATCTGAGACCTTGCTAAGAAGGCACTGGGAACTCCCTTTCCCACAAGTACTCTAAGGGTGAGGGAGATTCTTGATAGATGAATCTGATTCTGCTGTCTGAGCAATCCTTGTTCCCCAAGTCCCCAGATCTGCCCTCCAGGCGTCTCTGTCTTGTCCTTAGGCTTCCATGGCCATATCCAGAGTGCACAGCAAGTATACTTTCCTTGAGGATACACAGTTTTCATAGCCAGATTCTAGCTGGTGCAATTTGCAGGTCTCTGAAGTTTATATCATTTTACTTCATTTTCCCCAGCACATATTTACTAAGCTTATGCTCTGTGTGAGCCCTGTGATGCCATGGGACCTTGGGTACAATGGCTTAAAGACAGGAGAAAAGGTCCCTCTTTTCATGTATTTTACAACCTGGTGAAGGAGACAGAGAGAAGGTTATTTTAAAGTTCAAACAAACCAAACTTTTTCAGTCCTGGCTCACAATTTTTTTGGCAATGCAATGGCTCCAAAAATTTAGTACACTCACGTCATTACATAGTTCTGATCCTAAACATAGATCTCAAATCTGGTTTTTGTTAGTTTGTGCTAGCCCCCGAGTCATTCTCTTTAGCTAATGACAAGCTACTTTGAGGACATTTGAAGCCGTGGGCTCAACTGGGAAGAAGGTAAGGCCATTTATGTGATCCTTGTCTCTGGCTGAATCGCTTTGTTCAATCATGAAGTCCTCCTGGAACTTTCTCAGTCAAAGCCTTTTCAATTCTATCCATTACTGTGTAATAGAGATTCATTTGATTTCTTTTGATGTTTGCTTTGAGGCCAGCCATCTCTTGTCTAAGTCTACAGTGACCTTCTGATATTTATCTACAATTCCATCTGCAGTTGCCAACACACAAACATGCCGACTCTTCCATCCACTTTCCATAAGGCAGTGGCTCTCAGAATTTGGTCCTAAGAACTGAAGCATCAGCATCACCTGGAAAGCTGGGAGAAATGCAAATTCTCAGCCCAAATATACTAACCCCAAAACTTGAGATGTGGTACCCAGAAATCTGCATTTGCACAAGCCTTCCAGCTGTGTCTAATGCACACTGAACCTGAGTGTCACTGCTCTACAGCTACAGGATGGGTCTTCCATGTTAGGACAGGTGGAAACTTAGCTGCTTGGAACTGAGAATATATGTTGCTGGTAGAATAACACAAAATCATACAGAGACAGAAGAGCAATCAACTATTGTGTTAAGATGAATTGTTTTCAGATATTGGGAAAATAAACATGGTTTTTAAAACATGGTTCTAATATGGTTCATGGGTGTTAAAATAACACCAATATTTTAAGTTAAGAATTACAGGCTCCTTGAAGATAATCCTATTCTTCTTCAGCCATTGTGCATGCAGATGGTATTAATGGGTTCCCTTTAGATGATGTCATTATAGAGTGTTCCTGTTTACTTTTGGGATTAGTTCTTTTCTTATGGTGTATGGTGTTAAGGGTACTATCAATCATGGAATCCCACAGCTTTGGCTACAAAAAAAGTTTATGACTCAGGCTCAGCTACATCTAGTAAACTATCCATGTGTAATTAGCAATTAGTATGTGACTCAAGCAGTCAGTCAGTTAGAATGCAATCAGATCTAATAACTAATACTTGGCTCTCAAGGTCACAATTGCTGCTCACCTGTTCACAAGACTAAGTATAAAGCCAGTCTCATTCTTTATATACACTATATTAGTTAGAGCAAGAAATATTGGCTGTTGTAATCCCCCAAATTTCAGCGCCTTAACACAAATTGATTTTTTGCTCATGCAAGAGCCAGGGTGAATGTTTCCGAACAGCACACAGTCATTTACACAGTCATTCAGGGCCCTTTCACCTTGGGCTTTCATCATCTCCTTGACCTCAGAGTCTACAGCCTGGTCTCCTCCATCTGTTTAGTGCACAGGAAAAGAGAGAGTGTATGAGTGACTGGATGGGAGGTGTTCATAGACAAAGCCTAGAAGTAACACCCATCACTTCCTTCCACATTCCATTATTCAGAGCACAGTCATATGGCTGCATCATCTGCAAGGGAGGCTAGAAAAGCACACATGGTTATGTGGCAGGATGTAAACAGAAAAGATATTTATCAATCCATAACAACCTGTATCAAATATTCCACTCACAATGATTGGATCAAGTGGTGGACATGTGACCCAAGGTAGCCAATTAGACTTCTTCCTTGGGATTTACATATACGGAAATAGAGTATAAGAAGTCTTGTTTTATTTATTTTTTGAAAGATTTTATTTTTAAGTAATCTCTACACCCAGTGAGGGGCTTAAACCCACAACCTTAAAATCAAGAGTTTCATACTCCATAGGGCACCTTGGTAGCTCAGTTGGTTAAGCATCCAACTTTGGCTGAGGTCATGATCTTGTGGTTTGGGTTTGAGCCATGCACTGGGCTCTGTGCTGACAGCAAGGAGCCTGGAACTTCCTTCAGAATCTGTGTCTCCCTCTCTCTCTGCCTTTCCCTGCTCACATTCTGTCTCTCTCTCTTTCTCAAAAATAAATACTCTTTTAAAAAAGTTTAATAAAAAAAAGAATTGCCTACTTCAGTGACTGAGCCAACCAGGTACCCCAGAAGTACTTGGGGCATTTTAATTCTAAGGTCATTAGCTAGGATAAGCTTAAAGTTGTCTGTCCAATACTGTTCCTTTCCATCCCATACACAGAGTAAGAAAAAGAGTCCAATGCACAGAGAAAATATGTGCCAAACTACTAAGTGAGTCTTGAGTTTGTCTGGAGTCCTGCACCAGTTGCTCTACAGATCAGTTCCAAACTCATCCTTTCCAGAGACTTGAGCCAATAAGGTCTCTCTTCTTTCAAGCAAGTTTGAATTGAGTCTTTATATATACAATCTTGGTGAAATGCTTGACTGCTCTCCTGATGTAGCTTATCATCAAGTCCTAGAAATTCATCTATAATATCTCTACTAGAGTAGAAAGGGAGAAAAGGCAGCTTTGGTTCAGTCTAAAGCAAGAGAGTCTTTTTCACTCATTTTTTTCCCCTGTATATTTCTTTATAGCTTTAAAACACATACATTTGTTGTATAGATAAATAAAAACAGAAAATGTAAACACAAAAAGCTCATTTTACAAAGACCAGTAGCCAGTATGCCACTGTCTTATAAAATTCTTCTTCTATTAATGATTTTAGTGCCCCACCCAGATGCCCATCTGTTGCAAGTATTAGGGGCTTACAGTTCACAAGTGCACTCTTCTCTGGAGACTTGCCCTTCGCCTATGGGAGTCATTTTACCTGGAATAGCCTGGGAACCTATGCCTTTTTCTTTGGAGGAGTCCCCGGTCAGTTCCTGAGAAGGTAGTAGAAAAGTCCAGACCCTGTGCTTTAAAGAAGAACAATTCTGGGGCTTCTGGGTGGCTCAACTGGTTGAGTGCCTACTTCAGCTTGGGTCATGATTTCATGGTTTGTGGGTTTGAGCCTCACATTGGGCTCCTTGTTGACAAGTGCAGATCCTGCTTGGGATTCTGTATCTCTCTTCTCTCTCTTTACCCCTCTGACGTGCTCTCTTTTAAAATAAATAAACTTTGGGGCACCTGGGTGGCTCAGTCAATTAAGCATCTGGCTTTGGCTCAGGTCATGATCTCACAGTTCATGGGTTCAAGCCCCGAGTAGGGCTCTGTGCTGACAGCTAGCTCAGAGCCTGGAGCCTGCTTCAGATTCTGTATCTCCCTCTCTCTCTGACCATCTCCTGCTCACACAGTCTCTCAAATAATAAATAAAGAAACATTAAAATAAAATAAACTTTGAGAGGGAGAGGGGCAAGATGGCAGAAAAGTAGAGAGATCTGTAATCTCCACCCCCCATAACTATCAAACTGAGAAGGACTATAGCCACAATACTCTGATCTGCAAGAGTGGGAAGAAAACACAGAGTCTGCATAGATGATATCCTCATAGATGCCTGAGTGAGTGCAAACTGGAGAAATAAAAATGGGCAGGGGTGGAGGCTCTGAGAGAAGGGAGCACCAGCCCAGTGCAGAGCTAGGGGAAAGAGCCCAGAGCAGTGGTGCAGAGCAGCGGAGAGCAGTGTGTGGAGTGGCCATGCAGAGCAGCAGAGAGCCAAGGGGAAGAGAAAGAGAGACTGAAAATGCTCATAGAGTGGTCTCTCGAGAGGGGAAAAATCTCAGCCTGGGACGAAGAGAAACACTACCATCCCATATATAGCCGCTGGGTGCTGGGAGAGAAATTCATCCCCCTCTGTGGGCTTGCTCTTCCTTGGTCTTGGCAGCTTGCTGGCTCTAAGCAGAGCCAGGGAGAAGCTGGCTCCCCAACCCCGTACTCAATCCTGGCTAGAAAGCCACCCACCTGTGGGAGGACATCTCCTCTGGGGCGGTAGCATTAAAGTGCATGGACTAGCAAAGGAAATGAGGCAGGGTTTGGAAAAAAGCAACTTGGACCACCCCTGGCAGAGGGAGATTGGACTCAAAAGAGTGGCTTGCAACACTGGTCCGAGAAGGGATTGGGATGCCTCCATTCTTCTCCCCGCAACCACCAAGGCGGGCCAAAGAGAGCAGTCCCCAAGACCGGACCTACCTACACCAAACCATGCCCATCCATGCTGGAGACCTGCTCTTTTGTTTTTCTACTTTCTTTTTTTCCTTCTTTTCTCTGCCCCCCACCCCAGACCAACATTTATGCACTGCCATGATTAGATCAATACTTGCCATCCAGATATATTTCCCTTATCTCATTCTTATCTCTCCCCTGTGCTGGTTTTACACTTTTAAACTGTCCTTTGTCTCTTGTTGTTTCTGTCCTCCCCTTCTTTTTTCCTTTCTTTTCCTTTTGCTTCTTTCCTGCTCTTTTTTTCTTTCCCTTTTTTACTTGCTTGTTTATTTAATTTGTCTGTACATTTGTGTGCTTTTCTTCCTTGTGTGTTTGTCTGTCTGTTTTCCTTTTCAGGACTACCTAAAGAAACAAGCCAAAGTACACATGGTGGAGAATCCCAAATATCACTGAGTAGGGAAATAAAATAATCAAAGGCACAACAAGAGAAACTGAGAGACACCATTAAAAGAACATCTCCTGAAACGACAGGCCCTGAACAGTCAATGAGCCTCCTTTAATAGAACAATACTAACAGGAACACAGTGCATAACGAGCTTTTAAAACTGACAAGAGACAGAAAGCTAGCCAAAATTATGAAACAAAAGAACTCTTCTTTAAAGAAATTCCAGGAAGAAATCAGTCACAGAACTGCTTAAAACAGAATAAGCAACATAACTGAACAAGAATCTAGAACAATTGTCATAAAGTTAATCACTGGGCTTGAAAAAAGCATCAGGGAAGCTATTGATATAAAGACTAGGGACCTTCAAAATAGCTGTGAAGAGTTAAAAAAGGCTATAAATGAGGTGCATAATAAAATGGAGGCAGTCACTGCACAGATTGAAGAGGCAGAAAGGAGAATAAGTGAATTAGAAGACACAGTTTTAGCAAAAGAGGAAGCCGAGAAAAAGAGAGAAATTGATACAGGAAGATTAAAGGAGAATTCAAGACCTGAGTCATACAATCAAGTGGAACAGTATCTGTATCATAGGAGTTCCTGAAAAACAAGAAAGAGAAAAAGGTTCTGAAGGGGTGCTTGATCAAATTATAGCCCAGAACTTCCTTAATTTGGGGAAGGAAATTGACATTGAAATCCAAGAGGCACAGAGAACTCCCATCAGACCTAACTTGAATCAACCTTTGGCATGACATATCATAGTGAATCTAGAAAAATATAAAGATAAAGAGAGAATTCTGAAAGCAGTTAGGGATTAAAGGGCCCTAACATACAAAGGGAAACCTATCAGAGTGGTTACAGACCTATCTAACAAAATTAGCAGGCCAAAAAGGAATGGCAGGAAATCTTCGATGTGATGAACAGGAAAAATATGCAACCAAGAATCCTTTATCCAGCAAGGCTGTCATTCAAAATAGAAGGAGAGATAAAGGTTTTCCCAAATAAACAAAAATTAAAGAAGTCAGCACCACTAAACCAGCCCTAAAGAAACCCTAAGAGGGACTCTATGAGGGAAATGTAGCAAGGAATATAAGATACCAGAGACACCACTACAAACATGAACTCTACAGAGAACACAATGAATCTAAACCCACTTTTTTTCAGTAACACTGTATGTAAATTGACTGAATGCTCCAATCAAATGACACAGGGTAGCAGAACGGATAAAAAACCAAAATCCATCTATTTGCTGTCTACAAGAGACTCACCTGAAGACACCTTGAGATTGAAAGTAAGGGGAGGGAGAAATATCTATCATGCTACTGGAAGTCAAAAGAAAGCCAGAGTAGCCATACTTATACCATACAAATCGAACTTTAAAGTAAAGGCAGTAATAAAAGGTGAAGGAGGACCTTATTCAATAATTACAGGGTCTTTCCATCAGGAAGAGCTAATATTATAAACATCTATGCACCAAATTTGGGAGCACCCAAATACATGAGACAATTAATCACATGTAATAATAATCTTATTGATAAGAATGTACTAATTGCAGCAGATTTTAATACTCCACTTACAGCAATGGATAGGTCAACCAGACAAAATTACTAAAGAAACAATGGACCTGAAGGACACATTGGAACAGATGGAATTAATAGATATATTTAGAATTCAGCATCCTGAAGCTAAGGAACTCACTTTCTTCTTGAGTGCACATGGCACATTCTCCAAGAGAGATCACATACTGGGTCATAAAACAGCCCTCCATAAATATAAACGAATTGAGATTATACCATGCACACTTTCAGATCACAATGCTATGAAACTTGAAATAAATCACAGGGAAAAGTCTGGAAAACCTCCCAAAATGTGGAGGTTAAGAACCACTCTAGTCAGGCAGTTAGAGAAGAAATTTAAAAATGTATGGAAAAAAATGAAAACAAAAATACAACAATCCAAACTCTCTGGGATGCAGCAAAGGCAGTCCTAAGAGGAAAGTATATTGCAAACCAGGCTTATTGAAACAAACTAGAAAAAGCACAAATTCTAAATCTAACAGAGCACCTAAGGAAACTAGAGAGGAGCAACAAGAGCACCCCAAACCCAGCAAAGGAAGAGAAATAATAAAGATCATGGCAGAAATAAACAATATAGAATCTAAAATTAAAAAAAAAACAATTGAACGGGTCAATGAATCTAAGAGTTGGTTTTTTGAAGAAATAAACAAAATTGATAAACCTCTAGCCATGCTCCTCAGAAAGAAAAGAGAAAACACCCAAAATCATGAATGAAAATGAGTCCATTACAACTCATCCCTCAGAAATACAAGCAATCAACAGAGATTACTATGAAAAATTATATGCCCACAAACTGGACAATATAGAAGATAGGACAAATTCCTAAACATACACACTATCAAAATTCAAATGGGAAGAGATAGAAAATCTGAACAGACCCATAAACAGTGAAGAAATCGAATCAGTTATCAAATATCTCCCAACGAATAAGAGCCTAGGGCCAGAGGCTTCCCAGGGGAATTCTACCAGACATTTAAGGCAGAGTTGGTACCCATCCTTCTCAAGCTATTCCAGAAAATAGAAACAGAAGGAAAACTTCTGAACTCATTCTACGAAGCCAGCATCAGTTTGATTCCCAAACAAGACAGAGTCCCAACAAAAAAAGAGAACTACAGGTCAATATCCTTAATAAATCCAGATGCAAAAATACTCAACAAGATACTAGCAAATTGAATTCAACAGCATATAAAAAGAATTATCCATCATTATCAAGTGGGATTTGTTCCTGGGTTACAGGGCTGGTTCAATATTTGCAAATCCATCAGTGTGATACAACACGTCAACAAAAGAAAAGATAAAAAACCATATGATCCTGTCGATAGCTGCAGAAAAAACATTTGACAAAATACAGATTTCTTCCTTAATAAAAACCCTCGAGAAAGTCAGGATAGAAGGAACTTACTTAAATATCATAAAAGCCTTTTGTGAAAAGCCCACAGTTAATCAGTTAATATCATCCTCAATGGGGAAAACTGAGAGCTTTCCCACTGAGCTTCTGCACTGCAAAGGAAACAATCAAGAAAACTAATAGGCAACCGATGGAATGAGAAAAAATAGTTGCAAGTGGCATATTAGATAAAGGGCTAGTATCCAAAATCTACATGGAACTCACCCAACTCCACACCCATAAAACAAATAATCCAGTGAAGAAATGGGCAGAAGATATGAATAGACACTTCTCCAAAGAGGACATCCAGATGGCCTCCAGGCACATGAAATGATGCTCAGCATCACTCATCATCAGGTAAATACAAATCAAAACCACTCTGAGATACCACCTCATGCCAGTCAGAGTGGCTAAAATGAACTAATCAAGAGACTATAGATGCTGGCGAGGGTGTGAAGAAACGGGCACCCTCCTAAACTGTTGGTGGGAATGTAAACTGGTGTAGCCGCTCTGGAAAACAGTGGGGAGGTTCCTCAGAAAACTATCAATAGAACTCCCCTAAGATCCAGCAATAGCCCTGCTGGGAATTTACCCAAGGGATACAGAAGTGCTGATGCTTAGGGGCACATGTACCCCAATGTTCCTAGCAGCACTTTCAACAATAGCCAAATCATGGAAAGAGCCCAAATGTCCATCAACTAATGAATGGATCAAGGAGATGTGGTTTATATATACAATGGAATACTACATGGCAATGAGAAAGAATGAAATCTTGCCATTCATAGCAAAGTGGATGGACCTCGATCGAAGGTGTCATGCTAAGTGAAATAAGTCAAGCAGAGAAGGACAGATACTGTATGTTTTCACTCATAGGTCTAATAGGAGAAACCTAACAGGGGACCATGGAAGGGGAAGAGGTGGAAAAGAGTTAGG
The DNA here is from genome assembly GCF_006229205.1 of Suricata suricatta. Lineage (NCBI taxonomy): Eukaryota > Metazoa > Chordata > Mammalia > Carnivora > Herpestidae > Suricata > Suricata suricatta. The sequence goes on along the minus strand of NC_043711.1, from coordinate 72,787,971 downwards.
GAGAGGGAGGCAAATCATGAGAGACTCTTGAATACTGAAAACAAACTGAGGGCTGAAGGGGGAGGGGGAAAGGGGAAGGGGAGTGATGGTCATAGAGGAGAGCACTTGTGCGAAAGAGTACTGGGTGTTTTATAGAAACCAACTTGATAGTAAACTATAAATAAAAAATAATAAATAAATAAACTTAAAAAAATGTTTTTAAAAAGGAGAACAAGTCTGTGGTGGTGTTCATACTCCAGAGTTCCCCATAAGATCAGGCTGAGTCTAGACTTTTGGTGAAGCTAATCCTATCCAGCTCCTTTCCTGGTGCTATCCTGAAGATTTCTCCTGAGAACATCTCAGATTCTGCTTCTAGGGAATCTGAGCTAAGACATCATCCTTAGACCCTTTGTATTTCACCACCTCTTCCTTTTTATTCCAATTGAAACTACCTTCATCCTACCTCTCAAGGTGCACATATAGGTCTTCCCTATACAGAATAATCAACTTTAGTGCCTCACGTTTCTACTAAAACACTTTGAAGAAGCTGGCTGAGTTTAAGGGATTTTATACTGCCCATCTGAATACTCCCTCCCATGCCTACATCCTCTAGGTTTCTAAAGTATTCTGTGTTGACCCTTAGAGTATTCTGTTCTTGTTACACTTAGGTGCAGGCAATCATGTCTCATTTGAGAAGAGAGGTTATTCTTCATCCATGTCTCCCCAAAGTATTTTTCTTAATTTTCCCTTCAAGATGGACACCAATAATAAGTACTGATAATGACAGTTTTGCTATAGCTTTAAGGTCCTTTACATTCCCCTAACTTATAGCAGAGCTGGCCAGAAGAAGACCCACGGCAGAGCAGAAGACTCAAGTGAGATGAACTCACCTAAAGTGGCCATGGAGATCCTGATGGCAGAGGGGACAGAAGAAGGGGTAGACGAGAGGGAAGCCTGATTTGCAAGAGTCTAAGAATATGTTCATCAAAAGAGAAGGCTTTTACTGTATAGGAAAATGGGGTCTAAGTCTTCTCCTGTGTCAGTCACATGATAAGAACATGGTGGCAATAGGTGGCTTTGCTAGTATACTCACTAGATGGACAGAATGTACCCAGATCCCAATCAGGATTAGGTTCTAGATGGAAGCAACCATGGTCTCAAGGCTGGTGAGTCCAGCTGGGGACAGCAGACACTGGTATGGCTCCCTGACTTATTCCCCCATGGGTTTTCAGTGTATAGGATAAAGTAAGAGACAAGTATCCATGAGACAATGTCACCCTATGTTGAGACTCATAATGGAAGAATGTGCCATTAGAGTATAAACTATGACTTGTGTCTGGACTTTTCCATGCCTTGTCAACCAAGGACAAGAGACAAACCAAAGAAGTCTCTGAAAATTCTCCCACAAATTCCCAGTACTAATGAATCAGAGCACTGGTATTTGGAAACATGGGCTGGGCAATTTGGTACCACTTTTTAAAACACTATCTTGACCTGGAGGTCTAATATTTCTGCACCATATGCTTTTGTTTTTAAGATACTTTGTTACATTATTATCTTTTGTGTCTTTAACAGGGGGAAAATGCTGGCAGGGAGGCTTTAACATGTCATTGGTTATTAGTTACATTCTGATTCCAGAGATAATAGAATAAAAAGATACCTCTTACAACCAACATAATGCAGGAATATCTAGACTTTGGTTCAGAGTCTCTGACTGATGGAAAGAGTGGCATCAGCCACACAGCAGAATAAGACATCCCTTGATTGTGTCTCCATTCCAACAACAAAGATTTGGCATCCACCCATGGACAAAAATGGGAGCTGTAGGATTCGGCACAGTATGCCAATTGGGGAGGAATCTTGCCCACCTGTGCATCAGGTAGTAGGCATAGATATGTTGGTCTCAGCTGTGGACCCTCCCGTGACCTATGCAGCAGCTCAGCCCCTTTGGCCATAGTACCGGAGACCTTGAAAAGCACTGTCCCAGATAATCACCCACAGATGACAGAGTCTTTGTGGAAATCCAGGTTTCCAGGGGAGAAGTTCCAGCACACTGTTGAAGAAAAAGATATATATGAGTTCAGATGCACTGGAGAGGGTAAGAGGAATATCTTGCCTTTACCACATCAGCCCTCCCCCAACGTGGCACAGCTCAGGGTCAAGCGAGATAGTCTCAGCCTGTGATTCTCCCATGGGGGAAAAGTGAGAGCATAAGAGTGAGTGCCCACCCTACCCAGTTATGCAGGACATTGCCAAAGAGGGCCATTTATATGTCATCCCATAGGGAGGACTGAGTCATGACTCAGGGGCAGGGAGTGTCTGGGAGAGTAGCAGATAAGACTCTCTGAGAGCATTAAAGGGACACAAATACTACTAAATGCACCATGGACTCCATCAAGAAGCCCTCCCATGAGCTGCTGGAAGCATCTCACCCTCAGGTCCCCTCAGCACAGTAGCTGCCACATAATAAGAGATGGTGACAGGCATTTTGAGTGCCTACTCAACAGCTGGGCTTCCCCTTTCTCCTTCATTGACAGACCCACAATTTTATTTACATGCCTCAGAGCACCATGTCCATTAGAAGACCAGGACTCTCCTAGGTTTGAAGAGTGGTGAGTCATATATTTGCCCAAGTCAATCTGACTTTTTTTCCCTCTCTTCAGGTGATTGCTTTAGGCATAGATATAGAGTATGATTCTGGCTAATGGGATATCAGGCAAAGCGTTTTGTGGGAACTTTAATCATGGGATACATAAAAGGGAGATTTTGGAAGTTGTCATCTGCATGTGAAGCCTGGGATTGCTGTAGCTATTTTGCTAACAACGATGAACAAGGGGCACCTGGGTGGCTCAGTCAGTTGAGTATCTGACTCTGGCTCAGGTCATGATCTCGTGGTTCATAAGTTCGAGCCCTGCATCAGGTTCTGTGCTGACAGCTCGGAACCTGGAGCCTGTTTCATATTCTGTCTCTCCCTCTCTCTCTGCTCCTCCCCCACTTGTGCTCTGTCTCTCTCTGTCTCAAAAATCAATAAAGCAAAAAAAAATTATTAAAAAATAAAAATTAAAAAATGTCAAAAATGTTTTTAATTTAAAAAATACAACTGATGGACAATATCCACATTCAGAGAATCATAGGACAGAAACAAAGAAGCCTCTGAGTCTTTGGTGACACTGATGAACGACTGAATTAATCAAACCTAGGGTCCCCTAACTCTGGACTTCTTGCACAGTAGTAATTAATAGCATGATTGAAGTGAATTCACTTCAATTCCCTATTACTTGTAGCAGAAAAGTTTCAAATTGATGTAATACCTAATCATTACAAACTCATCTTTATTTTTGCTTCTGTTGTTACCAGTTTATTTGACCTCTGTGTTGCTAAGGTTCCTTATTTATCAAATGAAGGATAAAAGGACATTAATTTTGAGATTTGACACGAGGATGGACAACATAATGCATGCGGTGTGTTTAGCCCAAAGAAAGCATTTATCCCCTCTTCCTTGCCCTTCTCCTTCTCTTCCTCCTAGTATTATTTTATTAATACTATATAGGCCAGTGTTGCAGGTTGTATTGTTTCTCCACAAATCTATCTTTGCTCTGGGGTCATGCCTTGGTTCACTATGAGAAGGGAATACTATTTCACACTTTACTGACTTTGACCTTGACCATACTTTGGTGAGGGGAATACGAACAGATATAATCTACCCCATGTATGTTCAAAGGTTTTAAATATACTCATCTTGTTTGCCTTGCTTTATTGACCGCCCTATATTTTGCCATGAGAACAATATGCCCCGAGTCATCTCTATTCTTTAGTGCAGGTCCTGGAATGATAGGCATGTGGAGATATAAGGCTGTTTTGCAGTCTGAAGCTGGCCCAGCAAGCTCCAGGAGAGAAATCTGACTGCAACATGCATATTCCTCCAAGTCACTGAGATTTGGAGACTTTTTTTATGCAGCATTATTGGAGTGAGAAAACAAAAACCAATAGAACTAAAAACAAAACAAAACAAAAAGAACCTCAGAGTCTTCCCCAAATTTGTGTCAGGGTCCAGGAAGACCCATGGCATCTGGGGTAGGCCCTGAAACAGCAGCTGATGAGGATTGGACCTGTGGATTTGGGACTCTGCTGCTGGTTATCTTCTAAGTAGGGGACAGTCCAGGCTGCTAGACAGACCTCCTCTTCGTGTCTATTAACAGCCAGGCATGGCACAGATTCTTCCAACTGCAGATTTCTTTAGGACTCCCGTAATGGGAATCAAAACAAAGTAGGCTCAGGTTGGCTTGGAAGAAGGTAATGGTTTGGAGACTCTCAGAGGCATCTCTTCATTACTCTGCGTGCAACATAAATTACTCCGTGGGAAGCAAATTCCAGGAACCGAAAGTCCCGGCACATGAGGAGCACAGAAGGAAGTCAGCTGGTGAGGAACAGAGATGCAAGGCTAGAACAACAAGAATCAAGAATTGAAATGACAAAGCCCAGGAAGCTCAGTCAGCAGAGAGCAAGATGCTCCAAAACCACATACTGGGGAAAAAAAAAAATCCAGAGTTGAGAAGCACTTGGAGGTCAGTCCTGGAGAATGGGTGAGACCTATATGTGGCAGTGGAGACAAGTAGGGTCTTTTGGATGAGCGCCATGGCCTGCTTGTTCTAAACCCTATGGGCTGAAGACTACCTGCTTCCGAGTGAGCCCTGGAGCCAAGAAATTGGGAGAATGTATTGCTAGGTTCCCAAGTGCTGTAAGGACAATGGTGACTCCTGACTCTGGTTTCCTGGCTGGTGCCCCCCATACCACTGGCATGTGACTTTAGAACTTTTCACCCTGGTCCTCTGAAACACTGCACCTGTCTGAAACGCCAAAGCCCCATGGGAGTCTGTGCTCACTGGCACTGCCGTCTCTTTGTCTGGATGTCTGAATATTGCCTGTCTGCCAAGGGCCCCATTGGGGTTGCTTTAGCTGGGCCTCTCCTATCCTGACCTCTTTCACGTGCCACGGAGCCTTCCCATCCATGCTCCACTTCGCAGTTTGCCCAGGAACATCCACAATGTTTCACTACTCCTCAGCTCCTGCCTGCTCTTCACAGACCTCGCTGGGCTCCCTTCTGAAGGGTCTCACACATGTAGGTTCAAGAAATGCCTACAACCTCCTTGACTGACCTTCTCTGATCCCTGAAATTATATTTTTATAGATGTGGTCCTCTAGTTCACATTAAAATATAAATTCCCCACGGGAGAGACCCTATTAAGCCTTGCAGGGAGTTGTTAATTTACATCTCAATGTGAATGAGGTTATTGGATTTTTCCCCCTTAAAGTAATCTTTAATGGGGGTCAGGGAAAAATAAAGAAAGCATGATCACCAGATGGAAATGTGAGAAGGTCAGACTGATGGCTATGGAGACACGGAAAGGACACAAGGGGGGAACTTTCTGTTCACAGTTTTGTCTGGAGAATTTACTGTGAATAATGATGCTAGGTGCTTCATTTTTAGCCTTGGTTGTTTTTGTTTGTTTTGCTTTGCTGTTTGAGATTTAACTCTTACTGAGTTATTTCTGTGATGGGGTTATATAAAACATTTGGAAAACAAAAGAATTAATGATAAATATGGATGCATCCTTATGATGAAAATCAGTATATGAAGGACACTGAGCATACAAGATGATGGATAGAAATGAATCATAAAGGTGGCTATAATGTCAGCTGTAGCTAATGCAACTCAAGAGAGTAGGTTTCTCTAGGAAGGTTGATCTCTTTGCTTTGTCTTACTTGCTCATTCCATTTCAGGGACTGGTCCTAAATGTGCATTTTCCAAAACTCAGTTTTGCTGGTGCATAAAATAGATCAGCCTCAGACGACTGACTCATAGATCTCAAACTCAAAGGAGTATGATGAAGGGTAGACCTTTCTAGCCTGCATAATGTTTTAGTCACTGTCAGCACACCTTCTTACTCGAATCAGAATCATTGGGAAGTCAAATCAGTAGCAAGACGGTAACCTGGTGGAAATGAGTGGCGAGGGAAGGATCATCTTCACAGCTATGACTGAGTTCTCATAGGTGCCAGGAACCATACTGCACACTTTATTTTTTATTTGATTCTCAAAACAATCCACAAACAAGGCTTCGTTTTAATATCCCTGTAACTGATGAGTAAGTTACTAAAAACTGAAGTGTTTCTCCAGGTCAATGCACCAGAAAGAGCCTGAATCTAACTCCAACTCAGGTAAGTAAGTCTGTAAAACCTCTCTGGCTACAAGGAAGACCCAGAGATGGATCTAGACATGTGAAGATGGGCAAGATGTGAGCAAAGAGAAGGGACGACAGCCCAGACACACATCCAGGAGGAATAAGCCAAATAGTCAAGTGTGGATCTGAAGGCTGAATTGACTGTATAAGATTGGTAGGTTAAAACACACTCAGGGTATCTGGGTGGCTCAGGTAAGCATCCAACTTTGGCTCAGGTCATGATCTTGCAGCTCGTGAGTTCAAGCCCCTCTTTGGGCTCTGTGCTGACAGCTTAGAGCCTGGAGGCTGCTTAGGATTCTGTGTCTCCCTCTCTCTCTGCCCCTTCTCCACTCACACTCTGTCTCTCTCAGTCTCTCAAAAATAAACATTAAAAAAATTAGAAAGGAAAAATAATGCTTTTTACTCTACATGTCTACAGGTGTTATGTTCTGCCTATGACCAGAAAATTATATTGGTGAATTGGAAAAAAATAAATGAGAAAGAAACAAAGGCTCTCCCAACATCCACCTCTTGCTCACTTCACAAACTTAAAACAAACAAAAAAGAGAAGAGATTGTTGTTATCTGTATTTATTTTGAGAATTTTAAGGTGAACATCACAAAAATGTATGAAAAACTATAAAAATTATAAAAATTCAATTTTAATAAAATGGAATAATCAAGGATTGAATTATCATGGTATTCTTTTATGTCTAAGGATATTTTAGCTTTGGGGGGAAAGATACTACACACACACACACACACACACACACACACACACCTTATATGGGGTGTGTCTATCACATGGAAGAAGGCATCTAAATATAATACATACCAAATATCCTTATTATTTAAAAATCTTTCCCATTCTATTCTAGTCACTGAATATGACTAGAGGTAACACGAAAATTCTATATTAATTGGGGAACCGAATTCATAGAATTGTTCCAGCAGACCAATATGTCCAATAAACGTTAGGGAGATATTTCAAGCTAAGTTGATTGTGACTAATTCAGTGGTAACTTCTTTTTTTCTTTTCTTTTCTTTTTAAACAACTTGTCTCTCTTTCTATCTCTTTTAATGTTTATTTATTTTTGAGAGAGAGAGAAACAGAGCATGAGCAGGGGAGGGGCAGAGAGAGAGCGAGACACAGAATCAAAGCAGATTCCATCCAGGCTCTGAGCTGTCAGCACAGAGCTCCATTAAGTGCTGGAGCCCACAGATGTGAGATCATGAGCTGAGCCAAAGTTGAACACTCAGTCATCTGAGCCAACCAGGTGGCACCAGCAATAACTTCTTAAAGAATTGACTAAAAAATGGAAGAGTAAAGAGGTGACTGTGTCTAACGTAGTTTAATAAAAATGAGGAAACCCAAATAAGAAGCAATGAAAGTTTTATAATCACATGTATGGCTTGGTGGTTGTAATATGATCATTCTTCTACTATAGTTGAACTTACAACTTTTCCTAAATGAATTTCAGGAATAATTTTTAGACATCAAAGTATATTGTCAAAATACATATGCCTGAAAAGGTGCACAAGTTTTATATTTTATCTACATTAGAAGCATTCTTGCCATTTACTACTATATTCTCCTGTCTTAGCATTTTCAATGAGGTTTCTAGTTTCAACACAGAAAGTCTCTGGAATAGTGGTATTTAAAAGAAACTACTGGGACAACAAAATGTTCTGTATCCACACTGTGTTCAATATGGTAACCACCATCAAGATATGGCTACTGAGAATTTGGAATGTGGCTAGGGCAACTAAGAAACTAAATTTTAAATTGTATTCACTTTTAATAAATGTAATCTAAATAGCTGTGTGTGGCTAGTGACTACTGTATTGGACAATGTAGCCCTAGAACATTGAAATTTGTCTGCTTAGAGAAAAGCAAAGTGGAGAGTTTTTTTGAAACCTTTGTCGTACAACATCCACAAATCCTAAGAATTATCATTCCCATTTTTCAAATGAAAAACTGTAGTGTTCAGAGAGACTGTTATGCCCAAGATTTTACAGCTGGGAAGTGAATCAAGGTCATAAACATCCAAAGCCTATCTTTTTCAAAGAATCCATGCTGCTCTAATTGTGTGAAACCATGCTTCTATGGTTGGACATTTGTGTTCATTTCTGTTTTTTTCTTCAGAAATCATTATTGATTGAAATGAGTATTTTAATGCATAAATCATTTGTCCTTAGAACTAGTGATATATTTGGAAGAGACTGCTGTAAGTTAACTTACAGTGACAGAGTATATAAGTACTGTAAATTATGGTCAGGAATGTTTACACTCCCACCAGCCAGGTTACAGTATTTCATCTGCGTTCAGTATGGTCACTGAAGAATGTCTTTGCTGAGGTACCTGAGTGGCTTAGTCAGTTAAGCGTCAGACTCTTGATTGTGACTCAGGTCATGATCTCCTGGTTCGCAGCATGGAGCCCCATGCTGGGCTCTACACCGACGGTGCAGATCCTGCTTGGTATTCTCTCCATCCCTCTCTCTCTGCCCCTCTAGTGCATATCCTTGCACGTGTGCTCTCTCTCTCTCAAAATAAATAAATAAACTTAAAAATAGGACGTCTTTGCTGACTCAATAACTGAAGGATACTATCTTGCTTTAAATTTTTATATTTATTTAATTATCACAAGCAAGGCTGAACATTTTTTCCTTGTTTATTTCTTCTATAAATTGTCTGTCCTTGTCCCTTTTTTTTAAAAACAAACAATAACATTTTTTGTCATGAGGCCTTCTAGGTTATAGATCTTCCAAAGTTACAAACAATTGGAAAGGCAAATTCAAGAGAAGCCAGCCCTGTAAAGAAGCTTTTTCTCTTTTGAATTCAGAGACATGCTTTTAAAAAAGGGACTATTTTGGATAAATGCATGGGCAGCTGCCCGAATCTTTAGGGACTGCCCCCAGTGTTTCTGTCCTGGGTTTCTAAGTACTAAGTGGTTCTTAAGAAGTTTGTGGGTATACATGGGGTGGCTGGATGGCTCAGTCATTTGAGCATTTGACTCTTGATTTCAGCTCAGGTCATGATCCCTGGGTCATGGGATCAAGTCCCAAGTAAGGCTTAGTGTGCTGAGTGTGGAGCCTATTTAGGATTCTCTCCTTCTCTGTCTCTCTCTCTCCCTCCTTCCGCTCCTACCTCCCCTTGCATGCACTCTCTCTAAAATAAAAAAAGTTTATGGGTATACAAAACTGAAAACTAAAACTAAAACTAATAATACATAAATCAGAAGTGATCAGTGATAGCATTACACAGATGAATTATTCTAATATATCTAAGTATTTATTTAGATCTTTAAACTTTTAGCATATTAACCACGGTCCAGAGAAATTTATTAGCTTAAAAGATGCTACCACTTGAAGATTATTAGTAAGAGAAGATAAAACAGCTCTAAAACATAAATAAATGTGATATGACAATAAAAAAAAATCACATTTCATAGAACTTCAGCACTGTATCACTGAGTAAAGTGAGTTACACCTCTGGACTGAAATTCAGTAATGAAGATTGGGGTTAATTTCGCACTGAGGTTAATAACAAATTATTCAATCACAATTATACAATTTATAATTACCTATAAAATAAAAAGTGAAAAAAAAGGAAAATTAACCTTTCTCCACTTGCTTCTCAATCATCTCAACATGAAGTAATATGTTGGGCCATACTGGTCATTACCATGTTCAAATCAAGATTCTTTAAGAGGATAGTTCATTTACTAACTAATTAAAATGCTGATATTTGGCAAGACCTCAACTGATTTGTTTGCAAAGAAACTTGACTCTGTTTGAGTCCTGAGGTTCACAAGGAACACATTGCATTTGTTTTTCAGCACCATTGTATTTCTTTTTTGTTTCTTTGTTTATTATTTTTGAAACAGTAAGAGACAGACCACGAGTGGGGGAGGGTCAGAGAGAGAGGTAGACACAGAATCTGAAACAGGCTCTAGGCTCTGAGCTGTCAGCACAGAGCCCGACGCGGAGCTCAAACCCACGAACCATGAGATCATGATCTGAGCTGAAGTCGGACGCTCAACCGACTGAGCCACCCAGGCCCCCACCACTGTATTTCTTTCACATTTTGTAAAAAATCCAAATGTTCATTTTTATATTTTTTCCTCCAAGTCTCTTAAAAATATAAACACGTAACTTAACAGTCTCAAATAGGAGTACAAATATGAAATTATTTTTATTTTTCCCAGTTATAACCCCACTGTTCTATGTTGATCTGCCTACTCCTAATGGCATCCTGAAAATACTCTACAGCTTACTGGCCACTTTCTGGTTGGTGGGGGTAGTCTCAGTTAGGCCAAGGTGATAAATTAACCTTAAAATCTCAGTGGTGTAGCACATTGAGATATATCCTTCATTCATGCAAACTGTATGATGAACCTGATGATGAATCTGCTTCAGGGAAGCAGAGGTCCAAGTGGTGACTCGGGAATCTCTGTGCTTCCACACTGTGGCTTCTCAGTGGATGGCTTCCAACAGGGGAGAGAGGCTTGCCCTTGTGCAACACCCCAAGTGAGTGTTTCATGGACCACACCCTGATCTCAGTCCACGGATAGTTTCTTTATTAAAATAGTTGGGGCACCTGGGCGGCTCAGTTGGCTAAGCGGCCAACTCTTGGTTTTGGCTCAGGTCATGATCTCATGATGAGATTGAGCTCCACGTCAGATTCTACGCTGACAGCACAGAGCCTACTTGGGATTCTCTCTCTCCCTCTCTCTCTCAGAACTAAATATATTTAAAAGAATGGTGATGATATATTATTGACTTCTTTACATTAATTTTCACTTTAAAAGGTATTTTTAAAATCTGAAATACTTCAGGGGCACCTAGGTGGCTCAGTTGGTTGAGTGTCTGACTTTGGTTTGGGTAATGACCTCACAGTTCATGAGTTCTAGCCCTATGTTGAGGTTGCTGCTGTCAGTCTGTTAGAGCAGAGCCCATTTCAGATCCTCTGTCCCCTTCCCTCTCTGCCTCTCCCCACACTCATGTGCACTCTCTCACAAAAACATAAATAAAACATTAAAAAAACTTAAAGTACTCAAATTTTAAATATTAAATTTTAATGATCTAATATAAATTTTACATACTTTAAAAATGTTTTAAAACATTAGTCATCCTGATTATCAACTTTTAACATCTCTCTAAAATCGATGTTGGAGGTAAGTGCGCCGCTTGCCTTGCCTTAGCCCCAGCCCTGCCCTGGGTGGAAAACGTTCATAGGCAACATCTCCATGAGATTTGTGGCCATGGGCTCTGACCTCTAAGACTTCTTCTAACATCCTTTTCAGCCACATTTGAGATTGACATTTGAGAAGACTCTCCTTAGGGGCTCCAAAGTTGCTTATATCTGAAACAGTTAAAGATTTATGTTTTCTTGGCAATACATTTCTCTCAAAAATCTAGCAAGCTGATGATCTATTTGCCAGCATCAGTTCCATGTGACAGAAGACCACAATGGAGGTCTTCTTGGTTATGATTCCTAAGCCTATTTCACTTTAGTGACTCAATGCCAAACTTCATCCTCAGCTTAACCAGGCCTATCTTGTAGTATAGGGCTTCAGTAAGAAGCTATCCCCTAACTCTTATCTTTGCCTTCAGTCATTTTAATTAACTGAAAAGCCTTACTGGGTGCCATACTCTTTCTTTGTTTTGAGGCAAATCAACTGGAAGTTATCCTAATATTTTGTTGCATAAAATCTCTTTCTCAGATCCCATCATTTTCTTTGGGGAGTGGAAAAAGCATTTTCCAAAGCTTCAAAGCCCTGAATTTTTAGAATCATTTTCTCTGATTTCAATTTGCAAATGGCCAATTGTTTTCTGAGCTCATGTCTTTCTTGTAACATCTTTGCCAAATGCAACCAATAGCAATCAACTCCTGGGGTTTTATTTTCCAATCTCTACTGCTGGAGTGCAAGTCCATTAGGCACATATGCCACCAGGGTTAGGTAGACTAAAGACTTCAAAAGATGTCCACATCCTAATTCCAGGAAACTGTGAATATGTTCTTTTACATGGCAAAGGGAAATCAAGGTTGCAGATGGAATAAAATTGTTAATCCTGGACCTTGAATTAGAGAAATTATCCTGAATTACCTGGTAGTCCCGATCTAATCACGAGTTCTGAAAGGGGTAGAGGGAGGCAAAAGACTGAATCGGAGACATTCAGTATGAGACTGCACCTACCCCTTGCTGACTTTGGTGATGCAGGGAGGGGACCACAAGTCAAGAAATGTAGGGGCCTCCAGATGCTGAGAACAACTCTTAGTTCACAGCCAGCAAGGAAATATAAAGCTCAATCCCACAACTGTGAGGAAATGGATTCTATCAACAACTCACTGTGCAAGGAAATAGATTTTCCTCTAGAGCTTCCAGAAAGAAATGCAGCCTGCTGCCATCTTGATTAGGACTTGGTGAGACTTATGTAGGACTTTTGACCTACATAACTTTGAAATAATACCTTTGAGTTGTTTTAAGCCTAAATTAATGGTAATTTGTTACAACAATAATAGAAATCTAATATAGCCCCTAAGTTATCTCTGATATATGTTTTAACAAATATTTTGCTCTTATATGCACACTTTACTGTCTTTCTAGTGAAACATGTTACCTTATTGTCTACCACTTGACTAATAAGTCTTTACCAAATATTTTAAGTTTTTGTTATGGTGGCACTTCATTTCCAATGTCAATAGGTTGTCATCCCATGGTTACAGATTGATTAGGAACCCCAGTGACTCCAACAAAGGCTTATTTCTTGTTCATGAAAAATCTTCTGTAAGCCCAGAACTCCATGCGTCTCCCTTCCATGAGATGATGGAGAGATCCAGCCTACCTACATCTTAGGACTTTTTAATCTAATATGTATGTTTTGGGGAGCCATGGCCCAGGAAGAAGACATTAGAGGGGTTCCAAGGAATTTCACTTTCTCAGTTTGGAGACAATGCTTATAACTTTTGCTCAAAATCCATTGGCCAAATTAAAACATGGCTCTGCATAACTTCTGGATGAATGAGAAATGCAGTTTTATTATGTACTCAGAAGGAGAAAACTCAATATTAGTGATGCACTAGTAATATCTTACTATACTTTATTATTTAAAAATAATTGGACCTCGAGGGTGTCATGCTAAGCGAAATAAGTCAGGCAGAGAAGGACAGATACCATATGTTTGCACTCATAGGTCTAACAGGAGACCAGGAGAAACCTAATGGAGGACCAGGGGGAGGGGAAGAGGGAAAGAGAGTTGGGTAGAGAGAGGGACGCAAAACCTGAGAGATTATTGAATACTGAAAGCAAACTGAGGGTTGAAGGGGCAGGGGGAGAGGGGGGAAAGAGGTGGTGGTGATGGGGGAGGGCACTTGTGGGGAAGAGCACTGGGTGTTGTATGGAAACAAATTTGACAATAAACTATTTTTTAAAAATAAAATTTATTTTTGTTAAAAAAATAATAATTCAGACTGGTCCAATGTGAAGCTCCATTTGAAACTGTTTTTAATTTAAACCTGATTTACAGAATATCTTCTTATTTCTTGAGTTGGAGATTTGGAGAGAGAGAGAAGCATCATGGCAAGCTTTAATTTCTCTTCCCACACTAGCACCCTAAAGTGGAGGAAAGGAAATAAATAGTTTTGGGGGGAATGTTTCCTTTTCCTCTTTCTAGGTTCCAAATCCTTCATTTTATAGGGAAGATGAAGGAAAAGGAGAAATGGAATACATTTCTTAATGGTGGAATGTGGCCCAGTCTTACTCAGGTTGGGTATGCTGTTGACAGTCTACACTGAAGGAATCTCCACTAAGATGGTGGTATATTATCTGTTGGGGTGATATTCAAGATCCTTTTGTCTCTGACCCACTGAAGTCGCTTTGGAGAGTAGCAAGTCTCCCTCTGTCCCTGGCCACTTCACTGAGTCAGCCATTACAATGCTTAAAGCAGCCACATGATTCGCTTCCTTTTCTGTCCATGCTTCATGTAGAGCCCTGCATATTGCCGAGGGCTTTCTGTGTGCCCTCTAAACGTCTCAGAGAACAGGATATGCTGAAGATTGCCCATTTTTCTTATCACCATACAACATTACAGTACCTTCCTACTTGGCTCCCTTCTCCTGTGCCCTTGGTTCTTGTCATTGATATCTATCTCCTTGTGAGAAGCAGGAAATCCAATTTATGTCCATTCAGTCTCCCAAATTCTGGGGTTACATCTCAAGCTCCTACAAATTTCTTCCCTAAGCCCCATTTAACTGTAAATAGCTCAAAGTGAGTCTTCCTTTCTAATGGTCAAACGCAAAACTTTCATCATAATTTGGTTCAGAGCATCTTCTTTTCCATGGTTTGATGTAAGGCAAGATCCCCTCATTCTCTCATGGGCAGGGAAGGAAAAGCCCCAGCTCCCCTTACTCATTCAGAAACTGAAGATGCCAATGATTTCTTTTTTCCCTCCCCAACATATCTGGGAAAATAAAATGGACATGAACAGTCAATAAAACACATTACAGTGCTATATGTGCAATGTAGCATCATTCCTTTACAGTACTACCACTAAAACATAGAAGAAGAGACATCTCAGAGGAGGAAGGAGATCATGAGAACTAGAAGTAATTCAAAAGGCTCCTGAGTTAGTACTCACTGAATTCTTATGGGTGTCAGGTACCGTGCTAAGCACTTACAATGATCAATGTTATGTGTCAACTTGACTGGGCGATGGAACACCCAGACATTTGGCCAAACATTATTCTGGATGTTCCTGTGAGGATGTTTCTGGATGGATGGGTACAGGGAATAGAGCAGATTGCCCTTGTGAATGTGGGTGGGACTCATCCCTGCACTTGAAGACCTATTCTGGATAAAAAGGCTGTGTAAGAGGCAGCTCCTCCTGCCTGATCCCTTGAGCTGGGTGTTCTCTGCTCTTCAGGCTCAAACTGCAATGTCAGCTTGGGTCTCAAGCCTGCTGGCTTCCAGACTGGCTTCCAGACACCTCAGCTCTCCTGGTTCTCAGGCCTTGCAAATCAGACTAAAACTACACATTGGCTCTCCTGGGCATCCAGCATGCTACCTGCAGACTGTGGAACTTCTTAATCTCTATAATCATGTGAGTCAATTCCTTAGAATAAATTTCTTTACATATCTCTACCCATCTCCCTCTTTCTCTGTATATCTTCTGTTTCTCTGGATAACCCTGACTAAGGCAACATTTTATCTCATTTAAACCTCAAACCAACCCCCTTTTACAGATGAGTGAACTGCATACGATTCAGGTCACCCAGCTAGAGGGAGGTCCAGGTGAGTGTATCTCTAGCACCATCTAGCCAGCAGCCTCTGGTTATACGAAAGAAAAAAGAAAAACCCAGAAGAATGTGAAAGGGCAGGTGGAAGGGGAAAGGGTATTCCCTTGAGAGGACCTCAGGAAAACAGAGTTGGGGGAAATGCTGTGGGTCAAGGATTCCAGCAGACTACCTTTTCTGAGGTCATTAGGAAGCTTACAGGGAGGTGTGCGAGCAGGAAATCTTGTGTAAATGGAAAAAAGACACTGTGGCCTTTTACAGGTTATAAAAATAATAATAATAAATCAAGCAATGTTATATGTAAATGAAGTTTCTCTTGAGGATAAAATCTTGTTGAAGCATGCTTTGCACTGCCTCAATGGGGTTTCTGTCCCCGTCAGATGTGGGCCCCCAAATGTGTGGTAAGGATCCAGTACAAGAGGTGAAAGGATTCACCTGAGGCAGAACAAAAGAGGAGATAGAAAGTGAATATGCCACAAGGGAGCAGCGGGCAGGACAGCAAAGGAGAGGCTGTTTGCCAGGAGGCAGTGGGGGAAGGGGGCTGTATTTTGAAGAGGGAAGATGAGGAGGTATGCCAACACATGGATTTAATTCTCCCTATCTGTATTAAGAGTCTCTTATGGTTTGTCCCCTCCTTGTTTTTATATTATTTTTTCTTCCTTTCCCTTATGATCGTCTGTTTTGTACCTTAAGTTCCTCATATGAGTGAAGTCATACGATATTTGTTGTTCTCTGACTAATGACACTTTAGCATGGCACCCTCTAGTCCCATCCACGTAGTTGCAAATGGCAAGATTTCATTCTTTTTAATTGATGAGTAGTACTCATTGTATATATACCACATCTTCTTTATCCATTCATCTGTCAATTGACAATTGGGCTCTTTCCATACTCTGGCTATTGTTGATAGGATAGCACCCCTCTGCACATTGGGGTACATGTAGGGCCTCTGGATATTTTGGGGTGGGTCTCCTGATGGGCCTGTCTGTATTTAGTCAGGTGGTCGCTGTGGGCCCTCTTTACATTCCATTGCTCAAGCCTGTTTGCCTAAATGCTACCTCTATACCATAGAGCTCAAAATCAGTATAAGCATCTAATAAAGAACCAGCATTTTTCCTGACATCGACAAAATTGTGGAGTGTATACTTGAAACTAGTATAAAACTGTATGTTCACTATACTAGAATTAAAAATTTTCAAATAATAAAATTAGCAAAAATAGTGCTTTATAAACATAATTTTTGTGTATAGTTTTTTTAAGCATTTTTTGAAAGACTATTATCTTTTGAGAGAGCAAGGCAGGGGCAGAAAGAGAGGGAGAGAGAAGATCTGAAGCAGGCTTCCAACTGTCAGCACAGAGTTCAATGCAGGACTCAAACCCACGAACCTCTAGATCATGACCTGAGCCACCCAGGTGCCCCTGTGTGTATATGTTTTTTTGAGAAAACTGACTGGAAGATGATACAACAAAGTCTGTATTTATTCATGTACAAAATATTTATTAAGCCAATACTTATTTATTCAGTCTTTTTCTGGTGTTCAGGAAGATAAATTCTCTGCCTTCATGGACTTTATGTTCAACTGAGGTATTCGGACAATCAGTAATAGTAGCAGGAGTAGTAGTAATGAAGTAAGAGGACTATGAACAAATATAAGACAGGAGAAGAGTATAGAGAGTGTTGGAGAAAGGATGATAGGCATCTCAAGATGGCAGGATTACAAACGATTTGTGTTATTTTTCTTTGTACTTTTCTCTATTTTCCAAATTATTCACAGTAATCACACATTCCTTCTGTAATTAGGAAAAAACAAACGTGATTTGGAGAAGGGTTCTATTAAAAAGAGAGAGAGAGAGGGAGAGAGAGAGAGAAACTGGAGAGATGCCACGTTGATAGTCATTACCTAAATTCATCAGAAGAGCACCTGGAAAACTCCATTGCACTAGTGAGTCCCTTGTCTGTACCTACGCAACTGATTTCTGCTTCTATTTATTGTTATTTTTCTAAATTTAGCCCAAGGGCTGAATCAACTCAGCCTTAATGTTTATAATCAGTTGGGTCTAGCTCACTGAAAAAGTGTTGCTATGCCCTCATGGAAATGACTTTAAAGTAGGCAAGAGAAAAATGTGGCCAAAGCTGTTTTAGACATTCAACAGATGAAACTAGAGTCATGCTTCTTTAAAAAAGCGTCGGTGCAGTGGGCACTTGTGTGGCTCAGTCGGCTGAGCATCTGACTCTTGGTTTTGGCTCATGCCATGACCCCAGGATTCTTGAGATGGAGCCCCGAATCATGCTCTGCAATGGGCGTGAAGCCTTCTTGGGATTCTCCTTCTCCTCCTCTCTCTGCTCCTCCCTTGCTCACATTTGATCTTTTTCTTTCAAATAAATAAACTTAAAAATTCAAATAAATAATGAAAAAAATCATCAGTGCTGTATTGAAAACAGTAAGAAGCAAGGGACCAGCTGTGTGCCATCCCAAGCTTCTAGATCTGCATTCTTCAAAGCAAGCAGGCCACCCTGAAGAAGCAGCACAGAAGCTACTGACATTTCAGCTAGAAGTTAAACAAAACTAAGAACCTTTTCCACAGGCTATAAGTAATTTCAGAGAAATGATTTGCCTTGGGATTTTCAGTTATCTACATGGTGATTCTCAGAACTATTCCTCATTCCCTTTTTTAGAAGAATAAATGTATCTATTTCAATAACATGTCAGGGATTTAATCTAAGTTGAAATCAGTAGTTTACATCTTGAAATATATTTTACAGCTAGCTTCTGGATGTTTTCATTTGCATAATTTCTGAATGTCACTTGTGTTAATATTTTTGTACAGTCTGTATCAAAAGTTTCCCATATGTTTCATCTTATTCCTGATGATAAATTCAGATGTTAAAAGGTAAGTTTAGGAATGCCTTTTATCTTCATAAAGTACAAATATTTCCTCATTTATTCTCAGGGTTTATTATTTATCATTTTATTTTTATATCTATCTGCCTTTATATCTGTTATATGGTATATTTTAATTTATATTTCATATTTATATTTAAACTAGATACAGTATTTTCCATTTAAGGTCAATTTTACACGTATATTTGACCTCTTATACTGTTTACTGTATTGGGAACCAAGACATCTAGGAAATCCTTTAACAGACTTTTCAAATAATATGTTTTAAATCATATATTTTATTTCTCCTAAAAACAAGATTGATCAAGGTATCTATCTATATATACAAACCGCAATATAATTTTCAACCTCACTCAGAAAAGCACAAGATGTTTTCACTTACCTCACTGATAGGCCAGGCGCTTGAACACTGTGAAAATTTAAAGCCTTGTTATTGTCAAATAGAACCTCACTGTAAAAGTAAAGAATGAAGCTTTCATGAGAACATGGAACTTACCTTTTCTTTCACTCCCTTTTTCCCTTTGTGGTAGACAATAATGCCCTTCCCCCCAAAGGTGCCATGTTTTAATCCTTAGAACCTATGAATGTATTTCCTTGCGTGGCAAAACGGACTTTGCTGATGTAGTAAACTTAAGGATTTTGAGAAATGAGAGATTATTTTAGACTATCTAAATGGGCCCAACATAATCACAAAATTCCTTAAAAGTGAAAAAGGAGAAGGAAAGGGGCATTCGAGGGATGCCATTGACCCTGTCCTGGGCTTTGGAGATAGAGGAAAGTGGAAAGGAGCCCAGGAATGCAGGTTGCTTTGAGGAGCTAGAACAGGTAAGGAGATGGATTCCTCCCCGCAAGCCTGCTGGTACCTGGATTTTAGCCCAATGAGACCCATTTGAAACTTTTTAAAAAATTTTTTTAAATGTTTATTTATTTTTGAGAGAGACAGAGAAACAGAGCACAAGTCGGGGAGGGACAGAGAGAGATGGAGACACAGAATCTGAAGCAGGCTCCAGGCTCTGAACTGTGAGCACAGAGTCTGCGTTTCCAGGACTTGAACTCCCAAACTGTGACATCATGACCTGAGCTGAAAACGGTCACGCTTAACCAACTGAACCACCCGGATGCCCCGACCAATCCCAAACTTCTAACCTGCAGAACTGTGAGGTAATAAATAAATGTTTAAAACCACTGCATTTATAAGTTGTTACAACAGCATTAGAATACTAATATACCTCCTTCTCTTCCTTTTCTTTTAGCAAGTATTTATTAAGTACATACTGTAATAGACCCTAGAAAATAAAAGAAAAATGACTTAGAAGATTGGAAGCGTTACCTGGGTGAATTGTGGAATTCCTTGGTCGGTTCTTGCCTTGCTGTGAGACCTGAAGGAGAGTCAAAGTAGCAAAGGGTTTTCATTTAGCAACAGCCACAGGACCCTCTAGAGGCAGAGGAGCAGGGGGAGCCCAGGATGGGGCAGCGGGATGAGTTTCTCCTTGGGTCCTTTTATGAGGCTTTATTTGGACTTCTCCTCCCCATCCTTGGATCCACCTTGGTTTCCTCCACTCCAACCTTTGTGCAAGTTTGTGTTAGTCATCTTCCCCCCAGTGTCTAAGTGCAACCCATGGTGGAAGGGCCCAAACCATAACGCAAATGGTATTATTAGGACATTGTAATAGCTTCAGTGTTACTGGCCAGCACGAAGTGGGCATGCTCCAAAGTTGGGGCTGTCCCCATCACCTGTTCCATTCTAGACCGCAAAGAGGGCTGGTCTAAGGGAGAAGGGGCATCACTGGGTGAAGACTGGGTGGACCCTGGCAATTGTCCATTTGTGGTCTCTTTTCTCCCCTCCTGCCCATGTCCATTTAACTGCCTACTCTGACATAAGGATTGCTGTTCTTTTCCCATTTTAAAATGTCCTACTAAAGGAAATGCTATATCTTTCCTGCTCCAAATCACCCTAAAACAAAATAGAGTGAGGAAAAGAAACATGACTCTATAGCACTTAATAAATATGTAACTAAGGGCTGCCACATCCAATGAAGATCAAATAGGGGCACAGGGAATGCTGAGAGAAGACCCCTCCGCCCCTCCACTCCCATCCCCACCCTCACCCCCACCAATAGATCTGGGACAGGCTGTAGAGGACAGCTCTCTAAAGCAGATTGGACCACATTGGGAGGAGAGGGTTGTTTTTTGTTTTGTTTTGTTTTTCTTTAGATATCATTTACATGTGATTTTTGTTTTGAACAACAGGAAGGAGAATTATCAGCTGGCGGTGAGGGCTTTCCTGGGCCAAGTTTGTTACCAAAGAGTCAAGGCTGATGAAGGTTCACACAGATACAACATAGTTGTAGGAAGCAGAGAACAATAACGAAGAAGATGGGATTAAGAAACAGTGAGCAGAATAGAATGTAAAAGAACAAAGAATTAAAAAGGATCAGAAAAGTGATATATGGGGGGTTTCTGGGTGGCTCAGTTGGTGTTTAACTGACTTTTGATCTCGGTTCAGGTCATGACCTCATGGTTCCTGAGTTTGAGCCCTGCATGCCTCTCTGTGCTGATGGAAATGGCTTGGAAACTGCATGGTATTCTGTCTCTCCTTCTCTCTGCCCCACTTCTGCTTATGATCTCTCTCTCTCTCAAAATAAACTTTTAAAAATATTTAAAAAAAAAGAAAGTGACAAATGGAAGACCAGACAAGGCAATCAAATGCATATATAACTCATCCCTGAAATAGAGAACTGAAACAATAGAGCATAAAATATTTAAAGAAAATCTTGCAGACATAATAATAACTTTGAATCCACAACTTGAAAAGGCATACTATTTCTCACATTTAGATACAACCATTGATGCAGAAACATTCTGGTAATAAAATTTTACTTCAAAGATCAAGGTTCCTTTGGGAATGTGGGTACAAAAACTAACCACCTGCAAGGAGGAAACCATCAAGCTGGCCTCAGACTTCCTCACAGAACCATCAGCTGCTAGAAGCAAGGCCTACAAAGTCTCAAGGAAGGAAAAGATAAACCGATAATTTTATACAGAGCCAAACAATCATTTAAGTATCTAGTGAACAGACAGACATCCTGACATGCAATCATTGGGGAATATGAATCTTATAACCCCTTTAAAAAGAAATTCTTCAAGGCCCAATGTCAGCAAACCAACTTGTTGAAAGGGAAAAAAAAATAGAGCAAATAGTTTACTAGTGATTCCATTTACTCATAAGGCTAAGACTAAATCAAATGCCAATCAACCCCTGAAAATGTAGGAATAATGGAGATAACATTCAGGAAAAGAAGGAGGGAAGGAGGTGGGAAGTGGGATAAGTTTGCTGATAACCTTATCAGTCAGATGTCAAAGATATCATTATACACCAAATAAAGCAAGTGAAGGAAGTGAAGATATATTTAAAAGCTATAAACATAAATTCTACAAAAATAATACAAACAACTAAAAGTTTGGATGGAAAAGAGGGGTTAGAGTAGTGGGAAGTAAGTAGAAACTTACTATTTTTATAATTGCTTCTAGCGAGGGGTAGTAACTCATCCTATAGATCCAGTAAATTTTGGCACATCCATATAATGTGCTATTCAAAAGATTAAGACTGCTTTACAAGGGTGCCTTGGTGTTTCAGTCAGTTGAGCATCAGACTTCAGCTCAGGTCACGATCTCATGGTTCATGGGTTCGAGCCCCATGTTAGACTCTGTGCTGACAGCTCAGAGCCTGGAGCCTGCTTAAGAGTCTGTGTCTCCTTCTCTCTCTGTCCCTCCCCTGCTTACAGTCTGTCTGTCTCTCTCTCTCAAAAATAAGTAAACATTTAAAAAACTTAAAAAAAAAAGACTGCTTTACATGTGGAGATATTATTTCTAAAATAGAGTAAGTTTAGGGGCGCCTGGGTGGCTCAGTCGGTTGAGCAGCCAACCTCAGCTCAGGTCATGATCTCGAGGTTGGTGAGTTTGAGCCGCATGTCTGGCTCTGTGCTGACAGCTCAGATCCTGGAGCCTGCTTCAGATTCCGTGTCTCCTTCTCTCTCTGCCCTTTTCCTGCTCATGTTCTGTCTCTCTGTCTCTCAAAAATAAATAAACATTAAAAAAATAGAGTAAGTTTAAAAAGCAGAGTAATGTGTGAGAAAAGGGAAGAATCCGTGCTGTAGGTTCGTATGGTAAACTCACAGGCAGAATAAATAGGATGAGGGAATATAATGAGCTCCTCTCTGTACTTGAAGGTTTAGGGGTGGGAGGCAGCCCTTGCTTTTCACTACTACCCTTTTCATGCCTTTGGAATTTTGAATCTTGTGCATGTACCACCTATTTTAAAATATATACTGTTATTTCTCTAGGGAAAAAAAAATGAGTTTGAATCCTGATTTTGCCCTCCAGAGTTTCACACTTCTTTCAGGTGAAACAGACAAACGGATAAGTCTAAAACAATGAGTCAAGTGCTATAAAATAGAAATGTATAAGGTGCTTTGGGGAAACATAAGAGGCTTAATTTCTCCTGGAGGGCTTGGTCTTTAGTCCTGAGTCTTGAATGGAAAAAGGAATGATTTAAGAGATATTTTAAAAACAGAGTCAATCAATACTACTTAATGACTGCTGTAGGTGTAACGTGAGGCTGCGGAAGAAGTCAAAAATGACTCACCGGTTCTGTTTTCAGCCACTCGGTGGATTGCAGGGCCATTCATTTCTAGTTCCAAAATCATGTTACTATCTCACTGTGTTCTGAGCACCTGACTGAGCCCTGGGGATTAAAAGTTAAATAAGAAATGGTCTGTGCCCTTAAGGATTGCAAAAAAGTTGGATAATGCAAGGTGGTAGATGTCAGTGTAGTCTCAATTATTCACCTCTCCCGTGGCCATATTCTGGTCACCCTCCTCGGTCCCTGAACACTGGGCTCAACCCTATGACTTACTTGGGGCACTTGGCAGACATGGCACTAGCAGAAATGTGAAATGGGCTTGTGCATTGGCAACTTGCTCCGTCTGATACTGTCATCACCGTGAAGTTGAGATGGAATAAAACGTGATCCAGGCAAGATGGACACAGCCATTTCTGGTTGCACTGATATTATTTTGAAATAGGAGTGGGGCAGAGGGAAGCATAAATGTTACACACATCCTTTGTTGTTAATTATTTGCCTGCAAATCTGTTTTAATTAGCAGAATATTAAACATATAAGAAGAGTCTGGTGGCTGCCTGTGCCCTAGAAGGCCTGGGCTATGCCATGACTTTCTGCAAATTCGGACAATGTATCTATCCATTCTCTGATGGGTCAAAACAGTCCATTGTCAGAGAGAAGGCGTGGAAAGAGTGCACCTCAGCCGTCACTTGCCCCTCTGCCCTTGCATCCTTGTGCAGTGCACAACCTGGCCTACCACAGTGGTAGCCCTAAATCTGAGGTAGTACTTTCTTCAGTATCAGAAGATCGTGTGGGGGCCAGAAACTCAGTCTTCTCATTAATTCTGTGTTAATGCATTTGTCACCTTGTTTTACAAAGTTTAGAAAGGGAAACATTTTTTGAGGAAACACTTATAAAATATGTGGAGAGCGGCCCCTGGGTGGCTTAGTTGGTTAAGCATCTGACTTCGCTCAGCTCATGATCTTGCCGTTCACAAGTTTGAGCTCTGTCAGGCTCTGTGCTGACAGCTCAGCTCAGAGCCTGGAGCCTGCTTCAGATTCTGTGTCTTCCTCTCTCTCTGACCCTCGCCTGCTTATACTCTGTCTCTCTCTCAAAAATAAATAAAACATTTTTAAAAATTAAAAAAAAAATACAAGGAAAAAAAAAATGATCAAGAGGTAAATTCTAGGCTTTATAGATTTCTGTCAAATTCAATTAAACTTGTTCTTGTTCTGTGACTGGATTTTGTAGAACTGAAGCCTACGACTTCTGAAATGGGAAGTTGGGGGCTGAACATGTCACCGGTTGGGCGTTCAACCTGAACAAAAGCCACACAGTCTCTCTGAGACTTAAAATGTTCATCAATGAGTAGAAGTGACTGGATCACATAATCCTCTAAGACGCTTCTAGGTGGAAATTGTAAGGATCCATTATTTTAATCTTAACTTGCATGAATCACAATGGCAGAAGTGACTGAAAAAGAAAAGTCAGAGAAATTCATTTTTGTGCATGGATGAAAATGTTGAGCCTTCTAAGACATAGAGGAACAGTACATTTAACTGAATTGTCCTTTTGTTTTGATTCCAACCACATGGAGTCAGTGAAGGAAAGAAAAGAACATTGAGTCTTGCTGAATGTGCAGTTGATATTTATACTGTAAATTAATGTATTTTTCTAATCTTGTTGCAGCATAACAGAGATGGTAGGAACAAATCATTGTATTTACAATACTGATCGGTTCACATTTAAAGAGTGGAGAGAAATATAAAGCCATGCAATTAGGCCAGGAGTTTAGCAACCTCATTAAGTAGCGTGTATATTTTCCATACGCTCTCATTTCAGTTTATGTAATCTTGCCATAAACATCAGGTAAGTAGGAATAGTGTTCTCATTTGTAAATCATATCCTGTAGGTTACATGCTGACATCCATGTGTGAGGCTTTCTAATTTAAATCTAACAGCACAAATTCATCACACTTCAAAGAAATGATTACAAATGTTTGGGCATCAGAAAACATTTCTTTTCTGGGCATTGCTTTTTGAATTATTTGGGGAAAAAATCCTTTATTTTTTTATTCAGTAATATGACATAATTTTACTGTGTGCTTTGCATAAAACACTTAAGAATTTACCATGACAAAGAATAACCTTTATTTTCACAGAACAACCCATTAACACACATAGTGAGTACTTAATATGCTATTTTGTATTAGCAATAGGAAATACAAAGAAGTAGTATGGGAATATAGCACCAATTTTCAAGGACCCTTGGGTGTACTCTTTGAAAACCACAAAATTTTACCCTCACAATAGATTGGATGAATACATTCTGATATGTTCAAACAATGATAAAGTGTACAACAATTAAAGGTATAAACACTAGATATAAGCCACAGTGGATGAATCTCACACACATAATAATGAATGAAAGAAACCAGACACAAAAGATTATGTTGTGCCTGATTCCATTTATATTAAGTTCAAAAACAGAGAAGACAATTCTACGGTGTTAGAATAGTGATTACCTATGGTGGTGGTGGTGGTGGTGTGGGGTGTGTGTTGTGTGTGGCACTGACTGGGGAAGAGCATGAAGGAAATTTTTGGAAATTGAAAATATCTTGATCCAGATGGTGGCCACATAGGAGTTGATGGAAGTAAAAAGTCCTGTGCTCTCACTTGGGATTTCATCCTTTACTGAGTATATGTTATATCTTCATATTAACAATAATCATCATCATCATTGCCATCACACAGTGCTTTTAAACTTCTGCAGGTAAAAAATTCCAGTTTTTTAAAAAAAAATTATTTTAGAAAGAGAGCAAGAGAGCATTAGCACAAGCAGGGGAAAGAGCAGAAAGAGAGTCAGAGTCCCAAACAGGCTCCACTCTTACTGTGGGGCCCAGTGGAGCCTGAGCTCAATTCCATCGTGACCCTGGGATCATGACCTGAGCTGAAATCAAGGGTCCCACATTCCATAGTCTGATCCACCCAGGTGCCCTGACATTCCATTCTTCTTTTTTTTTTTAATGTTTATTTTTGAGACACACAAACACATACACACGGGGAGGGGGGGGAGGGAAAGGGAGGGACACAGTGGGAGGGAGATACAGAATCTGAAGCAGGCTCCAGGCTCTGAGCTGTCAGCACAGAGCCTACACGGGGCTCAAACTCAGGAACCCTGAGATCATGACCTGAGATGAAGTCACTCAACCAACTGAGCCACCCAGGCGCCCCCCCCCGCCCCCCCCCCGCCCCGCACCCCCAGACAATTCCATTCTTAAGCTAAATTGTTAGGAATGGAATTAAACTGCCCTCTTTATTTTACTTTTCTTCCTATTCTGTCTTTAGACCTCAATGAACAATTGATTTAATAGAAACTTTAGTGGGGCTTTTGGTGACTGTCATTATATTCTACATAAATCTAATCCTTGGGTGATCTTGCCCATTATCATTTTCTTCGGTTCTCAGTGCCTCTAACAAGTTGTTCTCCCCGCTCAGCACACAGTGGACCAAGATGCAGGTTAGGGAGGAGATAACCCTGGGGCTAAGACTGCCTATGTCAGGCTGGTCCTGAGCCGCCCACTTTCAAAGCTGTTTGTCCCTAATTAAGGCAAGCTGGACAAATGGGACAGTGGTGATCTTTTCATTTACAAAGGACAGCATGTAAAAAGCTAGGAGGAAGCAGTGATTAATGTATCACTTTAAATCAGGACAAGAGATGTGCTGCCCTTTCTCTAAAAAGAATACAATGTGATCTTTTGCGAGCACAGTTGTGGCTATTAACCTGAAGGTCCTGATTATCTACTGCCCTCCTTTCATATAAAGCAACAATAACAAGTAAGACTTTATGAAAATTGTAAGGAATGTGGCATTGATGGTTTGCTTTGGCCTTTCTTGTAGTGAATGTTAATTCTCATAAAAAGATGTGGCCCTGAAACTGGTAACTAGAACCTGCAAATAAGCACAAAGAGGCGCTCAGGGTCTCCCTTCTAGAGAAAGCCCCCATAATTTCTGCCTCCTCATGGCAGAAATAACTCTGTCTTACTCACCTGCTTCTTTACCAAACTTTCAATCTGGTGCTTCCAGTGGGCACTGTGGAAGGCTGCTTGGCTTAACTTTCTTGTGGGTGGCCCACCCAGTAGGTCCACCCAATAGGGTGGCATGTGAGTCCTGGCAGTAAGAGGCACTGGGCTGGGCCACCGTGAAGAGCATTGTGGGCTTGGAATAAAAGGAGAAGTGCTGGGGGTGGGAGTCCAGAAGGACCCTCAAAGGCCTTACTTACCTCCTTTATTAGCAGAGGACTGGTAACAGGACACCTGCCGCAGTGTCCCTGGTGTCATAGACAGAGAAGCAGCCACAGTGAACTCAGAAAGGACCACAATGGCTACAGGTCAAAAATAGATACTTTGCAGGGCGTCTGGATGGCTCAGTCAGTTAAGCAGGCAACATTAGCTCAGGTCATGATCTCGTGGTTGGTGAGTTCAAGCCCCACGTCCAGCTCTGCGCTGACAGCTCAGAGCTTGGAGCCTGCTTCAGAGTCTGTGTCTCCTTCTGTCTCTGCCCTTCCCCTGCTCACGCTCTGTCTCTCTGTCTCTCAAAAATAAATAAACATTAAAAAAATATATAGATACTTTCCTTCCTGCCTAACATGTTGTTGGACAAGCTAGAGCTTGAAGGGCGGGTGGCATGAGAGAAAGTGTTTAAGGACTAGATCCTGTGCCACCAGCCTTCTAGTTCAAGAACAGAGGATCCAGCTACAGCCTGCAATGCAAGAGCACAAAGAGAAGGCTGGATTTAATTTGAATTTAACATTGAAGATTTAACATAGTCTGAGTTTTAATCCTGAAAGTGATAAATTCTGCCCAAGTGGAACTATTGCTGCATCCTTTTACTCAGCTCCCCTTTTGAATTTTCTGTCTCTAAGGGCAATCTTAACATAAGCTGGCTAAATGACTGATAAGATCATGTTCTGACCCTGCTCAACATCTTCCAAAGGGTTTCTATCACACTTGGACTGGAGCCCAAAGTTCCTTCTGTGGCCTGACATGTCCTGGCCCCCTGCTGCCTCTGTGACCCCAATACCACTCATTCTATCCCTTGTTCTACCAGTCTGGCCTCCTTTCTGTTTCCTGAATGTGCCAATCACATTCTCTTCTCAGAGATTTTGCTCTTCCCTCTGCTGAAAATGCTGTTCCCCAGATATTCATATCTCTGTCATCATTTAGGTCTCTACTCAATGTTGCATCCTTAGAGAAGCTATCTCTGACCCGTATCTAAAATAGTGGCCAGAAGGGCCTGTGTGGCTCAGTTGAAGCATCTGACTTAGGCTCAAGTTCATGATCTTGTGATTTTGAACGTTTGAACCCTGCATCTGGCTCTGTGCTGACAGTCAGAGCCTGGGGCCTGCTTTACATACTGTCTCGCCCTCTCTCTCTGCCCCTCCCCATTCCTGCTCTGTCTTTCTCTCTCAAGGTTAAAGGAACATTAAAAAAATAGTAAAGTTGCGGCCATCACTAGCCAATTCATGCAGCTTTTGCTTTTCCTTTCCATCCTGGCTCTCAATACTACTTGATGTTATATACTTTTATTTATTTTTACTTTTTATGTTTACTTATTTATTTTGAGAGGGAGAGAGCATGCACAAGTCAGGCAGGAGCAGAGAGAGAGGGAGAGAGAGAGAGAGAGAGAGAGAATCCAAGCAGGCTCTATAACATCAAGCATAGAGCCTGATGCAGGGCTCCAACTCAGGAACATTGAGATAGGGGCTCGAACTCACGAACCGTGAGATCAAGAGTCAGACACTTAATCTACTGTACCATCCAGGCTCTTAATATACTTTTAATATAACACGCTACTTACTGTCTTTCACCTTCAATAGTATCTAAGCTTCGTAGGGGAAATGGTTTAGCCTCTTTTGCTTACATCGGTATTCTGACAAAGAATAGTAGCTGGTACATTTAAAAGTTTCAAAAAGCGTTTGTTGAGTGAATGGCTATCTAAGATGACATTAAAGGGAGGGAAAGAGAACTTAAACAGAATATAATTGAACCTAGTACTTTCAGCTACGTTCCACTGAGCTAAGTAAGATTCCTTAATACACTATTAGATTGACGGCCTAAGAGAAACAATAAATGATTGCTATGGTGTGGTTTAGCAAAATGCAAAATTAAAGATAAGCTTAATTTATGCAACTTTGAGTGAACTCTAGGGCAAAAGGGCTAGTTTTATGGAAGTTGGTGTGTGTGGTAGATTGGAAAAACAAACAGACCCTTTCATCATGTATCTCCTTTCATCAAAAAGTGAAGTTTATTATTTTTTTATGCTTTGCATCTGGACATGGCCATGCGGATTTCTTTGGTGAATAGGACATCAGCCAAAGGAAGTATGAAGTGCTATTTTGAGGCTTGCCCTGCCTTGCTGCTGAAAACCAGAAGCTCTCCATGTGAAGAAGCCATATAGAGAGAACACCCTTTCCTCCCAGCCATCCGATGAGCTCCAAGCTTTCCATGTCTGCAGCAGAGTGCGTGGGCCTAGCAGAAAACAGAACTGCTGTTGAGTCCAGTTCAAACTGCTGATTCACAGAATTGTGAGCTAATAAATAGTCGCTTCAGGCTAGTACATTTTGGTGTGGCTTTTCACAGCAGAGGTTCATATAATATGTTTAAGCATACTATATACTCTCTTAAATTCCACTGTGAAAATGGTCAGGACACATCGTTGATAGCTTCTAGCTCATCTGTTTATGAGTGATACCTGGGAAATACAGGAACATAAACACAGGATGTCCTAGAGGCACTGGGCTTGACACTAGCTACATTACGTATTAGCTGTGTGACCCAGGGCAAATTGCTTAGCCTTTCTAAACCTTAGTTTTCATAAATATAGAGAACAGGCCTAAAAATACTGCCCTAACCTTTTGCTACTTAGAGTCTGATCTGAAAACCAGTAAAATTAGTGTGACATGGGAGCTAGCTAGAAATGCAGAATCTCAGGTGCCACCCCAGAACTGCTGAATCAAAATCAGCTCTTTAAAGATCCCCTGAGGATTTGTGGGCACATTATAGTTGGAGAAGAGCTGCTGGAGTATCCTGGCGTCGCTCAACATCACCAGGTCTGGAAGACCCCTGCACAGTGCAGAGCCACCCAGCTGTTCCCTGGGATCTGTCTTCCCTTCCTCTCCAGCCTGGCTGGGAAACTTGGTTTAGGCTATTTTTCTTGGCTTCCACACAAGCAGATAGGCTCAACTCACTTAGGAGCTTGTTTGAGGGCTCAGCTAAAATTGCAGCTTAGCAGTTCAGCTGGGGAGTTGTCAGTGGGCGCTCAGCCCCCTCCCACTTAAGGATACCCAGCTGGTAAACTTTGGATCACCCCCCCTTCCCGTCCCCCAGCTGCCAGCCCCCTTTTAGCCCTGCCTGGAAAAGATCAGGATGTGCCAGAGGAAAGAGATTTTGGTATCTACAACTGCTTCTGCCCATCAAGAGCCTGGCCCTCCACCCCCTCCCCGTCTCCTCTCCATTCCCACACTGCCCGGGCGGCCAGGCTCACTTTCTCCTCCTAGTCAGCCGGACCTGCTTAGGCGGCTGAGCATGCCCAGTCTAGCTGCGAGCGTGGCCCCAGTCCCCAATGCGCAGGTGCCACGTCTCCGGGTTTTGGTGCCCGCCGGCCGGGAGGAGGAGGTGGAGTGACCTGGGGGAGGAGGGAGCCCTCCCGGGAGTTCTGGAGCAGCGCTTTAAGGGTCCACACAAAGAGTGATGCGAGACTCTGCTCTGTAAGGGTCTGAATGCCAGGGGGACCTGGATCCACTGGAAGCCGTTGTAGGACCGAGGCAAGCCAGGAACTGGCTGGAGCAGAGCCCCGGCGTTCCAGCACCAAAGTCTGGGGGTTTTGCGTCTCTGAGGTTGCACTTGGGGGAGGACTTTTTGGAACCACTTAATCTCTCTGTGGCTCAGTTTAAGCCTCGATTAAAAAAAAAAAGATAATAGTACTTGCTTTGGAAGACTGTTTTAAAGATTATATGAATAAAAAGCGTTTAGGATAGTGCCTAAAGCACTGTAAGCGCTTTATGTGTTTATAAAACAAAATTAATCAAATAAACACCTCCCCAACCCCCCGCCAGCCGCATTGGGGTTCCAGTTGTTGCCAGTCCTGACCCCCTCCACTCTTCATCGTCACTCCCGCCCCAGGGCCCACGCTGCTGGTCTCCTGGCGGAACAGGGTCCCCC
>NC_043711.1:72715150-72756632 GCF_006229205.1 Suricata suricatta | reverse complement strand
CGCGCACACACTGGGTCTCCTGGCGGCGGCCGTGGCCGCATCCCTGGCAGCAGCTCCCGGCAAAGTGACAGGTAGGAGAAGGCATTTCGGGTCCCGCCCGAGGATGCTCCCGCCCGCCAGGGCCCGCCGGGCTTGTTTGCTCCCGGCGGGTGCGTCCCGGACGCGTGCGCGCGCACCCGGATGCCCCGCCGGGGAGCCGGTGCAGGTGCGGGGTGCGAGGCGCCTAGAGCGCGGGAGGCAGGGGTCCCCGCGCCACCCGCTCCCCTATAATCATCGCTCTCTGGGTTTCCTCAGACTCGGTTCAGACGTTCACCGCTTCTGGCTAGAAAGAGCTCGACCCGACGTGTATATGATTATTTTGGTTGGAAATAGTTGGCACCGTGCAAAGCATGTACATGTGTATGCATGGGGATCTTCTTACCTCTTCTGGAGAGGTAATAGAAATGATTATTTCCACTTAAAACAACACTGACAGGCCAGCACTCGGTGGGGGGCAGTGTTCCTGCCTCCTAAAGGCATATAAGTGACGGAGATTAAAGGTTGTCTTATTTTCAGAATTTTAAAGTTGCCTTTTCCTTAACTAATCAGACCTGTTTATGTAGTACAGTACTTCTGACTGTAGACTTTATAGGCAGGACTGTATGGAAGTATGGAAATATGGAATTCACCAATTTCCACTTGTTTCTAAGTGTACCTTTATCTAGAATCCTAAAACTCTAATAAATTATCATTTTTCTAGAGAAAATACAGATGTCCATTATATTTTTAAACATACGCACGTATTTGAGAGATCACTTCCTACTCCCCCCCTTTTTTTTAAACTCTTGTAATGAGTCTGTTGTTATAAACAGGTGTTTTAAGTTTAATTTTGGTCAAACCATTAATACAAGGTCACTTTTTTTTTTTTTACCGTGAGTATGAGACACGGTGGTCTATAAATTATGAGTGTGTGGAGATAGATGCTTAATAATTCTGTCTGGTTGGTAATAATATCATTCAAACATAGCTCTCTGATACCTAAAATTGTATTGAGTGTCCTCTTTAAAGGGATATCAGATTCATAGAGTAAACATGACCAGGAAAAGCAACTGGTGACTTTACCTGGGCCATCTACAAGGAGGGTGAGAAAGTGTCTAAGGAACTGTGTTCTTCAGGACAAACTGTGTGCTCTGTGTGTGTGTGTGTGTGTGTGTGTGTGTAATATTTACTTCATTCTTTTAGTTTTTTCAGGACTCTTGGTTTCAAAAATATGTTGTTGAACTGAGAACCTAATGTTACATACTTTTCAAACTTCAGTGGCCTAAGTTGTAGAGTCTTGGAGAAGCACAGAAATGCAGCTAGGTAGGGGCGTGTGGTTCGATCTGCCATTATCCGTGTTATGTAATCTAGAATGCGGTGTTTCTCATAGGACAGTCTTGCATAGTTTCAGCTGGTGTTTCAATCTATTATGTCATCTTCATTTTGAACTGTAGAAGTTTAACAAATGAGTGCTATCTTGGGAGAACACCTGTTTTCATCGAAATTTACTTCATAAGAGCATTTTTTATTGGCGTTTACATATTATGAGACTTGGCTGCCGGAGCGAGTAACCCTTTGCATGTAACGTAACAAAGCTGAAGGCACCCTCTATTAGATTACCAATTACATATCCCTCCAGTTGTGTTATTACTCAATGATCCAAATATCATTTTGATTTAGCTGTGATGGTATCACCACCCAGCTTTGAATTAATGGCTGTTGAAAATCCTATTCTACAAGTAACTGTCAAAACAGAATTTCTAAGACTCGGTTTGATCACTGGATACACATTTCTATCTGTCGGAATAATTCTACCTTTATTTTACAAATGCACACCCACACAGAAGAGCTTTGTTCTCAAATACTGTCTTCTGAGTTTTATATTTGTGTGCCTGAAAAAAGTGGTATTAAACTACTTATGTTCCCGGAATCTTGAGGTGGTAGGTTTTTGCTTATGAGATAGCGAAATATGGAAGTTTCAAAAGTGGTAAGGATTACCAAAAAGCTTTTGCAGAAGTGGACTTTTAAAATCTTTAAAATCTGTCACTTTGAGCTATGTCATCTCTAGCAGAGACCTAGCCAGTGCCTTTCACCCTGCTCTTTTATTCCCAAGAATGCATCCAGCGATCCCTGACTTCAGGTTGTACTGCTTCATGTGTACTTCATGGGCCAGTTAGGTTTATTAAGAATTGAAATGTGTTTGCCCAGTAGTTTCCAACCCACCGTTGAATTTAAAATTGGGGTGAAAGTGACTTTTCTTGCTGCTGTAATGTTTACCTTAAACGGATGAAACTGGCATGCTAATTTGTGAGCGGATGTGATAGAAGCGAAGCTTCGGATTTTGTGTTGCATTTCCATCCTGGAACTTTCAGATATAGTCCGCAAACTCAGATATCACAATTAACTAATATGTCTTATGGCTTATTTAAAAAATATGTTAGTAATTAGCTGCTGAGTTTATTTGTTTGTTAACGTTTTTAAGTCTTGTACTGAGAATAAATTTTATCTTTTTGAATCACAGCACTTACTATAGTCATAGAAAAGAAAGATTATTTCTCATATTCTCCACACATGCCCGTAATAGTGAACTCAAATATTTTTGGAGAAGCAAAAATATTCTTTGAAACTTAAAATTATTTAGCAGATTGTGGCTAAGATGTCATCCTTTGTGACCACTTGTAAAATAAGGATGAAACAGCATGTTTATTAGCACTCATGACCTAGGTTTTTAATAAACTGGCTATCAGAGTAAGTCTTGTGAAACCAAGAACTTCTGTGTTTTATATGCAGAATGAGGTCAAGGACTAATGGAGACGCTTTAATGATCACACTTGGTATTTCATGTCCAGACGGAAGTTTCTAAAATATGTGATTTTCCCCTTGTAATGTGAACTTGTAGACCACATTAGTGTCTGCCAAAAAGACTCACTGCCTGTCGAGACATAAATACAGTTTTTCATTGCTGACGGTGGGTAGCAGTGACTTTCTGTGGTTTAGCTGGTGGTGTTCAGACATTAACTATATCTGCAGGGACACCGCTTAGTCTTCATTACTGTCCATTCTGTGTTCTTTTTCTCCCCTGTAATATTTAGGAACTACAATAACTTCACATAGGTCTTGCCCCCATTCCTTGTTATTTGCTTTTCTGTTTAATAGTTTCTCTTTTGATAAAGCCTCCCCCTTTAAAGCAGAACTACTTCCTCAAGGTGTAGTATTGTTTACCTAGTTATACTTTAGAATAATAGAAAGGTCTGGCCTATTCAGAGGCTGTGATTCTTTAGCTAACCAAATTTATTACTTGTTCACTCCCAGTGGAAGTAGAGCTGGGTGATAATGCATTACTGAGTAGGTGAGTGACAAGTTTGTATGGCCCTCATGGGAGTTAAACTTGCTTTAAAAAAAAAAAAGGAATCCCCCAGAGTCCTTTTTATTCTGAAGGTCAATTTTCACTTAATTGCAACAGCCACCCCCAAATCCCACTTTGTAAAAGTCTGAGTGGAAGCTCATGCCTTTGGATGCCTTTCATATGCTCAAGGTGGAACCCAAGTTCATAGGGGAGCTGAATCACTAAAACCCTGCCTTCCAGACCTTAGCTGGGAGATCCTTCTGTGCAAGAGGGTGAATGGTCAGCAGTTGGTATTTTTCTCTGCATGCACTCCATACACTTTTTCTTTCCTGTTCTTTGAGGAATCAAAATAGTTGAAAGAGACATAAATCAGAAGAAAGTTTTTCTTGGAACACCTCTCTAGCCTACTACCTATAAAACCTTCAATGAGAAGGTCACATACCACGTGAAGGCCAGATAGCCTTATCTTATCCCCTTGAGTGGAGTCTCCTTCAGAGCGCCTCTCCCATGATCCTTTGGTGTGCTGAGGGTTGGGAAATTCTACCTCTAGCTACCATACCACCCTTGGGCCAGGCAAGTCATTGCTTTAAGATCCATTGACCTTAAAGCATTCGTTTCCTCCTGAACAATTGAAGGATGTTTTTGGCTCCCTGACATGACCGAAGTAGCCATTTCGTTAGAACAAGAGGAAGAAAGTCACTTGAAGTAATTAATGATAAGCAGCTTATCCAGAGGAGAGAGACCATACAGACCATTAGATTTACACTTGACAGCTTGCACTCTGTTCTAGAACAGGAGTTTTTCGCCTTGGGTCCCCTTTGTAATGGTCTGAGGATGGAATTTGGTGGGTCCATGAGTGTAACTGGCAAGTGAATTACATCTTTATTTGCACTTACTTCCAAGTGACAGGCTAAGTATTACTTACTGTGTTATCTATTAGTTGTGTGACCGTGGGAATCTACTCAGTTGCCTCATCTGTAAAATGAGGAGAATGACCCCTTAGGACCAAAGTACCTGGCACCGGACTGGCCCTACAAGTGCTCTCAGTCCTTCTAATGCTGCTAGCATTACTGCTCACCCTCTCGTTCTCCTCCTCTGCAGGAGCAGATGTAGTGGACCTATCTGTACAAAGCAGGCTGAGTCAGTTTCTGTAAACTGAGGACACTTTCTCTGCCCTCCCTGCAAGTTATAGGGAGTTCTGGTCACCTTTTAGAGCTGTTATGCAGTTCCAGATCTTCTCTGGATTCTCCGTGACTGCAGTTGGACAGGGGCATCTAACATTAATTCAGCCCTAACCACCTTAAATTCTGTGTGGGGGCTTCAAGCTATGGGTCGGTGAGTCAGATGCCATCCCCAGGCATCTGTGTCTCCCACCAGGCTTCTACAGGAGACCATACTAAGCCATCTAGGTCTGGAAGGGGAGAGGTATCCACTAGAACAATTTGGGGACCCCTGGTGCTAGGAGGCTTGGTAGCTCCTGTTTTCCCATGGAGACTTCAGTGGGAGCACCCAGCATTTCCACTTTACATAGTGATAGTGACAGCGGCAGCAAAACTACAGACATCTGTGGAGCAATTAAAGTGTATCCTGTCATTTAATCCTTTTGTGGGTGCTTACCAGTAGTCTTTCCATTTTACACTTTGGGAAACTGAGGCTTGGAAGGGTAGTTACTTCAGGGGGTTACATTTAGAGGTAGGATGCAAACCTGGGTAGACTGACTCCGGAACTCCGACTTCTAACCCTTGGGCTGTTACCTGAGGCTGAGGGATTAGTTGCCTTAAAAGGCTTTGTGACTGGGGGCACTGGGTGGCTCCGTGGTTTTAGCATCTGACTCAAGTTTGGCTCGGGTCATTATCTCAAGTTTGTGAGATCTAGCCCCACATCAGGCTCTGTGCTGACCGTGTGGAGCCTGCTTGGGATTCTCTCTCTCTGTCCCTCCCCTGCTTGTGTACTCTCTCACTCTCATTCTCCCTCCCTCCCTCCCTCTCCCCCCCCAATACATAAACATAAAAAAAAAGCTTTGTGACCATCATTTTAAGTGACTGGGTTGAGGGATGACAGAGAAACTTCTAGCAACTGTGTTGTGAACATGGCATTGCAATAGGAAGTTGAGCACCAAGCCACCGGTCTTCATCTAATCCTACATGCTGATGTTTCCGCAGGTACCTGGGCCAGAGGTCTGAGAGAGGGAGATTACTAACTGCTACTCTGAAGTAGCCTAAAAAAGAATTTTAGTTTTCTGCGGGCCCACTTTTACCTGGTAAGGTCCCTCCTGGTATCTTTCAGGGTGCAGCACACTCATATTTTTCTGAGGGCCAGTAAGCAATATGCAGCTGCCACGGGTTAGAGACCGTCAGGAGTGGGAGGGGCCACGCGTGTCCCAGAGGTCCGTAGTGCCCCTTCCTCGGGAACAGCTGTCATGCGGGGCTGACACATTTCTGCCAGGGGGGCAGGGAAATTCTCTATGATGTTAAGAGAAGCATGAAATCCAGATTTATTTTTAAGTGTGTGATCTCATTTAAAAATGTTTAGAAATGAATTAAAGGAAAAACAAGGGTGTCAACCCCTGGCGTGGCCAAACAAAAGCCATTTGTGGAACGAATTCTACCCATCAGCTCCCATTTTGTCCTTTTGTCAACTTCAGTGGGAAACACTGAGTACTAGAAATGGTCAGTACTGTACTTTCATCTTTAAGTAAGCACGGCATCTTCTTTATTCATGCATGGGTTTTTTTTCCCCCCCTGTTAAATTTCTTACAAAAGTTGCTATGGCCATATATTTCCGCTGCATGTAGATCTTACATTCTGAATTTCTGACTGTTTTTCCTTGCCCTCATTTTTCTAAGATGTTAGCAAATATACAAAGTTGTGGGAGGCAGGACATGGTTTTCTCTCCAATTTCATGGCACTCCTTTAAAATAAGAACACCTTGGGGAGCATGGATGGCTCAGTCAGTTAAGCATTTGACTTTGGCTCAGGTCATGATCTCAAGGTTCGTGCGTTCGGGCCCCACTTTGGGCTCTGTGCTGACACCTTAGAACCTGGAACCTATTTTGGATTCTGTGTCTCCCTCTCTCTCCCCCTCCCCTGCTTGTGCTCTGTGTCTGTCTCTCTCTCAAAAGTAAATAAACGTTAAAAAATTAAAAAAAAATTAGAAAACCTTAAGTGTGGAGAAATGGGTGACTCTATTTATGGGGACATGCAGGTTCTTTTGCGTTCATCATGGACTCGAACTCTAACCAGTCCCCCCAAACCCCCTGCTATCTGGTGGTTGCTGCACTTGTCCTGGACATACAGGATGCAGATCTGTTTCTGCAGATTAGTGTTGCAAGGTGCAATCTACTGAATAGCCCTCATTTTCCTTTTGGTTCTTAAATAAGTGATCACAAGCGATCAAATAAGAGTGAAGTCTCTTTGAGATGGATTTCTCTCATGTTTGCTGATGCGCCCTCATTGGGGCAATCACCAAACCCCTTCTAGAATTTGTTAATTTTTTATTGTCACTGGTTTTTAAAGTGATGAATGTGATACATCAATATGTTCCAACCCAAATGACAATATAGAAATATAGAAACAAAATGTAAAATAGTCTTACCCACCTGCACTTGTCCTCAGATATGACCATTGGCAACAGCTTAGAGTATCTCTTTCCTCTCCCTTTTCTGTGCATTTACGTCTGTAAGTATATATTTATCTTTTTCTTATTATATAAATAGGATTATTTTGTCTACATTTTTTGGTGACTTGATTTTGTCCAATTAAGGAATGCCATGAGGCTCTTCCCGTGTCACTGCCCTGGTTATCTTTTTCCTTCTAACGTTAACAGAAACTTTGGTCCTGTGGGCGCACCATATTTTATTTAATCATTCACCTGATTTCACTGTCCACACTGAAATACTGGAAGACTTTTGTACGTAGGTCTTTGTACACATGTGCAAGATTTTCTTGTAGCTGAGTTCCTAGAAATAGAACTAATTGGTCAAAAGGCTATGCACATCTTACATTTTGAGAGAGCACTGCCAAATTGTCTTTAAGAAAGGCCTCCAAAGAATTTCTGTGTCGTGGAACCTCAAATTATGAACATATCCTCTAATTGAAGCATGCCCCACATTGTTACATTGTTTTACGAATTCAGTGGGATTTAATTTATATACCATGCAACAGGACATGACTTGAGAAATAGCCTTTGTCCTTAAATTTCTTGAAAATGCCATACTTAATATGAATTTTTCAGTTAAGAGGCCAGTTTAAAAACTCCTTAGTAAAAAGATACCTTGAAGACTCTGAATTGAAAATCGTATTCTGACCAGTTTGGTTAGCTGTGAAATTCTAGATCTCTTAACCCAGGGACATGTCATAAGCACCCTTGAACATGTGGTCATAGAAGTGAGGCATTGGAAAACCAACAGAGGTTGATTTGACCTGGGAAAATCAAGTTAATTTCATTGCTAAAAATTCTGTCCAGGTGTATTTATAGCTTTTGACTTTCAAATACTTACTTACTTAAGAATCTCATTTACTGTCTACTTAGAGAATTATAAGGTTCAGAGATAATGCTATTTTATTGAGATGTATTATGTAATAGATACCTGAAGGTAATTTCCATAATATTTAGAAATGATATGTAGACAAAGGGCTGTCTACATTAGAATCGACTCTTTATTTTCATTTAGAGAGGTACTGGGAAAAATACAGAAAATCCAGGTCACCGATTCTCAATTTTTTTCACAAGTCACAACTTCAGTAACTATTGTTGTGACCAATAACACAAAGTGAATTATTAGTACTTTTTAGAATTTTGTGCCATCCCTTGAAAGACTGACTTGCAATCACTTGAAAGTATTGTGGTATCAGTTTAGTAATATTGATGTGGATAAAGTGTAAGAAAATGGAATGTATATGTTTTTAAAGATGGATTTGGTTCTCTCATGTCTATCCAGATATCCATTTAAAAAAATTCTGGTTAGGTTGGCAGTCACATTCAGATTCTGATTGTGTGCCTTCTGCATGTTTATTTTTACAGCGCGCTGAATTGTAGAAATATGGTAGGATTCATTTATATTTCCTTGGCATCAAAACCTTGCTATTCAAGAAAGTGTGTACTAGGTTTTGCTCATGGAAATGTTATAGAGATTTACAGTTTACAGGCAATTTCCTTTGGTAATGTCTGTGAGAGCCACAGTGGAGGGCCCCACCTGGTCACTCTTTAACTCTGTGTCATTCAGGGCCTGCCAAGGAGCAGATGGTGTGTGTAAACTGAGTCCTCTGCGGAGGGTTTATTAAAGAGACCCTTTGGAAGGTATGGGCAGGTGTAGGGAACACAAGCAGGCGGGTGCTGCAGAAAGACTTAGCAACGGTGGGGAGCTGTTGTTGTTCTGGTTGAAGGGGCAAGAAGGGCCGTCTGGCAAGAGCTGTATCCTTTTGGAGGGGGCACAATCAACCTGTAATGTGCCTGCAGGGAGACTGTGGGGTAATAAATATGACTGCTTCACTCTTCTTTGGCTCCCAGACTTCTGTCTGGTGCCATCCATTCGCTGAATCCAGCCAGAAGCCACAGGCACAGGGGAGGAGGCAAGGCTGGAGAAGGATTGCAGACAGGTCTGGGGAGGCAAATGGCAGACCCCACTCACCTGCCGTTCCAGAGCAGAGGTATCAGAGGTCAGGCCAGGGTGGAAAGCCCATGGCCTGGTTTGATGGACAAAAAAGAGCAAAGAACTACAATGATTGCATTTAAATTGAAGATGGGAATGTTCTACTACAACACTGTATGGCTGATATCAGTAAGACTTGTGGTGGGCTTTAGAGAACCTTCTTTTTTTCCCTGTAATTGTTGGTTCAGTTGAAATGGATTGTGATTCTTGGGATATGCATTGAATGGAAAACTTTATGTGTTTATCTGAAGGGCCCTAAACAGCTGAGATAGAAGGGATTCATAAAGTCTGTCAATATGGAGTTGGATACCCTACATATATTCCTTCGCTTTTAATATTTTATGGAAATATTTTATTTAAAATGTCAGGTACCTGGGGGAAGAGGCTAGGAGGAAATTAAGGTTATTAGCAGTAATTTCCTTCAAAGAAGTCAGTTTAACTGAATCATTAGCATCACTGAATGGAAACGAACAAGCTTTATTTTTCCATTTGTTCAACATGGCGGTAAGACTCTGAGATTTTGGGCTCGTTTATTTCCTCATTTTCGTGCCCCTGTTTGAAAAGGTGAAGACTGCTCTGTTTGGGTTGTGTCCTTGTTCTGAATGGACAAGTAGTGAAGCTTGATGAGCATCATAAAATCTTACTGCTGAAAGGAATATCAGGGTTCATTCATCTCTTTACCTCCCAAATGTTATGGTGTAAGAAAGCAAGACAGGTATTAGTAGCTACGCTGCATAAATTCTCTGCGTTGGTGACTCTGGGGAAGTCACATCACTTTGCCAACCTGAAGGAATTGCCCTTGATTAGTTCACTTTTGCTTTTGCTTTACAGACCCCTGAAGTCCCTGATTGCAAGCGCTTGCTTGTTCATCCTGTACAATTTTCAGGTATTAGAGACAGAGTTTCCTGAACCTCTTGTCTACCACCCAGCCCTTAAAATGGTATTCTCTGGAGGTCTCTGCATTGCTCTTGACTCCTCTCA
This sequence comes from Suricata suricatta, assembly GCF_006229205.1. Lineage (NCBI taxonomy): Eukaryota > Metazoa > Chordata > Mammalia > Carnivora > Herpestidae > Suricata > Suricata suricatta. The sequence continues at coordinate 72,746,637 of NC_043711.1, read as the reverse complement.
CTCTATTTACTTTCTGTATGGCATAACTCATCTACCTCTACCATTTTTACAACCTATTTGCTGATGACTCCTAAATTTCTGACCCCTTGTCTGAGCTTCCCTTCAGTCTGCTGGATAGCTTAACATTCAAGTCCTATGGATACTTTCTTTTTTTTTTTAATTTTTAACATATATTTATTTTTGAGACACAGAGTATGAGCAGGGGAGGGGCAGAGAGAGAAGGAGACACAGAATTCGAAGCAGGCTCCAGGCTTTGAGCTGTCAGCACAGAGCCTGGCGCGGGGCTCGAACCCACGAACTGAGATCATGACCTGAGCCAAAGTCAGACACTCAACCGACTGAGCCACCCAGGTGCCCCAAGTCCTATAGATATTTTCAAATCAGTGTGTCCAAAACAGAAGTCCACAACTTCACTCCAAATCCCTGTCTCATCCTGGGTTTTAACTCTTCCTGAAACAAGTCACTGATCTGTGGAGTCTACCTCATCAATATCTTGCAATTCTGTCTGCTTTTCTCCATTCCTGTGCCTAAGTTTTGTTCTCAACATTCTGTGCCTTGATTCTACCTGTAGTGTTTTCTTTTTAATTTTTTAATATTTATTTTTCAGAGCACACGAGAGAGACAGACAGACACTGTGAGAGCCGGTAAGGGGCAAAGAGAGAGGGAGACACAGAATCTGAAGCAGGCTCCAGGCCCTGAGCTGTCAGCGCCTGGAACTCCCAAACAGTGAGGTCATGACCTGAGCCAAGTCTGAGGCTTAACTAGGCACCCGTCTTCTGCCTGTATGTTTTAATTGGTTTCCATATTGTTCTCTCTCATTCATTCTTCATTCTTGTGTTCTGCTGGCTATTAAGTGAGTATCTGGTACTATAACTGTGAGTGACTTGCAGCTCTGCCCTCAGGGCTTTACAGTTTACTGGAGGAGGTAGATAAACAGCTACTTTATAAATTTACATCTCTGCAGCTTTACCCCATTCTCTTTACTCAGCTAAAGTAATTTGCACAGAACAAATCTTTTTATAATGCTACCTCCGAAATGCTTCAACAGCTCTTTATTGGTTTCAGGACTGAATTCTGTTTCCATGATTTGCCAAATACAAGCCATCCCAAGCCAGACGGCAACCGTGAAGCTTCAATACTTTTATTTGAGTCACCCATACTAAGCCACGTTAAAATTCCAAGAACAAGAGGTCCGTGGCCACAGTGCCTTTGCTGACTTTGCACTCAAGCCCCTTCTGCAGATGGCCAAATCCTACTGGCCTTTACACACCTCCCACAGTTGTCTTCTTCCCTGCCTGGATTTCAACTCCAGGTTAGATGCCCACCCCCCGCCCCACTCCTACTGTTGAATGATTTGCCAGTTTTAGCCATAGCACTCACAGCTTTCTTGAGGGAGAGGAAGAATCTGGTGCATATTAGAAGACTACATCTTTGTCTCTTAAATGATTGAATGAATAACTAAATGCCATTATTGCAAAGTCTGCAGATTGGGCAAATTAAGGAAGCAGTCTGATGACTCAGCAGAAGAGGTGCCATGTCACATAAACTGAAACCATCTGCATACTTACAGATGGAGGGAAAACATATTCCCTGATTATTTACACTGGCCTCTGAGAAGTAGCACAATGATCAGTTTGGAAAGATGGTCTGTACTTTGAAAACTCACGTTCATTAATTCTGCTAGCAGAAGTTCTGATATTACTAATATCCCAGAACCAGAGGAAACATTTTCCTGGAGGTAGCTTATCATCTAGTCCTGCTGGGCACACTCTCACATTGTTAGGAGTTCGATTTTAATCAAGCTCTGCTTATTTTTCTTATGGTGCGTTAGATCTCTGAATCAGAGAAGCTTTTATTTATTTTTTTTAAACTTCCAACTTGACTAGAAACTCACAGGAAAAAAGCATTTTTTAATCAGATTATTTTTATTATGTGAGACTCTTGGTAATCTAAAGTACTTTATATTTGGTTTTTTGTGGTGTTTTATTTTCAAAATGGCCTGTGAGCATATCAGTGCCACAGAGAGAGAGAGAGAGAGAGAGCGCGAGCAGGAGAGCTATTAATTAATTGAAGGAAAATACTCTGCCGAATATTGTTTTTAAGAGAGCATCTTTTGTAGTTCCCGGTCAAGAGGAGAGTTTTATTTATGATGTGGTTTGAATCCAGGGACAACAGCAGCGCCATGGCCTTGACGGTGCTGCCCTCCCCCTCAAGCTTACTGTGTCAGTTGTGGTTTAAGAGGTAGAGGTTCCTTCTCTGTAATTGGCTTCTTTTTGATTTAGCAACTTTCTTTCAGCATTGTGTTGAAAAAAGTGAAAGCGAAGTATGTTAATTAGTGGATGTATCATCATTCCAGTTTGAATGGAGAAACATTTAGAAGGACTGTAGGCTAGCCGCTGTGGCTGCTGAAAAAATGTTTCACAACAGCACCACGAAAATACAGATAGGGAATATCTCCTTTCATTTAGCCTTTTTTTGGACCTGGGAGGCTCTCTGAGAACCTTAAGGCTGGCCTCATTCTGTCCATTCTTCATTCCCTTTGAAAGAACTTCAAAGTAACTAGTTCGAAGTTCCTCTCCCAGCTGTCATAAGCAGCACACAGAGATCTCCTGGGCTGCTACCAGAGGGAAAGGCGTGCATTTGGAAGCGCAGATGATTTGGGTATGAACCTTCCGTGAGAGTGACTGCCCTTGAAGCAAGCTGGCCTGCGCTCTTCTGCTACATGTTAATTTTTATTTCCTCAACTTGGATTGATAAATGTGGGAGACCAACAGCTTTCACATCAAGATTGATAACCAGGAGGAATCTACTCCTGGATTAAGAGCAACAGTGCGGTTTAAAAACCTTCTGGAAATGTTGTACTTTTTACTGAACCAAGGCTCTCCCGGCTTTGTTGGAGAGGTGAAGGCATAAATTACCTGGAAGATCCACCTCACTGCTAAATAGAGACAGTGGTCTGGAATATCTCAAGAAAAATTCCCCAAAGCAGCTGTTTGATTGCAGAAGGGGTATGATGCAAGGAACAGAGTGCTAGTGAATTCGTGCTTCCTCCCCTCACATGAGGTGTGAAGAGCATCAGAGAGGAGTTGTCGTGCATGCGTGCACACACACACACATACACACACACGCCCTGTCAGGGACTGTAGGCTCATAGACCGTGCTGCAGACCGGCATGTGTCAAAAGGCACCCAATAAAGAAATGGAGTCAGTTCTTGGATTATTTTGAGTCATTACACGGTGGCTTTGTGATAAGTCATAATGTTGTGATTTCCCAGGGTTCTTGAAGACCAGGCCTCAAATCCAGTGGCCCATTAGGGCTTAGCCAGTGTGCCCCGGGCCTGACAAAGGAATGCAACCCTATTGAATTCTCTGAGTAATTCTGCAAGTTAGGTGTAATTACCACCTTGGAAAACTGAGTGATTAGAGCATTTCCTCAAGGTTGTGAGGTTGATCAGTGGTATAGACAGGCTTCCAACTAAGGGCATGCCTACAGCTACATCTGAGGTCAGCAAGCTCTGTGGGACACCGTTCTCCTTCCCTCCTGTCTGATGAACTTGTGGTTCTGATTCAGGGTAACACTGTGTCCACTTGAAAACACTCCTCTCGTTGGCCTCCTCTAGAGCTGGGACTGCTTACCCAGTTCTGGCCAGCAAGCTACGGATAGACCTCTTCGAGTAGCCTTTTCCTTCCTGATTTCATCCTTTCCTTTCTGGAACCTGGACACGATGCTTAGACTTGCAGATGCCATCTTGTGGTTGTGACAGTGAGCCCAGGAATTAGAGGCATCCAGTTTCCTGCCGACTTATCTGAGTGGCTTTACCAGCTCTAATCGACTTACCTGTGAGTTTCTTGTGAATTGAGAAGGATAAGTGACTGATGAGGTCACTTTGATGGGCATTATAGACTGAATTGTGTCCTTCCACAACTCATACATTGAAGCCCTAACCACCCACGAACTCAGGATGTGACTATATGGAGATAAAGGCCTTTAAAGAGATAAGTTTAAAATGAGGCTCTTAGGTTGGGACTTAATGCAATCTGACTGGTGGCCATCTAAGAAGAGGCTAATAGGACATGGGGGAGAAACCAGGGAGGTGTGTGCACACACAGGAAAGGCCATGTGAGGACACAGTGAGAAAGTGGCTATCTTCATGCTGCGGAGAGTGTCCAGAAAAAAAACTGTGTCGGCACCTTGATCTTGGATTTGCATCCTCCAGAACTCCGAGAAAAAACATCTCTCTCTTTTTAAATATTTATTTATTTATTTATTTATTTATTTATTTATTTAGAGAATCCCGAGCAGGCTCTGTGCTGTCAGCAAAGAGCCCCAGGGGGGGGGGGGGGGGGGGACGGGACTCGATCTCTCAAACTGTGAGATCAGGACCTGAGCCAAAGTCAGGAGACACTCAACCGGCTGAGCACCCAGGCACCCCAACATCTCTATTATTGAAACCACTCAGTCTGTGGTATCTTATGTGGCAGCCCAAGCCCCTAATACAGGGGTGGGGGCGGGGGAGTTTCTTATACGTGTAGCTGAAAGCAACCCTACGAATAGAGGGACCAAAACAAATGGAAGTGTACTAGAACAAAATAATTTAAATGATTTATTATTTCTCCTATTTATTATTTTTTTTTTATAAATGCTGTCCCAATAGTACCCATGACACTACATTTACTTTAACTGCCACTGTCCTGCCCCAAAATAGCCTCAAGTGTGTTCACACACACCCACACGCGCATGCACACGCACACACACACTCTGGGCTTCCTTGGGCTGAGGTTGCCCATTTCTGTTTCCTTGCTCATAGCACAATATTGGCACATAGCAGGTACTTTCTACTTGTCGGTAGAATTAACTACTTAAAAGAATATACAGTTGACCCTTGAACAACATGGGGGTTAGAGGCGCCAACTGGCCGAGCAGTTGAAAATTTGCCTTTAATTTTGACTCCCAGGAAACTTTACTAATAGCCTACTGTTGGCCAGAAGCCTTCCTGATAACACAGATAGTTGATTAAGATGTGGTTTGTGTGTTATATGTGCAATATTCTTACATTAAAGTGAGCTAAAGAAAATATGTTATTAAAGAAACCACAAGGAAAATACATTTACAGTCCTATACTGTATCTGTTGAAAAAAATCCACACATAAGTGGACCCGCACAGTTCAAACCCATTATTCAAGGATCAACTGTGCTTGGCAGTATTTAGGAAAACAGAATGGTCAGATTAGAGTAATGATGCAAAACATGCATGCTCTTTTTATCATTTCTAAATAAGAATTTTGGTATTTGAACATACAGTCCTAATTTCAAAAGGTGATGTTTGACTTAAGTTGGTTTAGTTTACAGGGGATTTTTTCCCTTGAACTTTCATGTCAATTCATTTGTAGGCAGGGATTTAGAGAAATCCTATCTTGCCTTTAGTCTGTTTCTCTTATTTTTTCTGTGTGAGTTTAACATGCTTCTTTAAAGAGTCATAGAGTTGAAACATTTCATGTTAAATGAGTTTAAATCATATCCCATAATTAGGAACTTGAAGCACTGCCTGATTTACCATTTGATAAGTAATGTGTACTTATTGAATTTTGCTGCTATCAATCTATGTCCTGGAGTGAGTTTTTTTAAACAAAATAAAAATGGTTTGGCTCTTCTTTCTTTGGTTTTAACTTCTAACTGAGCTTTAAAGTCATCCAGGCGATACTTTAATTTCTTTTTAGGTGGTTGGTGCTTTCCTTTTCTAATATTCTTTTGTGTAAAGAATAAGTATATGTGCACATGAGGCATAATATAATGCTTTGCTCTATATTTATGTGTAATGCTTTGGTGCTTTTTAGACTATATAGTGCACTTGATTAGTTAAGTCATGCAGAAACTTGACAGCTTAGATATGATATATTTTATGTAGAATACTCTACCCAGAACCTGACATAACTACAGTATTGGAATGGGGTCAAGGTAATGTGTCTTGACTCCTTTTATATGTGTGTGAAATTTCCGTGACCACATGAATTGATTTGAACTTATTTGAATAAACTAATTTTGAGCACTTTGGCTCTTTCAAGCAATCATAACTCATTTGCAGTTTTTAAATTAGATTTGTCCAGTAGCTAACACACAGTAGGCTCTTAAATGTATCGTAAGATGAATTTGTAAGGTGGGGACCCTGACCATATGCTGTTATAATACTTCTCTTCTTTATTTCATGGGTTTGTATGTCCTATTTTAGATTTGTATGCATTCTGCTGTTTCTAAAATTGGTAGCTAAGCAATGCATTTTTTAACATTAATTATCAAGTTTTGTCTTACTCTTAAATTTCTTGTGGTTGCATGAGGCAGCCCAGTGAGCATCCATCTACTTTGGTCATCTCCATTTTCCTGGGTTCAAATTATATTGACCTTGACTATAACCTTGACCTTTAGGAGAGTTGCTTAGACCCTGAAGATATATATAAGGCCCAGTGTGATTGTAATGCCTGTTTCTATAATGTGCTCAATTATGCAACAAAAATAATCCAGAAAAATTGTCAGGATACTTAAATTTTTATATAGGGATTGGCCTTGTATAGCACAGATTTAACCACAGGAAAGAGTTCATTTTCTGAAGAACCTTTCACCAAACTGAAGGTGAGGTTTATAGTTTGAGGCTGAGTGCTCACTTCGGCAGCACATATACTAAAATATAGTTTGAGGCCGTGACTCTGGTTATTATAATCATAACATGTGGAGCAATGTCTGTTTCTTCCTTTGAACATAATGGTGTGCTTATGCTTTTGTTTTGGTGGGGGGGTATGTTATAAAATGTGTCTATCACACAGCTTATTTTAGAGTATGAGAGGTTATTTGAATTAAATTGTCATTGAAATTTTTACCCTGTCTACTTTACTCAGACCATATGACCTTATGAAGAGTAAGTCAAAGGCAACATGACAGAAGAAAAAGTGATTATCTGAAACTCACTTTATCTAGATTGAAAAGGATATATTTTATAGCTGAGGACATCACATAGTAGAAAATATTTTTGCAGAGTTACTTTCTCAAGTACAGCATCAATGTATGGGAAGAAAACCAACATTTTTCAAGTGCCTGGTAAAGGTCGGGCATTCCGCCAGCTGCTTCCATTTGGATGTCACTCATCGAGGAGACAGTTTCACAGAATGATTGTGCCTGGAGTATTGTGGGGTCCCAGCTCTCCAGAGTATCCTTGGGCAAGTTACTGACCTCTTCTTCATTGTCACTTTTTACATGAATCCTGTGAGATAGGCGGGAATATCCCTGTTCTATAGAAAGGAACACTGAGGCCCACTGAAGTAAATGTGTTCAGAGCCCCTCAGCTAGCAAGTTGCAGTGCTTGAATCTGGTGCCAAGCCCTGTTCAAGATGCAACTCCCTCTCTCCCATTTCATGCTGTCTCTTCTCCAAAGCTGTGTCTTTGTGTGGCCGCTGAGTTGATGGTTTCAGCGAATAGTCTGTTTGCTTTCGTGTTGAATGAGCTCAGATTAGAAGTACTGGTTATAAGAAGAAGGCTCAGGAAAGGGAATTGGGAGAAGGGACTTGTAGTGGTCAATCCTTAGCTGACTAAGTGGCCTTGAGCAAGTCACGTGTCCCACTTTCCTTATCTGGTACATGAAGGGTTTAGGCTTATAGAAATTTCACATTGACCCTTTTATCATTGTGAAGTTATTCCTCTTTGTCTCTGGTAAGACTTCTTGTGTCAAAGTCTATTTGTTTAATATAGCCAGTTCAGCTGTCTTTTGCTTACTTTTTGAATGCATGGTGTAACTTTTTCCTTTCTTCTGACCTATTTGTGTGTTTCTATTTAAAGTGTTTCTCTCTATTGGGTGAATATAGTTGATTCTTGTTTTATTATTATTAATATCATTACTTTATTACTACTATTTTTATCCATCCTGACAGTCTGCCATTTGAATGGAGTGTTTACTCCATTATGTTTAAAGAAGCTGTCGATATGGCTATACTCTGGAGATAAAGTTTTAAGAGGTATATTACATTCACATCTTGATTTTCTGTATCTTCTGTTTTCCTTCTAATTTAACTTTATGAAAAAGACCTTGTATAGATTGGATACTTTTTAGTGTAACTGGTTTTTGCATGGGTCACAGTGAGACACAAGCAGAAAGCAGTTTATTCTTCTCCCACCTTGATGTTGGGTGTTATTTTTGGTAGATTTCATAGCTGTTGAGTCATTTTGTTTGAAGTATCAAAACCAACTCATTTTCGAAAGTTAGAAAACTATTTATAATATGAATCAAAACTTCCATTTTCCCATCCAGTGTTCAGCTTCTTTCCTTTTCCATCCTTGGGTCTGACCAGAGGCTTGGTGATCATCAGTGAAGAAGAAAGGTCATTTCTGATCTAATTCTCCTCTCTGTTCTTCTCTCTACCCAGGTCTCTGGCTCCTCCATAGTTGGCAAGGGAGAGCAAGGGGATTTAAGACTGTTGTACTTCGCTGGTACTGTTTGTTTTCATGGCCATCTCATCCCTATACACATCGTGATGGTTTTGTTGTGGAGGTTCCACACAGGTTCATTGTCACTATGCTGTTACTAGATTGGGCATTTCAATTCCTGGGTAACCATGGACAATCCTCAGCTCCTGTGTTCCACTGGTATATCACTGGAGCATCTCTGAGCCCTTGTTCAGTCAGCCTATTTGGGCGGAGATTTTTTCACTCAAACCTCACTACCCTGTGTGGTATCCATTTGGTTTATAGGAAGACTCACATGTCAGCCCATCAAGCTCTGAAGTGTAGCCCGTTTCCTCTCTTATTGAGACTCCATTGCCTTGCTCTACTACTGAAGGAGGCATCTGCCAGGCTCCCATGCTCCAGCCTCATGCACAGCCCATAGAACAGGCTAAGAGTTTCTGCACAGAGGCACGCATTCAGCCGGGGAGAGAATATCAGCCTCTCTCCTGGCGGGTTGCCCCAGTGTGTGAGGGGTTGTGGCAGGGAGTTGGTCTGAGCTGATGAGGAAGGAAAGGGAACTAACTCTTTGTTCTTGAGAATTCTCTCTGAAGAAGTGTCTTCCACAACACAGGTTCTTCTCATATGGAGACTCTGGGGGGTGACCTCTGGACTGGTTTGGTGCGTGTAGCAAGTTCTGTGGTCTTGTGAAGGGAACTCCTCACCTATTGTCTTTAGCGTTGAGACTTTAGCTGAAAATTTGAAACAGTAAGAGACTTGGTCTTCTACTTCTGTTTAAAAGAATTTAGAAATTATTGGCTCTACAGCAAAATGCACAGATGAGTGTTATACTTTCAGTTACATTTATAACTTGTGAACTTCCACACTTTATAATCTTCTCCCTTCACAGTAATGAGAAATACTAAGTATAAAATAAATGCTTAATGAATTTACTCATGGTGATTACAGGATATTGGTCTCTGGGGAAAGTAAGGATGACCAATACAGTAAGAGGAATGAGGTTTCTAATCTGTAACACTTTTTGCTAATTTGGTTAGCAAATTTGGCCACTTAAATGGAAAAAAGTATAATTCAAAACTATGGTTACCTTTTGGTTTTGTTGATGGTTTTCTTTGCTGTGCAAAAGCTTTTTTGTTTGGTGTAGTCCCAACAGTTTATTTTTGTCTTTCTCCTGGCCTGAGGGGACATATCCATAAATATGTTGCCAAGGGTGATGTTTAACAAATTACTGCCTATGTTTTCTTTCAGGAGTTTTATGGTTTCAGGTCTTGTATTTAAGTCTTTAATCCATTTTGAGGGTTTTTTTTTTTTGGTGTATGGTATAAGAAAGTGGTCCAATTTCATTCTTCTGCATGCCACTGTCCTGTTTTTCCAGCGCCATTTATTGAAAAGACGTGTCTTTCCCCCCATTGTATGTTCTTGCCTCTTTTGTCCTAGATTAATTGATTATATATGTGTGGGTTTATTTCTGGGTTCTCTATTTTGTTCCATTGATCGATGTGTCTGCTTTTATGCCAGTACCAAACTGTTTTGATTACTACAGATTTGTAGTATATCATGAAATCTGGGATTGTGATACCTCCAGCTTTGTTCTTTCCGAAGATTACTTTGGCTATTCGAGGTCTTTTGTGGTTCCATACAAATTTTAGGATTATTTTTTTCTAGTTCTGTGAAAAATGCTGTTGGTATTTTGGTGGGAGTTGCATTGAATCTGTAGATTGGTTTGGGTAGAATGGATATTTTAATGATATTAATTCTTCCAGTCTATGAGCATAGTATACCTTTCCATTTGTATGTATCATCTTCAATTTCTTTTATCAATGTCTTATAGTTAGTTGGTCACGTTGGCCAAGGCAGATGAAAACTGAAACTGGGTTGACAGGCACCTGTGGTAGAAATCTCTAATCAGTTTAGATCATATATGTATATTTATATATTTTATATGTACACATCATACATATGTACACATAATATATGTCTAATATATATGTAGGTGAATGCTTATTTAATGTATACGTGTACATACACATATGTATTTATAGTCCTGATATAGCTGTCAGACAAAGCAATGACATATGATGAAGTTACCTCAAACATATTTTGAGTTGGCAATGAATGAATAGCATAGATAAAGGAGAAAGATTTAGAACAAGAAACAGGTAATTCTCCTAATTTTTGGGGCAGATACAGATAAATATAAAATGTATTTATCAGTCTCTTGGTCAGCTTATCTTGAAGTAGAAAATAATCTGAAAACATTTAATATGCTTTTGTACCAGGGTCTATAGTTAACAGTATGACGAGATCATTTTAAAGGTATAGATTTAATTTTGACTGGAATTAATTAACAATATATTTTCAAAGTCTATTAACAAGTATCATTTATTATACAATAGTGATTAATCTGAATAAAAAGATCTAAATAGTTACTGTCTAATGCTTACAAAATAACCTTGGAGCTTACGAAAGTTATGCATAATCAAGCTAAAAAGAGAGTAACTGAAAAGCACAAAGAAGCCAGAAAAGTGTACTTAATCTGATTATAAACAGGTAACCATTAGAGGCCAGAATGAGAAACCCCAGATTGCTTTTTGTTTATTGATACATTTTTTTCTCGTGACTTATAAAAAATTGGTCTTTTCATAGTAGAACTTCCTTTGATCTATATTTAATCAGCTCACTTATTTTCCTGTTAAAGACTAATAAGAATTCCCTTTCATGGCAAGATTTTATATGTGGGAAGCTATACTGAGATTGTATCCAATATAATCAGAAATCTGCCAAATATAACTTTCAAACTTTATTTGTAGAGTAGAGTTTGATGTAATTTTATGAGCCTTAGTCAGTTGTTAAGAATTACTTTAAGGTGCAGAAAAAGAAATAAGGAAAGTGAGCTGATGCATAAGAAAAGAGGAATTTTAGCACTTAAGACTGCTTTTAGTTCTAGCACTGGAAACCACTATTGACAGCTAATTTAATGTGGACCTCAATGTTTCATTTTGTAAATGAGTCAATGTCTGATTGTGGGGTCAAATGCAAGGGGGAATATAACTGCTTTTTGCCTATTTGGGGGGGGTAATTTGTTTAAAGCAAGATAAGCATTCATGAAGGAATCCTAATGTGATAGAAAGCTTGGAGTTTTAAGCCAGATATTTTTTTTATCAACTTTTTTTTCCATAATATTTTATTGTCAAATTGTTTTCCATAGAACACCCAGTGCTCTTCCCCTTAAGTGCCCTCCACCATCACCACCACCTCCTTTCCCCCCTCCCCCTTCCCCCTCAACCCTCAGTTCATTCTCAGCATTCAATAGTCTCTCAGGTTTTGCATCCCTCTCTCTCCCCAACTCTCTCTCCCTCCTCCGCTCCCCCTGGTTCTCCATTAGGTCTCTCCTCTTTTCCTTAAGCCAGATATTTAAAAGAAGTTGTGTACAGAGTTATATTTTAATTATTACCAGACACTGTCTTTGTAAAAGTGACTTCATTATCTGTTTTTTTTTCATTATGAAGCTTGTCTATTAAAATCATTAGCCTTTGATGAAGAGTGAATACTTAAAAATTTTTTAACATTTATTTTTGAGAAAGAGGGAGGGAGGGAGGGAGGAAGGGAGGGAGGGAGGGAGGGAGAGAGAAGAGAAGAGAAGAGAAGAGAAGAGAAGAGAAGAGAAGAGAAGAGAAGAGAAGAGAAGAGAAGCGAAGAGAAGAGAGGAGAGAGAGAGAGAACCCAAGTAGGGGCAGGGGAGCAGAAGAGAGGAAGACAGAGAATCTCAAATAGGCTCCGCGCTGTGAATGCAAAACCCCATTACCCCATTTAGGGCTCAAACCCAGAAACTGTGAGATCATGACCTAGGCTGAAATCAAGAGTCCCAACTGACTAAGCCACCCAGGTGCCCCAAGAGTAAATACTTAAAAAAAATAACTTTGCAGAAGAAAAACTGAGTGCTATAGAGTTATTTACTTGAGAATACTGTTTTTTCCCCCTGTGTCAGGGGAAAGAATTGAAAGGGGTTAGCTTAAAAAAAAAGTATGTTTATCCTCTTAAAGATAATCCAGCTATTATTGGGAAAAAGATTCAGCATCCATATACTAAATCATGATTTCCCCCCCAAAAATCTATGTATGGAAAAAATTTTAAATATACATAATAACTAATAAAAAGGGAGAGGAAAAAATGGAAATGTGCTTTATCACATAATAACTATTCCAATGAAGTTTTTAAAAAAATGGATAGAAATCCCTTTCTAGCTGTCCTGATAGAAATCATGACTTATAAAATACTCTGCATTGTTTAAAAATCAGTAGAAATGTTAACCTGAAATGGCAGAACAGAGAAGCTCATGTTTAGTCTAATCTACTGTGGTTCACTTTTCTATCTATGCACGTATATAATACACTGTGCACATATTGTGGGAAAGTAATTGCCAAATGTTTCGGGGGTGGTGAGTCTATTTCTTTTCCATCAGAATTTATGAAGTTGTTAAATTAGAGTCATAACAGTTTATTTCATTAAGATGTTTACTGGATAAATATTTTCACTAAATTTTCATCAACTTTGAGGAGGAATTATTTACTCAATGAAAAGTGTTAGGAGTCTATTGCAAAATTCACCCATTTTAAAAATTCTTTCTGCAGTAGATTTTTCCTCTCTCTTCGTTCAAATGAGCCTATTATTTTAACTGCTTAAATCTATCTGATATCTTGTATGCATAGAAACTGTAGGTTCCATTTGTAAACCCACTTGCCACCCAGTCTCTAAGATCTTGGGGCCATATGATCTGTAAAGGTGCCCTGAAAAGTGTGGTTCATGTGTGTACCCGATGTGAGTGGGGATGGGGAGCTATTGATTTCTGAGAGAAACTGAAGCCGTAGACTCCTGGGTTTATTTTGCATCATTTCTAGGTCATATAAGTACTGGTGGCTTGTTTTTAATATGCTGTATGAATATAGAAATTTGGTAATTCCTTACAGCTATAAGATGAGCTAGAGAAGGTCACTATCTGTGTCATGCCAAACCACATCAGATTTCTGAAATGGACAGGAAATAATTGTGCTTGAGTTTACAGTGGACCCTTACTTATTCTGCATGTGCTTTTGAGGCCACAGACTGAAGGTTCTTGTGACTGTTACCTCGGCTAATGTGTACAGTTTATAAATAATATTTTAATAAAGACCAAAGAGAGGAAGCAATATGGTATAGCAGGAAAGTGAGAGCTGACCTTTTTGGGTTTGAATATCAAGTCAGCCTTTTATTGGATAGATACTTGGCCTTAGGTGAGCTCCTTGGCCCTCTATGAGCTTGTCCCCATCTGAGAGGGGAGCCCCCGGTAACTAACTGGTTGGTGGGTCCTCAAGGTTATGAAATAGTGGGTGCAAAGTGCCTTACACATTGCCTGGCTTATCTAGCTACTTCTTGTGTGTAGTTGTTGTATTTCTCCAGATATTTGCTAATTAGATATGTCATGTTGGGTCAGTTGAACAGTTCACGCAACTCAATGTATTTCTAGAAATGATGCTCGCAAATTTTTTTCTAATTAGGATTGCATACTTTTATAAAGTCTCTTGGTAATCTGTGGTTTTGCCTATTCATTCATTTATTTGGTATTTCATCAGTACTTGTTACACGCCAGCTTTCCTCAGCTCTAGGAGTTATGTTTTATCAAGAGAGGCCAATCTAAGATGACTATAGAGTTTTAAGTTCCTCAGAAAGTGCATCACTAAGGCCTTGTGGAAGCACAGAGTAGGGGCATCTGAGCTAGGACTCAGGGCAGCCCTTTAGCCCTCAAGATGTATCCACTTGTTCCTGTTTTCTGTTTTTCAGTGATGTTTCCTTCCTGATGTTGAATTTAGTTAGCCATACCTCTATTGAAGATAGTGTTTAGGTAGAGCATTTTCCACTTCTTGATCACTGGACTAGGATTACTCTCTTTTTTGGCTTTTTTTTTTTTTTTTTTGGTATCCCTGACATTAGAGTGAGGTGGTCCATAGGAGGGTACCTTGTGGCTTGGTAGAATGACATGGCCTGTTTGCTGATGGTTTTCCTCATGACTGCTCACCCTCAAGTTTGTTGCCTTTTAGTATGAGGTGTGCTCTTAATTAATAGAAACTGTTGATGAGTCAGCAATACTTATGTGACTGTGTCATTGGGTAGTTGTGTGGAATGGGTTCATATGATGAGAACAGACTTGACCAGAGTGCTTTATTTTTCATCTCTTGATCAAAACTGAGTCACACGGCTACCGCTAGCTGCAAGGGAGTCTGGGGCACAAACCATTTTAGCCTGGCATGTTGCTGCCTACAAGAAGATTAAGGTTATGCATTTCAGTTAGACAAATAGCCATAATGGCTTTACCTGAGGATAATGACCTCAGGTTGAGATTTCACGATTTGGTATTAGTTGTCACCTCATTAATGCATTTATTTGACGATTATCTATTAAATACATAATTAAATGCCATTCCTAATTGAATAAAATATGAAAAATATCTGAGTATGGATATAAGCTAGTGGAAGTTTCTCTTGGCCTATGTAGTAAACTGCTGGAACTATGATGTTTCAAATTGAAAACAAGTGAATTTTGTTTAGCTGACCTCCATCATTCAACTTGTTCATAATTATTACCCATACACTCCCTTCTCTAACCCTTGATCATTTTGCTGATAAATTTGAAAGCCTGCCTCATAAGGCCTGAGTTGCTCTGGTTTTCCCATAATACTCCCTTTTCCAGCTTTTATGTGCTTATCCATTAAGTCAGACAAATTTCCTTTTCAGAATTTGGCATTGTTTCTTTATTGGAAAGGAAACAGATTGTTTTAGGCCAGGAAAACTTAAAAAAAAAAAGGAAAACCATAAGCTTCTTTAAAATAGAAAAAAAAGATTAAATCTCATGTTAGGATTTAGTGTTGGTCTTGTGCTGTTCTGTTCAGAGGGAACCAAAGTTTTTATTGCACCTGGTTCCTCTTTGAGTAAGGTCTGGTAAAGCTTTACACATGTTCTTTTCCCAAACTATGACATAAATCCTACTTTTTAAATTATGTCCCGTGTCAGATTTTCAATAGTCGTGTCTGGCAGGGTCAGTACATCAAATGCTGAGGCTTGTAACGCTGATTTTACTTGGTGTGTGAGTTTCCCTGCTTATTGTGAAAGCTGTACACTGCCCTCATGTGACCCCTCCTAGTCTCTTAAATTTTAGCCAAATGAGTGGTGAGTGGTATGAGTGTCCATCTTTTGGCTGTTGCCCAGGAACAGATCACTCAGCTGCATCAATGGGCTGCAGATCTGATAGTTTATAGTAACCCCAAAATTTACACCAATAGAGTCTCTCTCTCTCTCTTTCTTAATGATCCTGTCTTGATCTCTTATTTACAAAGCTTTTAGTTCATGGGATAGATCGCATTGATGTTAATTATATAGGTCATCCATTTTCCTACTTCTGTTAATCAAAGGCATATTTAATGAGCAACACTTTCTGACAATCCTGAGAAAAGCGATGCTTCTCTGTTTCTATCACTTAATTGAAAGCAGAGATACTTGAAATAAGAAAAAAAAATAAGGAAGCTTATGGTAGGCAAGTACATACTTGTTATTTGGCTTTTGAAATATTTAAAGAAGACTTCAAGGCCGTTACTTCATTTATAAAACCATAACTGTAGGCTGTTCATTTTTTCCTAGAGTAGTATTTAATTAAAACATTTTTTACTTATTTCCCCTTTTTGATGATGTTTGGAAAACGGGAACATTGTGATATTTATGCTCTGTGGATTTCTCTCTGTCATATTTTCACACATAACTAATTAGATGACCATTCTTTAACTTTTTGTTATGAAAATATAATTACAATGTAAAAGTAGAGCAAATATTACAATGAACCTTCCTTCCTGTATCCTTCACTGAACTACTACAAACTTACTGATGCTTTTTTGATCTGTTACCTCTCCTTGTCCACAACCCTGACTGGATTGTTTCAGAGCAAATCCTAGATATCTTCTGGTTTCTGGATGGCCAGTTATTTATTTATTTATATTTATTTATTTACTGATTTTCATTCATTCATTCATTTATATTATTTGTTTATTTATTTAAGAGAATGTGCATGAGCAGGGGTTGGGGGCTGAGAGAGAGGGAGAGAGAATCTCAAGTTGGTTCCTTGCCTGGCATGGACCATGAGCTCATGTGCTAAGCTAAAATAGAGAGTTGGACACTCTGGCATCCAGGTGCCTCTGGATGGCCAGTTATGAACTGAAGATCCATGAAGACCTCTGTACCAGTCATTACTGGACCATAGATGATGATTTGGCTCCGCCTGTGCCTGTTGAACCATGTTTCTGAATCAGTCATCATTTGTCCTGGCTTTTTGTTGTTGCCAGCAGACATCACTTGCACCTGTAAGACCTTAGGTAACTTCAGAAAACACAGTGGGCAGCTGTTACCTGACCTGTCCTGTGTTGGCAGCGAGAGAGCCCAAGTAATGCTGGCACTAAAGTGAAGACAAGCAGGAGAGACGAGGCCCCAGATGCTGGCTACTCTGGGGGGTCCATGTAGGGACTTGGTGTTGCTTTGAAGGAGAAAAGTCCTGGAGCTCAGTGTGACCAAGATGGTCGTACTCAGGAAGGCTGTCTGCAGGTATGGACGTGCTCACAGGATTCACATGCCTTTCAGTAAGATATTGGGAGAATTTCTTACTTTAAAGGAGGCTTTTTTCTTTTTGGTCTGAAAAGAAGGTGACAATTGGAATAAGCCCAGGCTAACCTAGGGAGTCCCCATCCAATGTGTATATGTGAATGATTCCATTTACTCTGGAGTGTGGTCTTCGTGAATTAAATGCATTGGCAGTTGTTTCAATTTCTTGGATCTCTTTCAGGTTAGATATTGTGGTCATTGTTTTTCAAAAACTCTCCACATCATTATCCCCACTGGGTGTTAAGTTGCTTTACACATGGACTCTAACAGAGTCACAATTACATTCATGTGGACATGATTCCATTGGCTGTTTTAATTCAATTTGGTAGAAACAGTTTATAAGAGTAGATGATTAACTTATATTAGACTATAAACCATTTACTTATTTGGGCTTGAGTATATAAAGTTAAAATATTGGAATACTTTAATCTTTGCCAAGAAGTAGTTTTGAAGAGAAAAATCATACTTAGTATTTATTAGGGACTAGCAGGTTTTCTATGTCAATTATTTATTGAAAATAATAAATGTAAAATGAAATCAGAGATATCTTATTTTGATTTAGTTTCCTTTATATATTTTTCGTGATCCAAAAGTCTTAGCTAAGAAATACAGAGCCCATAAATATGGCTTATTAGCTTGGACAATAAAAAGTATACAACAGCAGGAAACAGCTGCTTATAATTCTGTTACCTTCTGTTACCTCCGCAGACGATTCCAACTCCTTCACCTCATTTCCCCCCTGGAAAAATAGAAACAGGAGTGGGATTTTATACATTTACTTCATGCAATGAAAGTATTGAGTATATGTTGTTGGGGATACTTTAATTCTAAGTTTTGAAAAATTTTTATAATCAAATGGATTATCTATATCCATTTGATTTTATTCATTTGCTCCTCAGAAATCAAATCTTTAAAATATTTTATTTAGCTACAAATGTAGAAATATTTTGTCTACCTTGAAAGATTTCCATTTGTTTAACATTACAAATGAAGGTATAACATGAGGAAATTACAGCGCTATGGTCTTAAATGCTACCTTTGCTACTTTCTGTTATTAGTGGATGGTCTTTCTCCTTTCCCCCCACAGGAAGAGACGGTTACGCTCTGATACGGAATCCTGAAACGTGATCTTTCTTAAAAAGGTAGGCGTGTGTGCTTTTTAAAACTAATCTGTGATGTTTAAAAAAATTTATCTTACCACCTGAGACTATTTAATCAAGAAGCAATTTTTATGCTGCTAATGCATGCCATTGTGGATTCAATTAAAACCTCAGATTCAGCTTTCCAAATTCCATACTGAGTTTCCCAGTCTTTTTAAAGCAGGACTGTTTGGAATGAACTGTTGATGTCTACAGCAGTCAATGCATGTGAAATGTAATAAGTGAATGTCTTTCAGTAGATCCATTTTTAAAATGGGAATAGATTAATTTCAGCCTGTCTTGATGAACTGTGTTCCTCTTGTTTTCAGTGGGTGGCTTCATTCTAGGAAGCCCAGAATTGGGAAGTATAAAATGGTCTGTGGCTCAATCTGTCCTTTCTTATGTTTTCTTCTGTGAGATTTCTTTTTCAGAGTGTGGATTGTGAGTTGTGTGGTACCGTGTTAGACCTTGATCTCCTTTGAAGCTAGAATAATAATTGGGCCTAACTGCACCGTAATGTATTTTATACTTCGTGATGCTTTACAGCTCTAATGACGTTGTGGGCATTCTTAGGTTTATGGTGCTTTTGTAATCTGTGGAGTCTCCCAGAAGTTTCTAGATTTCATGCGCTGAGCTCCAAGCCTGGCAGTTGCTTCTGATTTCATCCAATACCTTTTACTCTGCAATGTGCCCCAATATCAGCTGACTCCCCTGTTCTCTGGAGGGTGGTATGTCCGGAGAGGCCCTTGGAGACATGAGTTATGATGGGGTCTGATGGGTTTTGGGATGTTTCAAGATCACAGAAGTCAAACCTGACTTTGTGCCATTATCCTTCTGTGTCAGTTTTCTCTCCAATTGTAAGATTTTAGCTCTTTCGTCATCTCTGAGCAGAGAGGTTATAGTGTGGAAACATTTCTTCCCCTTTTACAATCACAGATTTGTGGTATTAATGGGGTCCTCTTCATTCTTCCATCTGTTTCACAGAAGCGACTTTTCATCTTCAGGGATGCCTGGGTGGCTCAGTCAGTTAAGTGTCTGTCTCTTGATTTTGACTTAGGTCATGACCTCACAGTTCATGAATTTGAGCCCCACATTGGGCTCTGAGCTGTCAGCTTGGGATTCTCTCTCCTCCTCTCTCTGCCCGTCCCCTGCTTGCTCTCTTACTCTCTCTCTCAAAGATAAATAAACAAGGGAACCTGGGTGGCTCAGTTGGTTAAGCATCCAACTTAAACTCAGGTCATGATTTCATGGTTTGTGAGTTTGAGCCCTACATCAGGCTCTGTTCACACAGAGCTATGCTGACAGCTTGGAACCTGCAGCCTGCTTCAGATTCTGTGTCTCCCTCTCTCTATGCTCCTCCCCGACTCATGCTCTGTCTTTCTCTCTCAAAAATAAAAACATTAAAAAAAAAAAGATAAACTTAAAAAACAAAAATCACTGTTCACCTCCAGCTTAAAATGAACTTGTCCGAATATGGCCAGCTCCAATCTGGGAACACCCAGTAAATGTTTGCTTTCAATTTTTTCCCTCAAATTATTTCTTCAGATTTTGGTTTCAAGTTGACACAGAGAAATGAGTTAATCAGAGATTGAGCATATTTTTGACAAAATGATGATACGAAGAGAGCTGATGAACGCCATGTAACTGTTGAATTATAACAGTGTACTTTTAGGAAATCCAAATTGTAAGACCTTGGATTTCTTTGAAGCACACATGATGATTGAGCTTTAAGTACAGCATAAATGATCTGTATTGTACATCTGCTACCACATAGACACTGAAGATATTTGACTTCAAGCATTAGGAAAGTTACTTTTTCTCATTCTCCAATAGTAATACAAATCCCCCCTTGTGAACAGAGACCCTCATTTGTGCAATGTATCATCACAGATCTGCTGGCCACCTCGGGATGCATCTTTAGAAGAGGTCTACTAACCTGTGTGAGTCATGGAGCCCAGGAGGCTGTGGGATATTGTAAGATGTCCTAGAATCTATGGTAATGTCAAGGATTGCTCACGTATTAAATAAATTACCATCTCCTCTGTTTATATTTGACAACTCTATATAGCTGGTACCATGATAAAGAAATATGCACAAATATTAAGTACTACTGACTTAAGTAGAGCTTTTTACTCTAATGGGTTTTCTTAATAGGGGTTCAAGCCCCACTCTTATAAATGGTTAATAACATGTTTTGACATGAAAAAGGGGTCACCATAATCAGAGACATAGAGAAATATTGTTCTAGAACATTCTGAAGATACCTAAATCAGGGTAGTATTGAGCCCATCATCTAACCAAAACAGAGCCTGAATGAATGTTCTTCAATAGTTACAGGAAAGAAATATCCATGTTTTTAAAAAAGATATTAGTCAGGTTACTTGGGGCAATGAATTGGTTAGACACCACCAGAAAGGGTAGTCTGCATTGTCCAGTATGATGGCCAAAGGCCACATGTGGTTATTTAAACCTAAATTTTATCTATCTATCTAGCTGTCTATCTTCAATGAGGGCTTGAACTTATGATCCTGAGCTGAGATCAAGAGTTGGATTTCCAACCAACTGAGCCATCCAGGTGTTCCTAAACATAAATTTTAATTAAGAAAATTAAAAGTTGAATTCATCATTCACACTAGTCGCAATTCAGATGCTCAGTGGCCACGTGTGGCAAGAGGCTACTTTCTGGACAGTGCATAGCTAGCTAGAACCTTTCTATCATCACCGCAAGTATTTTAGGCAGTGCTGGGGATGATTGTCTATACTTTTGTCACTTTGCCCACAAGGTCCTGCCATTTCATGAACACAAAGTTTGGCTTGCCTCGTAGACTCTTGGGAGATTTTACGGACATGAATTCCCTAGGGCACAGCTGGAAAAGAAAATTGTTTTCCCCATCATCTTTTTCCATTTCTCTCTCTCATGACCGCTCCCATCCCGTGACAGCCAGCAGGGGTCTGCATGTATTTGATTTGTTAACATTTTATTGTGTCTGGAATAGACCTTTGTCACCACTGTGGCTGCCTGGCATCTGAACCTTTTTCCTGAATTTGGGGGAACCCATCATTGTGTGAAACTGAATGGGTGCAAGTACCCTGTTTTTCTTAATTTCGCAAACAGAAACAGTGTTTTTTCGGACTTTTCTGCCAGCTAGCAGAAGCACAGACCTTAAGGCCTGCCAAACCTGGGACTGTATGTCTGGCTTGAGTGATAAGCCAGTGAAGCAGAAGGTGCTTTAGAATTCTGCCCATGCCCGGGGCAGTCAGCAGCCCCAGGGACTGTGGACAGAGCCAGCTGGGGTGACCAGGGCCAGTGGCTTTGGTGGTAGGTGTAACAGAATCGACTGTGGAGAATGAAAGAGAAATCAGGAAAAGTGGCTGAGAATAGTTTCACCTATTCAGGCATCGTCCTCTGCATGGATTAATGATAACAGGTTAACTTAAGAGCATCCAGTGAACCAGAAATCAGTGATTCCATAAATTAGCCAGGATACAAGTAAGATACTCTGATATTCTTTTATGGAAAGAAATAACTTTCATTATCTTTAAATGAAAGAATATATACATATATATGTACATATATATATATGTATGTATGACAGATGACAGATACGTCACTTTGGATTAGTAATGGGACAGCTCTTTTTTATTATTTTTGGTAGAGATTGGTGTTTGTAATTCTGTTTCTTTACACTGAGAATCTAATCAAAACCGTTGTCTGTGAAAGTCACATTTTCGATCCTTGCCAGCTAGGTCGATTGGCCTGTTTTACTTGTTTTCCAGAATAAGTAGACTGTGGCATGTTGTTTTACATCGTGTTTGAGCGTGTAGTCTGTGCCTCTTGTGTGCTGCTTCCCCACGTTGATGTACACAGCAGCTGTGTGACCATCTGTGTCAACATGGGTGTCAGAACTGGCACAAGGCTTCTACACCCCATTTTCTGTTCATTTCTTCCTCTGCTTGGTTGGAGATGACCATGAACTGTAGTGGATGGTGGGAGAGACAGGACTGAAGAGGTCAGGTCTACATTGTTGTATGAAGGAGGACTCTTCCCCAGCCAGGAACACCCACATATTCTTGAATAGAAAATCTTCTATGGCAGTATTTGCAGTCTTTCCCAGTTACAACTGTATGCAATGGAAGAAAGAGCATAAATTACGTGAGGATGAGAAAGAAAATTAAATTTCTGTTGTGTTGAGACCTTGTATATTTTTGGATCTATTTGTTACAAAAGCTGACATTAGCCCTCATTCTGCACATAAATCTCATCATTTCTTCTTATCAGTTAATTAACTGACATTTTTCATTGTTAGTTGCCCTTTGTTTGGAACCTGCTCTCCACTGAATTATTAGCATAGGTTATAGATGTAGTTATGACAAGACAATGGATGAAGGTAAGACATGTATTTCTCCACATTGCCTCTTATTGCTTAGGTAGACCTAAGAGCTAGAGGAGAGCTTAATGCTTCATTGGAAAAACAATTTGCCAGTTTCATAAAATGTAGATTCAGCATTTTGAGTGACTTTTTTAGCCATGAGGATTGTGGTGCCTGAGTATCAAGTTCAGTGACTAATTTTTGCTTCATTGAAGTGTGGAAAATCTTCTATTCATTTATTTATTTTTGAGAGAGAGAGAGAGACAGAAAGAGAGGAGTGTGAGAATGAGGATGCAGAGAGAGAGAGAGAGAGAGAGAGCACATCTCAAACAGGTTCCATGCTATCAGCACAGAGCCTGATGTGGAGCTTGAACCCATGAATTGTGAGATCATGATCTGAGACGAAATCAAGAGTTGGACGCTTAACTGACTGAACCACCCAGATGCCCTGGTAGACAATTTTTGATGGTCTTATTAGAAAGCATTTCCCAGGCTTAAGGGTTTCAGGTAGGCTGTAGAGATAGACAGTGAAGGTGGAAACGATGCTCTGAAATTATCTTATTGTGATGCTCATTCAAAAGTTTCAAATGTGGTGGTTCAAGAAATTATCTGTTTTGTGTTTGGCATGACGTGTGAATGATCAGTGGGCAGAGATGAGGTATTAGGGATTTAATGTTTCTGTATTGTAGTGTATACTGTGTATTAACTATACAACTTTCCTCTTCTAAAATATGGAAACGGCAACTGTGTATTTGTGAGATTATTAATGGAGGTTTTATGCATGCTAATATATTTGAAATGTTTTGAGTCCTTTGGGAGAAAAGTGCTTAATAAACACAAATAACTACTTATATTAACAGTTCATTTCTGTTGACTTAAGTACAGAGCCATTTTTCCTCTAAATAATGCCAGAGCATCCTAGAAGCAGTATGTAGTAGCTTGGACAAAGTAAAAGACGTTTTTAGTGCACGCACTGTGTGACCTGTGACAGGTGATTTACTCTCTCCTGCCATATCCTTACTGTTTGAAGGCATTATTCAGCAGGATTCTTATGAACATAGTAAAAAGTTTGAACAAAAAAGCCACATGGCTGTCACTTCTACCTAAATTGTGAAGGTGATGATATTTAAGTCTAAGAGTGTTCCTGTAGGAACCCCACAAACTCATGCCTATTGCTTCCACTCTCTTTCAAGTGTGCCCCCTGCCCTGTAGTTTTGAACGCATCGGCGCATGCTCTGTGCTGTCATATGGACTGTCTCTTGAAGTTTTTGGTCTTGTATCCCTTTATACTCTTAAAAATCAAGAGGGTCTTGAACGCTGTACTTTATGTAGCTTATATCGTAATTATTTGTCATATGAGAAAGGAAAAAGAGGACACTTAAACAGATTTCTGTATCAATTAATTTTAAGTAAGTAATAAACCCATCACGATAACATAAAAATATTTCTAAAATGGAAAATTAATTATATTTTTCTAAAATAAGATAAGTTTGGTAAGAAGAATGGCACTGTTTTATATTTTCTTAAACCTCTCATTTCTGGCTTAGTTGAAGATACCGGGACTTTCTTCCTTGCTTCTGTGGTCAACTGAGATTTCAGACATGATGAGGCCTCTGTAAACCTCCACCTTGTGAGAGAGTGGGAATGAATGAAGGCAAATAACATCGTAGGATCATGACGAAAATAGTATTGCCCTCCAGCTTCCCTGAAATGGCGGAAGGCACCATACTTCGGGAGCTGTCGCTGTGCACAAAATCCCAGCAACCTGTCTTGAGAGCATCTCCTCTTTTGTCACATTTGCTGCTTTGTACCAGAAACATCCCCATCCAGTGAGTGTGGTTACAGTAAGAAAGCAATGATGAGAACAAAAACATTTTATAATTTACTAAACCACTCTCTTTTGGGTTTGTGTACAGAAAGCTGCATCACCTAATGACCCAAATGGAGGCATCTGAAATATGAGTACATGTATCTACCTATATTCCTTCAACTGAGAGGCATCCCTAAGTACTGATAATTAGGATTATGATCATTTATGTTTGTGATGAGATGGTGGGCTGTGCTCAAATATTAGTAAATACATTTGTCAGATGCAGTGACATCTATATAGGAAATCAGTGGCATACAACCAGAAATAATATTTATTTATTTATTGCAATGACTTATCACTTGTATTCTGTTGTTTATTACAGTAAGTATTTCTGGCCTGCATGTTTGGAAGTTGGCTGGGGTTTGAATGACTTACACTAGGCTCCACTGGGCTCCGCTCCAAACTGTGGGTTGGATTAAGGATTGCTCCTTGTCTGTTTCTCTGAGATGTGGATGTGGCATGGTCTTCTGCCATGGCAGAAGTGTAAAGACCAAGTAGAAACCTGCAGTGTCTCTTAAGGCCTGTCTTTGGAGTTGACCCAGTATCATGTCAAGCTCACATACCACTGATAAAGCAAATTGCATGGCCAAGCTCAATATCGATGTGGCAGGAAAATACATTCTTCAGTGGAGAGTGTGGGGGTGGATAGGGAGAGGAAATCGCTGTTAGCTTTCACATGTCATAATTCACTACAGTGTGCAATTCTAAATTATTAGTGAATACCTATTTTTACCTGGTTAATTCTTTTTTTTTTGATTGTTTTGTTTTGTTTTTTATTTTATTTTAGAAGGGCTAGCAGGGGAGAGGGGCAGCAAGAGAGAAGACAGAATCCCAAGCAGACTCAATGCTCAGTGCAGAGCCAGCGTGGGACTCAGTCCCTTGACCCTAGGATCATGACGTGAGCTGAAATCAAGTCTCAGCCACTCAACTGATTGAGCCACCCAGGTGCCCCTACTTGGTTAATTCTTTGGGTTTTTTTTTAATGTTTATTTATTTTTGAGAGAGAAGGTGTAAGTGGGGGAGGATCAGAGAAAGAGGGGGACAGAAGATCCGAAGTGGGCTCTGCACTGACAGCAGGGAGCCCGATGTGGGTTTCAAACTCATGAATTGCGAGATCATGACCAGAGCTGAAGTTGAACGCTCACCAACTGAGCCACCTAGGCACCCCCCACCCCCACCCCGGTTAATTCTTAATTATCAAAATAACTCAGGGGCAAAATTTTAATTTTAGGCTGCCATTTTCCTATTGATTGTGTCTTCAGATTGCACTGGTCTCTCGCCCCTTACCCCCTTGTCACAGTTAACTTTTCAAGTTGTTCTTCGTGCCATTGATCAGAAGTATTGTGAGAGCCTCTAAATTGGTCTCTATCCGAGTTACTGTTGCTGTGCAACAAACCACTTTAAGCTAAGTGCTGAAAACAACCGCAACCTTGAATCTGATGTTAGGTCAGGGTTCAGCAGAGAAGGGTTGTCTCTGCTTTTTGTGGCAAATGCTGGGGCATTGCTAGGTGCTGGAGGATCCACTTCTAAGATGATTCAGTCACATACAGTAAGTGGAGCTAGCTGTAGGCAGGGAGCCAAGGACCGGGAACCTCAGAATATCTCCATGTAGGCTTTCCACGGACTGCTTGAGCTTCCTTAGAGCATGGTGGCTAGTGAGTGTCCCAAGAGATAGGATGTGAAAAATGTCAGTTTCTTTTTTCTTTTCTAAGTTTTTACTTAAATTCCAATTAGTTAACATACAGCGTAATGTTAGTTTCAGGTGTACAGTGTAGTGACTCAGTACTTCCGTACACCCCCTGGTGCTCCTCACAAGCACCTGCTTGATCCTCATCACTTAGGTAACCAATCCTCCCACCCACCTCCTCTCTGATAACCCTCAGTTTGCTTTCTATAGTTAAGAGTCTGCTTCTTGGTATTTCCCCCCCTTTGCTCATTTGTTTTGTTTGTTAAATTCCACATATGAGTGAAATCCTGTGGTATTTGTCTTTCTCTGACCGACTTATTTCTCTTAGCATAATACTCTCTCGCTCTATCCAAATCATTGCAAATGGCAGGATTTCATTCTTTTTTTTATGGCTCAGTAATATTCCATATGTATTGTATACATATGTATACATACTACTTCTTCTTTATCCATTATTAGTTGATGGACACTTGGGTTATGTGCATAACTTGGCTATTGTAGGTTATGCTGCTGTGGACATCAGAATACGTGTATCCCTTTGAATTAGTATTTCTGTATTCTCCAGGTAAATACCTAGCAGTACAATTGCTGGATTGCAGGGTATTTCTATTTTTAATTGTTTGAGGATCCTCCATACTGTTTTTTAGAGTGACTACACCAATTTATGTTACCATTATCAGTGCATGAGGGTTCCCTAGAAAGGTGTCAGTTTCTTAAGGTTTGGGCCTGAGAACAGGTCCAATGTCACTTCTGCTGGATTTTATCAGTCAAGCAGTCACAAAGGCCAGGTTCAAGGGGAGGGGACATAGATTTCACCTCTCAGTGGAAAGCATGTCAAAGAATTTGGGGCCTATGTTTTAAAACTGTTCTACTCTTTCTGGCTCAGTTCTTCTCAGATCCAGATTGCTCTGTATTTGCATCCTGCCTCCAGATTCATCTTCCTAAAGCATAGCTTTATTTGTGCCATAGCTCCCATTTCCTACCAAACTAGAAGCAAATTAAACTTGTGTTCAGAATGATCCAATTTTCACTCTTTAGTACTGCTCTCTGTGCTCCAGCCAAACTTTGTCTGGGCTTTTTCTCCTTTTGCCTTTGATCATATGGCTTTGTTGTTGTTGTTGTTGTTGTTGTTGTTGTTTTGTTTTGTTTTCCCTCTTTTCTTTCTAGACTATTATCCCTCTGATCTTTTCATATCCTGATATTCTGTGCTTAAAATAAATGCTACCTTCTCGTGAAGATTTCCTTAAGCTCTACATTATTCTGTAATATGTCTTTCTGCATTCTGCCTCAGTACATTTTAACTTTTAGTGACCTCTCAGTTTCTATTTTATACAAGAATATATGCATGTGTATGTGGTTTATTTTAAAAAATTGTTTTTAATGTTTATTTTTGAGAAAGAGAGAGACAGAGAATCTGAAGATCCGGGCTCTGAGCTGTCAGCACAGAGCCTGACATGGGGCTCGAACTCACAAACTGCAAGATCATGACCTGAGCTGAAGTCAGACACCTAACTGACTGAGCCCCCCAGGCACGCCTGTGTGTTTTATATACTCTAGTAGATTTTATGTTGCTCCGAGGATGTCTTTATATATTAATTTTCAGTTGTACCAGTATTTTGAGATATGTGTAACTGCTTGCTTTTTTAAAAAAATGAATGAATTGAAAGTATGAACAGAATTAACAGTGCTTATTTAGACTTAACGTGAAAATCTGCTAAAATAGCACTATGATTATTGGTAAGGTTGCTGGTTGGCTATAAAATAAGTAAAAAAACAGATTGATGACTTAATTATAGCATGAATGTTAGAAAGTATTATTGAAGAAAAGATTCCACTTATAATTACAGAGTTACGGTATAGAACTTGGGAGCCACTTCCCTAGACATCTGAGGGACTAAGTGAAGAAAGCTAGAAAAGTCAATTTGTAGCACATAAAATCAATTTCAAATAAGTGGAGAAAGATAATTGTTCTTGGAAAATAAGTTTCAGTACAAGAATGTAAAGATACCAAGTTTGCTTAATTAAAACACAAACATGATACAACCCCTATCCAAACTGGAGAACCTGCCAAAATGATTCTGAATTTTATCTGCAAGAATGAACCTATAAAACTCAGAGTTATAAGAAATATTAACCAGGATACTTGCCATCTCAGATATTAAAGAATAGTTTAAGTCAGTGATGATTGAACAGAAGTATTGGCACAAGAATATATCAATGAATAAAATACAAGGAGTCTATAGGCAAGTATATATGGCAACTTAGTAAGTGATAGGGTTGGCATTTCAGATTGGAAGGAAAACGATAAATTATTCAGCAAAAGGTGTTGGGACACCTACCTAGTCATCTGGAAAAATGAAGCAGAGTCCCTACCAGACAACTCATGCGAAAATAACTCTAGAGGATAAAAATGATAAATGTAAAAGGTAAGCTATAGACGTATGTGCATAATATATGAATTGATATTTTTATGATCTTATGGTGGCAAGGGAATCTGTAAGTAGAAAATATGAAGGAAAGTTTCTAAAAAAGAAATTATACACATTTAAAATCTTAAATGTGTAGTGAAAAACCATCTAAGCCATGAAACGTGTTTGCCTAACACAGGATCAACAAGAGTCTGATATCCCTAATATACAATGTGCTCTTACCATAAGCTCTTACAATTTGATCAATAAGAGGAATTCATCTTGGGGCGCCTGGGTGACTCAGTTGGTTGAGCGTCCTACTTTGATTCAGGTCATGATCGGACAGTTTGTGGGTTTGAGCCCCGCGTCGGGCTCTGTGCTGATGACTCAGAGTCTGGAACCTGCTTCCGATTCTGTGTCTCCCTCTCTCTCTGCCCCTCCCCTGCTCACTCTCTCTCTCTCAAAAATAAATTAACATTAAAAAATGAACATCTTAATAAAATCATGGGGGGAAATATAAACAGGTAATTCGTAGGGGCACCTGGGTGGTTCAGTGGGTTGAGCATCTAATTCTTGATTTCAGCCCAGGTTATGATTCCAGGGTTGTGGGATCAAGCCCCACATCCAACTTCACGCTAAATGTGGAGTCTGCCTAAGATTCTCTCTCTTCCCCAGCCACTTTCCTGATCACATGCTCTTTCTCTGTCTCTAAAAAAAACAAAAGAAAAAACAGGTAATTCATAAAATAATGAGTATAGGGCCAGGAAACATGAAAAGGTGTGCAAACCTGCTAACTATCAAAAGCACAAATTAAGGGGCGCCTGGGTGGCTCATTCCTTTGAGCGTCTGACTTTAATCAGGTCATGATTTCACACTTGTGAGTTCGAGCCCCATGTCGGGCTCTGTGCTGACAGCTGAGAGCCTGGAGCCTGCGTCAGATTCTGTCTCCCTCCCTCTCTGCCTCTCCCCAGCTCGCACTCTGTCTCTCTCTCTTTCTTAAAAATAAACAAATATAATTAAAAAAAGTTTTTTAAGTGCGAATTAAATCGACAATGGTATATCTCTGTAACCAAAATGATGAACATAAAACGAAAACAAATGAAACATGTCTGCAATTGGTAATGGTGTGGGGAAGCAAGTACTAGAGTTATTCTCAAACTGAGGTGAAGGGCCATATTCCTCCAGTTTGATTTTGGCTGATATATTTGTAAAATACAGTAAAAACAAATAGCCAAAAAAAAAAAAAAAGAAAATGAGAAATGTACAAAATAAGCTCTCAAATATATTTCTAGACATAAAATGTTTATCGGCTGTAAAATTGTTCTGTCAAATTTCTTTAAAAGTTTCTAAGTGTTTACTCTCAGTTTCTGAACCTATATTGTGGGCCAGTAATGAGTGTTTGCAGTCTAGTCCCAGTTTGTGGGCTACGCTTTGAGAAGTGCTGCTTTCTGGTACTAAAGGAGGCATGTTTTGGTTCAGAATTCCTGAAGGGAAGATTGGCATTATGTATAAGATTTCAAAAGGGCAAATTGTTCTGTTTCTAGAAATTTATTGTGAAGCTGTGATTAGATAGTTGTGTAATATTATTCTGCCCCTTCTTGTCACACAGATAAAGGTGGAACACCAATATTCTTCAGCATAGCAGTGGTTAACTAATTATGGCACAGTCAAGACTATGGAATACAGTATCGTCATGATAAATAAGTAAGCAAATGTCATGTATTACATTTTCTTTTACTGTAAAAAGTTCAAATATATGTAGGAAGAATAGTATATATATATATATTTTTTAATGTTTTTATGTATTTTTAATACAGAGAGAGACAGAGCATGAGAGGGGGACGGGCAGAGAGAGAAGGAGACACAGAACCGGAAGCAGGCTCCAGGCTCTGAGCTAGCTGTCAGCACAGAGCCTGACGCGGGGCTCGAACCCACGAACGTGAGATCTGACCTGAGCCGAAGCCGGAGGCTTAACCGACTGAGCCACCCAGGCGCCCCTATAAAGAATCTTCATACAGGGGCGCCTGGGTGGCTCAGTCCATTAAGTGTCCGATCTCGGCTCAGGTCATGATCTCATGGTTCCTGAGTTCAAGTCCCTTGTGGGGCTTTGTGCAGACAGCTCAGATCCTGGAGCCTGCTTCAGATTCTGTGTCTCCCTCTTTTTCTGCCCCTCACCACTTGTTCTCTCTCTCTCTCAAAAATAAATAAAACATTAAAAAAAAATCCCCATACAACCATGGAAAGATGAGCATGACCTTTTGTAAATATAAAGGAATAGGTTATAGAGGAGCATTTTTTTCACTCACTTAACAATTATTGATTGCATCTCTACCTCAGGAATCTGTTCTAGGAGCTGGAGATTCACAAGTAGATAAAAAGAGATAAAATTTAGCTTGATGCTTAATTCTCGTAAGGAAGACAGGACAATAAAGTATCAAAATTACAGTATATAGTTACTGATCATTGTTCTAGAGAAAGATCAAGCAGTGAAAGGGAATAGGAAGCATAGGGGTGCTGTAGTCTTAGGGAAGATGGACAGAAAATGACTCCCTGAGAAGGTGGTCTTTGAGTCAAGACCCTAAGTTGCTAAGATGGAGACGTGACTGTTTTCAGGGAGACATCGCAGGCTGTTGGGGGTGGTGATGGCAAATGCAAACTCCCTAAGGCAGAAATGAGCCGTGTGTGTGTGTGTGTGTGTGTGTGTGTGTGTGTGTGTAAGAGCAGAGAAGCCCCTGGGACTAAGGTGGAAGTGAGCCTCCTGTACATGAAGAAGAACAAGGGAGGTGGGGCTTGGACTAAGGAGGTGGAAGTGGGTCCTGTGTACATGAGGAAGAGTGGGGGGGCTGTGACTGAGGTGGAAGTGGGTCCTGTGTACATGAGGAAGAGTAGGGGGGT
>NC_043711.1:72703378-72715050 GCF_006229205.1 Suricata suricatta | reverse complement strand
GAGGTAGAAGTGGGTCCTGTGTACATGAGGAAGAGTGAAGGGGCCCTGTGACTGAGGTGGAAGTGGGTCCTGTGTACATGAGGAAGGGGGGGGTGCCGTGACTGAGGTGGAAGTGGGTCCTGTGTACATGAGGAAGGGGGGGGGTGCCGTGACTGAGGTGGAAGTGGGTCCTGTGTACATGAGGAAGGGGGGGCGTGACTGAGGTGGAAGTGGGTCCTGTGTACATGAGGAAGAGTGGGGGGGGCTGTGACTGTGGTGGAAGTGGGTCCTGTGTACATGAGGAAGAGTGGGGAGGGGCTGTGACTGAGGTGGAAGTGGGTCTGTGTACATGAGGAAGAGTAGGGAGGGGCTGTGACTGAGGTGGAAGTGGGTCCTGTGTACATGAGGAAGAGTGGGGGCCCCTGTCTAAGGTGGAAGTGGGTCACGTGTAAGTCAGGAAGACCCGGGATTGGGTTGTCCCTGTGACTGTATTGAGCTGGAGTATGGGGACCCCAGGGCAGAAGCAATGGGGCAGACTGTGAAGGGTCTTATGGACCCCTGTGAACACTTTCGGGAATCAGAGATTTGAATCCTGAAGTGGCATGATTTTGCTTATATTTTCAAACACTCAGTTTGGCTGCTGAATTGAGATTAGAAAGCAGGTTATTGTGACAGCCAGGAAGGACATGGATGATACTAATTTGGACAAAGGTGGGAAGGGTGGGAATGGTTTGAAGGGGTCAGATTTTGATCTGTTTGGGGGGAGAGTCAGTCAGTAGGATGGATCTGCTCAGGGAAAAGGAGAGGTGATAGGGTTGAGTCTAAGGTTTGGAGCCTGGGCACCTGGAAGGCTGGAGTTGCTGTTTACTAGAAGGGGGAAGACTGCATCACCAGGGGCTTGAAAATGGGGACGATCAGGAGTTGGTTTTGGATGTCTTAAATTTGAGACTCCTGTTAGACATCCAAATGAAGATGTCCCGCGGGCAGTTGGGTGTAAGGGTCTGGAATTCAGGGAGAGATCTGGGCTGAGGATATGTACATGTGGGAGATGTGAGTCTGGGTGAGGTCACTAAAGACATGAATGCTTGTGGAAAGCTGAGAGGTCTGAGGGCTGAGCCCAAGGCCATTCACCCTTCAGGGCAGAGAGGTGAGGAGGAATCAATATTAGCAATCAGGGAGAGAGCTATGGAAGTTGTAGGAAAGGCAAGGGCGTGGGAGTATCTTGGAAGCCAGCTGACAAGTGTTGCAAGGCAAGAGGGGTAAAGAGAGGGCTGTCAAAGAGGAGACAGATTTGACCCAACAGAGAGCTCAGAGGAAAGTCTGACCCACGGGATATGCAGGCTTGGATTCCTCAGTGGTGTTAGAATTGTGGAGCACGGAGATGATGAGGATGAAGATACTAATTATTGTCATCTTAAGAATTCAAAGGGAACAGTGCTTCTCATTTCTTTGTCAGGAATGTCAGACATCTACCCTGCCATTAAAATGGAATATAGCTGCCAAAAAAGGAAAGCAAGAAAAAGAAATGAAAATTACTGAAAGACAGTTTTTCCCGTGTCCTGTCAGATAGTTTAAATTAATTATAAAGCTGGTTGATGCAGATGCAGCTGCCCAGTGTTGGATGACTGGGGAACATCCGTGGGGAAAAGCCCGGTGAGAAAGTGAAGTCAATTGAGTGAAAGAGAGAGCATAGGAAAACCATGGAAAACTGGAGAGGATCAGGAGTGCTTGGAGCAGATGAGTTGAGTCTCTAGGAATAAAATACCAGACACATGGTAGCCACTTGTAACAGTAGCCTGTTTAGCCTGAATAGACTTGAAAACGTATTCATTCTATTTTTTTTTTAAATTTTTTAATGTATTTTTGAGAGAAAGAGAAAGGCAGTGCGAGCAGGGGAGGGTCAGAGAGAGAGGGAGACAAAGAATCTGAAGCAGGCTCCAGGCACTGAGCTAGCCGCCAGCACAGAGCCCGACGCGGGGCTCGAACCCACAAACTGTGAGATCATGACCTGAGCCGAAGCCAAACACTTAACCGACTGAGCCACCCAGGTGCCCTGAAAACATACATTCTTAAAGGGTGAATTGTTTTCCTGATCCTTAAAACAATATACCATGATCCCCTTCATGGCAAAGGGGTGGACCCGTGTCTCTGAGGCCCTATTACCATAGTGTGCATAAGGTGCTGCTCCTAAAGGAGTGACAGTAGTTGTGCTGGAGTATCTTCTCTAGGCGCTGATTTGATAAAAAGCTATCCCATTTTTGGTAACTTGCTCTAGAGAATATTGATATAAATATTAAAAC
The DNA here is from genome assembly GCF_006229205.1 of Suricata suricatta. Taxonomy (NCBI): domain Eukaryota; kingdom Metazoa; phylum Chordata; class Mammalia; order Carnivora; family Herpestidae; genus Suricata; species Suricata suricatta. The sequence continues at coordinate 72,712,771 of NC_043711.1, read as the reverse complement.
TTTAAAATATAATTTTAGTAGTTGCCCTATTTAGAAAGGAAATCTGACCATTTCCACTTGTGGGGAATTCACGTGGGGTCTGAATGCCCAAGTTTGGGAAATGAGATGATTTTTTGGAGGGGAGGGTTAGTGGGCTCAAATGACTGCTGCTTGATTTAATAGACATTTTGAACTCCTCCCTCCCACCCGCTGAAAACCACACACAGTATGCATATTTTAGTATTCCAGCACTTAGCAAATATGAAAGCTGTGTGCAGGTAAAATAACAGGAGATTTTTTTCCCTCGGCATCAGCCAAGAGTTATTTGGAAAACAGGCAGAACAAGTTAAAGTGTAAGCCTGGTAGAGCGAAGAGAAAGATGTGTGTGCCAGGCACAGATGGAGTAAGTCCGTGCTCACATAAATATGATCTCTTTATTCTGCCGGGCTGAGATACCAGTCACTGTCTTAGTTGACTCAGGGAGTCTTCAGTTAATGCCTCCAAAACTTGCGTCTACTGGAAACTGTCAGGGGCTCGATATTACCCTAGCTTGCAATGACCCTCAGTGGGCTACCTACCCAATTTAGGTGTCTGTGATGGGTAGGGAGGGGCAGGTCCACTGCTTTCTTCCAGGTGTTAGGTTCTGTGCATCCGCCATTCACGTTTGTGGACAAATTTCAATGGAGAAGCTTAGCAGTGTTTCTGTTATTAATAAACAGATATGTTACTCACCAGAACTCAACCCTTTTTGTAGTGTGTTAATTTGTGGAACATTTTGAAACCCAGCATAGAAAATGAAGGCACTGTCAAGGCTAATATGTGGTCTTTCAACTATTTTGTTTGGAATTGCGGTTTTTTAAATTTGCAGTAAAAATTACAGTTGAAAATATGGACAATATATATTTGGTTGAAAACAATTTAACCTTGTTAGCATTTATTGCAACAAAATTTGGATTAAAAAAATTAAGTCCTTTCTTTCTTTCTTCCTTTCTTCCTTTCTTTTTAAGCAATCTCTACTCCCAGTGTGGGGCTCACATGCACAATTCCAAGATGAGTCGCCTGCTCTTCATACTGAGCCAGCCAGGTGTCCCAAAACGTGGATCTTTAAAACAAGGGATTTAAACATCTTTCCATTCATCCAGGCATGATGGTCTCAGATACATAGACATCTCTCTCAAGCTCTGATCTTCTGTCTACACTGTGTTTTGTGGGGGAAGATAAAGAGGCTGAGCAGTGTTTAGATATCTCTACACGTTTGACATTTCTTGCAGAGCCTGCATGTCATGGTTGGCATCTGAGAGAATAAACAGGAAATCAGAGAGGCAGAGGTTCTCCTTCATCTTCTGCCAGAGCTGGACTCCTTGCTTCATTTATTTTCATAGGACACCTGAAATCTGAGAACGGTATTTAAGCTGACCACATTTCTTTTATAGCTGGTCTACACGTGGCAATCCGCGGACTGCCAGATCTTTCTACTTTCCTCCACATTAGTCTATTGACATTTGAAGTACCAAATGTACTTTTTATTAATGAGTAGTTTTTTAAAATTTAAAAATAAATTTATTTATTTTGAGAGAGAGTGCATGAGAGTGCAAGCCAGAGGAGGAGGGGCAGAGAGAGAGGGGGAGAGAGAGAATCCCAAGCAGGCTCCTCACTCAGCGCAGAGCCAGGTGTGAGGGTGGAACCCGTGAACCATGAGATCATGACCTGAGCCAAAACCAAGAGTTGGATGCTTAACCAACTGAGCCACCCCGGTACCCAATGAATAGTTTAAAATAAAGAAACTTGAACAGTGTGGCACTTTAATCATCCTAAAACTACATTTTTTTTTCAAATGATGAAAGTTATAGATGTTATTACAGAAAATTTGGAAAATTATTATAATCTGAAATCCTACAACCCATAGATCCCCACTGCTCGTGTTTTACTGTCATTCTCTGTAGATCAATTTATATTCATTTTTAAAGTCTTATTTAAGTAATCTCTGCACCCCACGTGGGGCTCAAACTCATGACCTCAAGATCAAGAGTTGCATGCTCTTCTGACTGAGCCAGCCAGGTGCCCCCAGGTCTACCTGTATTCTTTAAGTTCTTGATTTAATACTGTTTCCAAGCAGAGTTGGTAGGAACATTGATAGGTATTCCAGGGTGGGAAATAAAAGCTTTCCATGGTCACATATGTTTGGTAAATGCCAGGTTGAATAACGTTAGGTTCAGCTTTGTCACAGATGCCCTCCTCAGGGTTGGACGTCCTCAGGACTCCTCTGTCTACCTGGAAAGGACATCTGTATACCCCTGGAAGTGCTGCTAGGCACAGGCCTGCTTTGACAGGCACCCACCAACATTGCGCCCGAGTGCCCTACGGACTGCAGTGCAGTTTGCATTGTGCTTTTGTTTGTTCTCATGATTGAGTTTTCATGCTTTTGCAACCTACTTTTTCCACTTAACATATTATGAATGTTTTGCCCTTTACAAAAGATTTTTCTAAAAATTCCTTTCCCTCTTTGTTATTTTCCAAAATGTTCTATTTATACAACTTCTGTGTATAAAGCCGGTGCCTGACCCAGACGTCAGATGATTTCAGCCGTTGGTGATCATCTTGAACGATTCTGAGGTATAAAATGTTTATACTCGTTTCCACCTTTTGCCCACCTGTTCCAATAAACCTTTAATTTTGGATAACTGCTGTTGAAGCTTGTGGATTCACAGTCTCCAAAGTCACTGCTAACTGTTGGCTTTGGAAAGGCCTGACAAAAATAGGCTGCCTCTAATGCAAAGGGCTCATTTTCTCCGGTTGGTGGGCAATTCATTTAGGAATAGACTGTTTTATTTATTGTATTGTAAAAATAGCCTCTTCGAGAAGAATAGCCTGCTCCAAGTAACTCCCACATATTGGATTTTCTTTGGTACAATAATGATTACGTTGATCTAGAATATTTATTGTTTTCCCAAAGTATTTTTTCCACTATGAGGTAGAAATATACATTTACTACTATTTCTTAAAGTCTGCTAATGGGGGGGTGTTACAGGTACCCTTATTTCATGGTTATCTAAAATACTTTTCTACAATTAAGGTAGACATGTCTTTGCCTAGAATTTATGTCAGATGCAAAACACTTCTTCATTCTGGATGTTCCATTCAGCTATTTTTTGTTTCCTTTATCACAAAAATATCCTAGAATCTGAGCTGAGTCCTCATGACCATTTTTTATCATCTAGTTGGAAATTTAAGAATCTAAGGAGAAACGTATTTATCTTTCAAAACGTGTTTATCTTATGAACAAGAGTTCAGTTAGGTTTTGGAGACCTGTTGAAACAGATGCCTTACTCTTTATTGGTTGTCTGAGTCTGAGTGATAACCATTAGTTCGTTCACCATAGACAGTGCACCGTTTAAATATCATAAATTATGTCATGAAGCCCTTTCTTTTATAAACAGTGAATCTGGGCTAGCCCTGGTACACATTCATGGACTGTTCCCCCTTGCAAGTCCTGGGCAAGTGCATTGCTTTTAAAGACTAGAGCTGAAAAACATAATGTGTACTTTTGGCATGGGGACTCCTTATAGAGAGTATGCAAATTTCCCCAAGGAAAACCGAATTTGTATGCAAAAACTCTCACCATAATTATAACAATTTCCTCCTCCTTTTTTTTTTTTAAATTCAGCTTCTCAGCGTGCTAAGTATAAGGTTTTCCCCTTCCACCAAGCAAGCCTTGCGGAAGAAATTGACTGCTGGAAAACCTCCTGCCAGTTCTCTCAAGCAGCTAAACGTGAGACACCGTAGGGTTTGAAACAGCCATGTCCCCGTCAGGCCTTGCTTTCCCCGTGGGCCTTGAATATCGTTTATGCGAGCATCAAGGTGCTATTCAGTGGTCCAAAGGCTTAGAAGAAATACAAATGGACTCATTAAAGGAGAAAAGAAAAAAGTTTGATACTCATTTTCTTTTTTTCTGAGGGCTGTGCTTACATAGTTTAAATTGTAATAAAAATTAAAATGCCTGAACTGCTTCATAGTTGCAGTCCTCCGCTGCTTTAGCTCATGGGCACCTCCCAAAATGTTTCCTCAGATAGCAACACAAAACGCTGGCAGCCCCCCAAGAGAACATTCTTTGAGGACCTCATGGCAGCTGGAAAATGGAACTTTGTGTTCTGGTTGTGCAGGCAGGATGTAGTCTCCATTCTAAGGTTGTTCTCTGTCTTCCATGTAATGTGTACAATTTTATTATTTTTTTCAGATATGTTGTAGGTGGGAGATTCAAATACACAGCTTTATCTTGGTCGGGGAATACAGGGATTGAGTCTGCTGAAGGAAGATCACATATTATGGAGACACTTCCTTTTGTGGATTATTAGTTCACTAGTGACCAAAATTGTTAAAATACATTTTGTTTTCTAATAACTCAAGTTACTAAATTGCTAAATGAGCTAATACAGTAAGTTGCTATAATAATACCAAACATAATGAAGTTTTCATTTGTTTCTGAACATTTGATTCAGTGCCTCTGGGTCATTACCAATATTGTATTAATGGGAAGTTCTAGTTGTTATGTGTTGCCACCAATAGGATGGCACGCAACCCGAGTCAGGCGGATGTGCGCAGCATTGTGTGGCTGCGGCAGGATAGAAAGGGCAGGACCTGAGTCGGACTCACAGCGTGACTTCTGGAGATGTGATGTCTGATCTGGAAGGACACACTTCTGTTGGAGGCACACATTTCTAGCAAGGTCTTTTGGGCCTGACACAGGACCATGCTGAAAATGGGGTTCAGATGGTGTTGCAAGAGGCAAGGAGCAGAGAATAAAGAGGCTAACTATGGCTGAGCTCTGAGCTAGGCAGTGGCCGGTTTGTGGAGCATTTGAAGGAGAAGTTAGAAAAGGTGATTAGAGGTGAGAGGACAGGTGGATTAGAGGTGAGAATGAGCAATGAGCAGGTCGAGAGGGTAGCGATAGTTCGCCTCAGCTCACTCGTTACACTAAGAGTTAAGTGCAAAATACCAAAATTGAATCTCCTTTCCAGCTCTGAGCCTTCCCCCTTCTCCTTCTATTCAGCAAGGAATTGAGTGATAAATCTAACTCGAGATTGGTTCGAGGAGGCAGAAGATCGGGTTCTGTTTGTGCATCACAGGGAGAAGCAGCTTAGAGCAGTGGCCAGTGAGATTTTCACAGCCCCGGCTGGTGAAGGCCTCACTGCAGCGGGCTACTTTGCCTTATGTCACCTGGGATCTTCCCAGCTTGTTTTAACTGCCTGCTTCCCCAGTTAAAGGCAGCCTTCTGGAACCACTGCGTGCACCCGGGGAAAATTAACATAGCTTCTAAGATGCCTGAGGAATGACAGTCCTTCCCCTACAAGCACACTGCTGTAAAAGGACACGCTTCTTTCTGAGCGCCTTGACCTGCCTTACATTTAAGGGCCTGTGCACACTGAGTTCTGTTGCCTGGCGCGGGGGAGCCGTGACACTGGCCTTTGGTGGCTGCTGATCTGCCTGCATCAGCACAGTACCACCTGAACTTCACACAGTACCTGGCCACCAGGTCTCCCGCCCTCACTCTCCTGTCTCCAAGGCAGTTGTTCTGCACATTGGATCCTTTGTGGACCTATTTCACTTGACCAAAGGGCAACGACTTTTTCTGTTTTTCTCTACAAGTTACTTCCTTATTTTAAGTTAGTGAACCTTACTCCAGGGCTTGGTTTCTCTTCTAAGACAATGAATCTACAGACTGTGTTACAATTTCCATAAATCTCATCTTAGCCATTTTTGAGTCCCCAAGTAATCATTTGAAACCACAGGAGTGCTGATGGTTCTCAAAGAAATTGAAGTGAAATATGAATGGTTTTTTTTATTGAGCTAAGTAAGGTATTTTCAGGAATAATACATATACGACTCTCCTCAAACTCCATCTTCTTTAGTAATAACCGTGCCTCCACACTGCAGTGCTCTATGAATAACAGGAGACTTAAACAGTTTCTTATAGTATAATTAAAATGTAAATTTGGTACAGTTAGCGTGAATTTATTCAGCTATTTGATTTATTGACAGAGTGGATTCTCTTTAATCCTAGTGAATACTTCTAGGTGACATGGTGCTGTTCTGTATTGATAAAGTTTATCCTAAATTACACATTGTCAGTATAACTGTAGGCCTTAAATTCTGTCTTTTTCTGATTTATACTATGTTTTCCTTACTAAATATTAAAGACCACTTTTGAAGTAATGGAACAGGAGTTGGAACATAATAACCAGTATCATTTTGGGCATTTTCAGTCTGCCTTATGGACCACATATATTTATAGTTAAAAAAGATAATACAGAAACAATTTTGTCTCCTTCTTCACTTAAAAATTAGCATTTCTGATGTTGTGCTCCACTTGTGTGGATGTGTGTTTATTAATGGCTTCAAGTCTTCTATGAAATTGTGAGTTCATTACTAAGTGCACTCATTAATGTACTCACATTAAAAACCCTGAGTATATTAGTGGCATATTCCCCTCACTATACTCTGTTTCTCTCACTCCGAAGAAGTAGCTCTTCTCCAGAGCGTGGTATTTTTCTTTTCTGTTTATATTTTGTATTGTTGCTTCATGTATGTGTCCTTCATATGTGTGTGTACATGTGTATGCACACACATTTACACATATGCACATTTACCCAAGTGTGTACACACATACAAGATGCATGCGCATACATATATTTACACACGTGTGCATATACACACACATACACACATGCCTTTTGTGTGTCTATCTATGTCTGTATAATTATAATCTTTATGTGTATAGGCATACACACACATGTGCCCACACACAGTGCTGTGCAGTCTGAAGCCTTACCTGGCTGGAGCGTTTTGTGCCCACTTTACTGCAGTAGCTTTTAGCAGGAGGTTTGCTCTTGGGCTCTCTGAGCCTTCCTTGCCTCTCCCTCGTCTTACCATGGCTTCCTAGTAACTTTTGACATTTCATAGGTCAAACTCTCGGCTGTTTTTTGCCCTTTTACTTAAAACATGAATTTAAAGAAACGGCTGGTCAAGTTCCACGAGAAATTCCAAAGGAATTTTGACTTGAATTACATGGAATTTATAGGGTCAGTGGGCTTAAACTTTGCACCAGGGCTTCTGTCCCCTGGCCTCTTTTTCCCTGTTGACCTCCTCTGCCACTGTTCCTGGTGTGCCCTAGCCACACTGGCCTTCTTGCTGTTGGTCAAACTTGCAGACTTCATTTCACCTCAGGGCCTTGCACATGCAGTTACCCCTGCCTACAGCCCTCCCTGGATCTTTATATGACCTTATCATTCATGTTTCCTGCTCACATTTCACCTCCCTGAAGATGACTTCCGAGGCGACCCTACCTAAGATATCCATCCTGTCTTAGTCACTCTGTCCTCTTACTGCCTTATTTTTATCACACACTATTTATTATCTGAAATTGCATAATATTGCTTACCACTTATTTCTTTGTTTACCATGGGTGGCTTCTACCAGAAGTTTCAGGCCCTTGAAAACAAGGCTTTGTCTCACATCTTGGTCATCATCATATACTAAATTTTCTAGTAGCATATTAAAATAGCAGAGTGAATATCTCTCTACTCCTCTTTCTCTCTAAATAAATAAATACATTTTAAAAAAGGCAGAACGAGGGGAGCCTGGGTGGCTCTGTCTGGTGTAAGTTGGGTGTCCGACTTTGGCTCAGGTCATGATCTCATGGTTCAGGAGTTCGAGCCTTGCATTGCACTCTGTGCTAACAACTCAGAGCCTAGAGCCTAGAGTCTGTGTCTCCCTCTCTCTCCCCATTCATACTGTGTCTCTCAAAAATGAATAAATGTTAAAATTTTTTTTAAAAAGGCAGAATGAGAAAGGTCAAATTAACATTAACGAGGCTTTTTAGCCCAGCATATTTAAAATAGTATTATTTCCACATGTAATCAACATAAAAATTGAGATATTTTATTGAGATATTTTATGTTCCTTTTTTTTTTTCCAGATTAAGCCTTGAAAATTTGGTGTGTGATTGACACATAAACACATGTCAGTGTGGCGTAGCCACATTTCAAGTGCTCCCCAGCCACATGGCTGCCAGCTGCCATGTGGGATAGTGGAGGGCTAGGAAAATGCCTGGCATAAGGAGAAATCAATACATATTTGCTGGGTGGGTGAGCAGATGAATGAATGAATGAATTTGACTTCTGTGTGTATAGGCAGTGAAAGGCTGAGTCAAGAGAAGAGTGAAATCAAGTTCCCATAAAGGGTGATTTATTGTTAGAGAAAAGCATGGAGGGAGCATTCTTCCCTTCTCGAAACACTGTTTTGGTATCCGAATGGTTTCAGTCTTAACTGTCCCTGTACTCAAGGCCCTCGTGTGCTGAGCTTCCGACTCGACATGAAAAAATAAGACAGTGTCCTCACACTGTCTGATGTCTGGTGAGTTGGTAAGCACTTGGCTGCTGCTCTGTGCTGTAGGTTGTGTGTGTTACCGAAACAGTTTTGTGTGTCGTGGATTACGTTTCTTAAATTTTTTTTTTTTTTAGCATTTATTTATTTTTGAGAGACAGAGAGAGAAAGAGTATGAGCGGGGAAGGGACAGAGACAAAGGGAGACATAGAATCTGAAGCAGGCTCCAGACTCCGAGCTTTGACCACAAAGCCTGGCATGAGGCTCGAACTCACAAACTGTGAGATCATGATCTGAGCTGAACTCGACGCTTAACCAACTGAGCCACCCAAGTGTCCCTTTCATTTAAAATTTTTTTAAACATTTATTTATTTTTGAGAGATAGAGAGAAAGACAGGGATTACATTTCTTCAGTCTGTTATTAATATTTAAAAACTTAGACTACTGGTTGCAGATGCAGTTGCCGACCATCCAGTCCATTCAGTTGAACACATTTTATGAGCATGGAGCGTTACATGAAGGTGCTAAGGGGAGTAGATAATTGCCCGAGTGCTGGTTTTAATATGTATTTCCCCAGATTATATTCTTAACTTGCCTGAACTATCCTTTAAGCATATTCTTAAGTATTTCAGCTGTATTTTAGGTGCATTGAGATTCTAAATGTATATCCATTGTGGTCTTTCCTTCCTTTTCAAGTTATAATTGGCAAGTTCCCATAGGAAAAAATCATTATTGGTGCTATAAAAGCACTTCTTATCTGTCACATTTGGGAAATGAAAGTTTTGTAAAGGTCACGAGAAAGTGTGCCCCCAATTATGATGATGACTTGTACATCACAAATAGTTTAATAGCTTGGAACCTATCTTGTTCTCCCTTACAGAGTAAAAAAGAGAAAAGGGGGGGAAAGCCCTTGTCACTTGATAGCTGTTTTACCATTTAGATTCAAGAAGGATGAAAAAGGAGCCTATTTCAGTACTTTTATCAACATTTATTTATATACATTCTCTAATTTGGAACTCTTTAAATTATGTAAGC
>NC_043711.1:72702201-72703278 GCF_006229205.1 Suricata suricatta | reverse complement strand
ACACAAAAGCAGGCTGGGGCCACGCTGCCTTCTGGAAACTGCCTGGCAGGGTCTTCCATGATCGGTGGAGGAAAGACCATAAAGGGAAAAGCTTTGAGGACTTCCAGAGAGTCCCCAAGAGCCAGGAGACTGTCAAGACAGGCGAGATCACGGGGCAAGGGCGACTGGGGTCCAGTGTGAGCCAGGCTCCAGGGAGGCGGCCCTGGAGCTGGGGCGTGTCGGGGTGGCACAGGTGAGGCCCAGCGCTGCTCAGGTCGGGGAGCACCGGTGTGCGGGGACCTCTGCGGTGGCAGCTGGTTTTGTCCAGGGGCCACACCATTTGGGGAAGGCAGCTACGGTAGAGGCCTGGTACGTGGTGGGGGGAGGGGAGAGTATGACTTTATTCCCCAGGCTCCGGGCCATCAGGGGCAATGTCAGCAGAGGGGCTGGGACAGTCCCAGAGAGGAGGGGGGAGTGCAAGTGAGCTCGGGAGCAGGGGGCAGGGGAAGCACAAAACCAGTCAGGAGGCAAATGAAACCATGCAGGGGAGGGGAAATACTGACCCTGAAAATGGAGCCAAGAGGATGGGGGTGAGAGAGTTGGGAACTAGAATGGAGAGCAACTGAAAACTACGGGCTATGAGGAGGGAGAGAAAAAGAGATGGCAAGAAAATGGAGCCTCGTCAAGGCTGTACAGATTAAACGAAATGTGAATGAGATATGCACAGATGGCCTTGAATTCCCCCGAAACCCTCCGTTTTAAAAATTTATTTTATGTTTATTTTTGAGAAAGAGAGAGAGAGAGAGAGAGAGAGAGAGAGAGAGAGAGAGAGAGAAAACAGAGCACAAACAGGTGAGGAGGGGCAGAGAGAAGGAGACACAGAATTCAAAGCAGGCTCCAGGCTCTGAGCTGTCAGCACAGAGCCCAACGCACGGCTCAAACCCACAAATCATGAGATCATGACCTGAGCAGAAGTCCAACGCTTAACTGACTGAGCCACCCAGGCGCCCCAAACCCTCCTGTTTTTCACTCCAAGGTGGCTGGCTGCACACAGTAGGCCCTCAGGAAAGCACCGCGCTCAGTCAGCTGCCTGGCTTC
>NC_043711.1:72478204-72702101 GCF_006229205.1 Suricata suricatta | reverse complement strand
TTTTTGTTTTTTGTTTGCCCAGTAACTACCACTCACAGTGATCAGACTCTTCTCTCTTGGCTTCTGGCCTCCCCACAGGGCGCTGGGCTCCTCTTCTCTGTTCCTCCACCTGCTCCCCAGTTTTTGCCCTACTTTCTCATCTCTCCCGCGAACGCTTTCTCGGGATGCTCGTTCTCTTCCCTGCACTTTAAACAGTGTCAGTCAGGAGGCTAGTTCCCAAGGCCTGGACCAGCTTCTGTCTGCTCTAAAAGTAGGAACTGGCTTGTTTGTAATTTAAGACAAGCAGGCTAGTTATTGAACCCACTGTTGTGAAGTGTGCTGCTAGAATATTATGAAATTCTTCAGGGAGATTTGTTTGCTTTTCCTGTGAGAGGCAAACTTGAGTCTTCCGTGGAAACAGTCCTTTGCTGCAGTTTTGGATAAAATGTGTTCAACACAGGCAGCCCTGACCAGTACGGGGAAGGGACGTCAGTCTTAGAAAGGCGGTGTTTGCAACTCTGTTATTGCTACTTCTTTCCATTCCCTTATATTAAGTTGAATATCCTTAAGGTTTAGTTCTGATGCTGGATTTGTCTGTTGGGTCTAAATCGTGAAAATGATAGATTACATTACAGCTTTAATTTTAATTATTACCCCTAGTGTTCAGTGTTCCTGCCTACGTTGTTTTTCTCAGGACTTTGCATAGAAATGATATTTAAGTATTTCTCTTTTTTTGGTGAATGTTTGCTCTTAAAGACAAACTTAACCATGAAGGGGTGCCTGGGTGGCTCAGTCGGTTGAGTGTCCTACTCTTGATTTCGGTTCAGGTCATGATCTCACGATTTGTGAGAGGTGAGCCCTCTCTGGGGCTCTGTGCTGACAGCTTGGAGCCTGCTTGGGATTCTCTCTCTCTCTCTCTCTCTCTCCCTTTTTCTCTGACCCTCCCTTGCTCTCTTTCTCTCAAAATAAATACAGAAACATTAAAAAAAAGTTAATCTGAAATATATTTTTGGGTCTTCCCAATTGTGGAGACACTACCACTACTTTAATGGTAGTTTTTGATGTATGTTTACATACATATACACATGCATGTATGTACACCATATGTGTGTGTGTGTGTGTGTGTGTGTGTGTGTGTGTATGCCAACAGGAATAAAGACAGAAGAACATTACTTTCATGAAAAAATTGCTTCTAATTGTAAAAATGGTGCTTATTGAGATAACTTGGGATATTCAAGAAAACATAAAAGTGAAAATCACTCTTGTTCCATCACCCTTGCACACACACACACACACACACACACACACAGAAGTCACTATAACTGAATGTCATCTGCATTACATAGGACATAGATTATATTTTTTATAAATTTAGGATTATTTTGGGGATATAATTCTTATCCTGCTTTTATCTCTTAACATTGTATTGTGATTACTTCTACATAATTGTGTTTTAAACGTGGCTTTCAATGGCTGCATACTTTTAAATAATGAGGAACTATAAAAGTTCAGAAATGTTCTATTGTTGAATATTTAGGTAGTTTAACTCCGTTGCTTTAAAGTCATTCCTACCCATCTTCAAGAGGTGGGTACTTAGAAATTGTCATATTACAGCGTATTTCATAAGAAAACAGAAGATTAGTTAGGTGTGTACTCTTGATTTAAATACTCAGCATTTTAGACATTAGAAGTAGGAAGATTAATTTTGAGTAATGTTGTGTCATCCAGGGATTTAAAAGCAAATGCATTTAAGGAAAGGCCCAGTTTTGCTTGCCTCAGTGTTGGCCCAAGTTTGGAGACGAAAGCATTTACAGACCATTAGCTATAATACTTCACTCTTGAGACCACTTGTCGTAATGAGCTGTCAATTATTGTGCATCTAAGTGTAGTTAAAGGGGCCATTGGGCTTGCCGTTTAAAAGCCCGCATTTATAAATGTGCAGGAATTGAATTATAAATGTGGTTCTTTGAGACTGTACCACATCATGCTCCTGTCTGGATGCACTGTCTGGTCTCTGGGAGACTTAGAAATAAGAAAGTAAAAATGTTGTGCACTTGAGCATATGGCTTTATGTTTTTATGCTCCTTACGGGATATTTGGGGGAAAAGTTTTTTTTTTAAACCAGGAGTTATGACCAGTATTTCTTTATTCAGCATGTAATGAATTAATTTCAACCAAAGCTTTGGAGTGAAGAGGATGGATATTGGAGATCGTGCAATGGCATTTGTCTCGAAGGTCACTCACTGAAGCTACAGTCTCTCAGGATGTATATTCTGCATTACCTGTTTATCATTAGTTTCTGAAATGTTTGACTTTTCAAAGTCTGTGTACTTTTAAAATACTTTACTATGGCTTTTCTTCTTAATATGACATAACCGAGTAACATTTCACATTTTTTCATGGTGAATGCGCCTATTGTAAATGATCATGCTGTTAAACTCTCGGAAATCCAATTTTTTTTTCTTTTTTTGACATTACAGCTGTTTAATTTTATCTTATTTTGAAAGGTCGGTATTTGGCATGTGAAAAGTTTCCCTTGAATTTCATTTCTTTTTAAAATAGTTTTTAACACAAAAGTAGCACCTGTTTGCCAGGATAAAACGACATAGGTGAGTAAAAAGTAAACCTTTTACTCATTTCACCCTCTCTCTGTAGTACCGCATTTTGCTCCAGAGGTAACATTTGTAGCAGTTTGCTGAGCACTCTTTCAGATCTTTCATCCCAGCTTGTACGAAATAGGTGGGTAAGTAGGTAGGTAGGTAGATGATACATACATTTTCCTATGCAAAATTACCTCATTTCTTTCAAATAGGATACATAAAGCAGTATAACCCAGGAACTGACCATCTATATTATATGTCGCAGGAGTTGGCAATCTTTTCCTGATACAGGCCAGAAAGTATTTTTGACTTTGCGGACTCTGTACTTACCGGTTGCCACTCTAAGTGATGTAGCACTGAACAGCCATAAGCAATACCTTAATGAAGGGGCGTGTTCCAAGAAAACTGTATTCATGAACACCGAAATTTCAATTCCTGTAATTATCATGTATTATGAAATAGAATTCTTCTTTTGATTTTCCCCCCACCATTTTAATATGTAGAAAACAATCAGCTCATCGGCGCTCTAAGAGCAGATGGATGGCAGGCTGGATTTAGCCCATGGACTAGAGTTTGCCAGCCTCTGGCTATTGTTTGCTAACTTGGTGTCTAGAGTAAAAAAAAAATAAATTACAAAATTAAATTATACTTATTTCGGTTAAATATCACAGTGTGATGAATTAAGGCAAAGAAGCAAAGGAAACATCTGCTAGAATGTCATTTGACAGTTTACCAAATGAAAAGAAATATTTAGGAAGCACACAAAAGAGAATAAAGGCTGAGAGTGAGCTTGTGTGGGGTCTCAAGTACTGACAGGTCAAAGGGGTTTTTGTTGTTTTGACCAGTTTACAAACTCCCTTAACACTTCCCTAGGGAGACATATTCCTGAGCCTGCTTTTGAAGCACTGCATTCATACAACATTCGGCTTCACATGGAGACCTGTATTTGCACCTATCGTGTTTTTATTTGAACTTTGTTTTGCAGTGTTAGTTGACAAGTATCAGGACAATTTCTTTGTATACCCTGAGTTGGGTTTTTAAAAGTTTATGAAGTATGAAGTTTTATGTTATTTATTAGAATGTAAAAGAGAAACATTGAAGATTGCTTAGGAAACCCGTTCATTACATTTTAAACCTCACTGATGAGGTGCTTTCTTACGTTAAGGGTGGCTGCTTTAATTTATTTCAGGGGATGCTGTCTGAATGCTTCTGATGCTCTTGATTTTATTCATTTGCCAGGTGTGTCTCTTCATGGCAATTCTGCTTTCAGACCAGTGAGAACACTGTGATCCAGTTTTGCTGCCTTCTGGAGCAATTGCTGGTTCTACTATAATAAAAATAAAACAATAGGACACCTATCGTGATACCTGTGAAATTGTCATTTTCCACCATAATTGCAAAACCAACATATAATTTATAAAACTAAAAATTTTGTTTTTATTAAATAGCAACAGTTTATTAAGGATAATAGTATCAGACTTTATATGTTTGGTATGGGGACATAGTGAATGTATGTATAGTAAGAAGCAATAATGGATTCATTGCATTTATTGTTCTTTAAAAATTTTTTAATGTTTGTTTATTTTTGAGAGAGAGACAGAACATGAGCAGGGGAGGGGCAGAGAGAGAGGGAGACACAGAATCTGAAGCAGGCTCCAGGCTCTGAGCCATCAGCACAGAGCCCAACATGGGCCTGGAATCCACAGACCTCAAGATCGTGACCTGAGCTGAAGCCAGATGCTTAACTGACTGAGCCACTCAAGGGCTCCCACATTGATTTTTTACAACTACTTGCCCCATATTTCATTTTATTCATCTGAAGTGGAGAGTTAGTGTTTCATTTTTGTTTTCTCCATTTTATAATTTGGTAGTTTCGGGAATAAAGATTATTCTTATTAGGTAGACAGAAAACCTGTGAAAATACAGACATAAATACACATATGCACACATGCATATAAGAAAGGGTTTATATCTTTTATCCTTTTTAAAAGTTTATTTATTTTGAGAGAGAGGGAGAGAGAGAAAGAGCGAGCTCTCACAAGCAGCAGAGGGACAGAGAGACAGAGAGGGAGAGAGAGAATCCCAAACAGGCTCTGCACTGTCAATGTGAGATGAGCTGAGGTCAAGAGGCAGATGCTAAACCGACTGAGCCACGCAAGCGTCTCTTTTATTCTTCTAGAAGATGTTCAGGGTATAAAATGTAGAAACAGTAGATCAGCATAAAGAAGAGAATAAAAGCATGTGTATTTTCACCACCTAGCCATAACACTGTTAGTAATTTGGGGAATGTCTTCCATTGTCTCATGTCTGTTTCTGTATGCCTGAGCTCGTATGCTTATATTTGGTCCTTAATTTATTTCTCTGTTCATAATTGTTGCCTATCTGATACTTGTCGGGCACCACGTGAGGCACTGGGGACACAGAAGTGAACAGAACGATCCCCTTTGCCTGAAGTTTACTTTGTTTCAGTTGGGGCACATAGGCAGTAAGCAACAGGTCACTGTATCTGATGGTGGTGAGCACTGTGAAAAAAGTTTAGAACAAGAAAGAGGGCAAAGGTCTGGTTGTGTATGTGTGTGTATATTATTAAACATATTTTTAAAGCTTATTTTATTATTTGTTTTGAGAGAGAGCAGGAAAGGGGCTGAGAGAGAGAGAGAGAGGGAGAGAGAGAATCTCAAGCAGGCTCCATGCTGTCAGCGCGGAGCCTGACACAGGGCTTGAACCCACACCGTGAGATCATGACCTGAGCCAAAGTAAAGAGTTGGATGGTTAACTGATGGAGCCACCCAGCTGCCCCTATTAAACCTATTTTTTCAAAAGCATTATTCTGAATGGCATACTCTACTTTTATGTGAGTGACAGTTTTATTTTTATTTAGCTAGTCCAATATCATAAACTAATTTTTCCTTTTTTAAAAAAAAAAATTGCAGTTACAGGGGCACCGGGGTGGCTCAGTTAAGCATCTGACTTCGGCTCAGGTCATGAGCTCATGTTTTGTGAGTTCGAGCCTTGCATCTGGCTTTGTGTTGACAGCTCAGAGCCTGGAGCCTGCTTCAAATTCTGTCTCCCTTTCTCTCTGTACCCCCCTCCACTCTGTCTCTCGCTCAAAAATAATAAATAAACACTAAAAATTTAAAAAAATTGCTGTTATAAACACATCTGTGAAGAATATTATTCACTGAAGGTCAGGCATTTTTTTTGCCCATTTTTAGGATAAATTTCTAGAAGCAGAATTATTGAAGCAGAGAATAATCATGTGTCAAGGCTTTTGGTATGTGACTTAAGATTTAAAATGTTCCATGGCTAATTCATAGTTCAGTCTGTTTTCCTTTCCTCATTCATCTTCCCCCTTTTCTCAATTATTTTCAAAGTTTTAAATCCAAGTGAAAATAGATAGTATTCCCCAAATTTAAACAACTCTACTATGATAGCCTATTACTTTATGGTGGATTTTACGTTCTGTTTCTGAAGTCAGATTCTTTTTGTGGGTGAGAGGGCTAATGCACTTATAATTGCATCACTGCACAAGCTAACAAAGTCCTATTTGTTGCTTACAAAGAAGGAAAAAAGACATTAAGCATAACACAGCAGCAGCCCTGGAAATGTGAGAGGGTCAGTACAAGTTTCAACATGTCGTTTCACTTATTTTTTTTTTCAGGTCTGAAAAAAGTCTAAGAATATTGAAGTGTATTACAAAAGAAGCATTCAGTTTTAGGAGAAAACCATTTTATTCATTTTAGCTTGCTTTAGGATAAGTTTTTTCTATTCCAGCAAAATAAATTAGAATTTATTATTTCGGATGAAAATTCTCTAATTTGCTGTCTCCTTCCATGGGTTTTCTTTCAGGTGACATTATATGTAATACTAAAGCTAGCAATCGTGGCCCACATTGACCTGGCATCTACCCTGTGCCAGATCCTGGATTACCTCATTTGAAAGCTAGACAGAGAGGTTGTTTTCTGCAAGAGAAGGTGGAAATTTCAACACCGAGGCGCTAGAGGTTCGGCGTCTCTGGCGCTTTTCAGAAATCACAGGTGAAATAGAAGGCTTGTGTTAGAGTAGCACTCAAACTCTGCAGCACAGCTGAATCACCTGCTTTTTAACCCAAATGTTAAAATGCAGATTCTGATTCTGATTCATCAGGTTTGGGTGGGGCGTGAGACTCTACGTTTCCCACAAGCTCCCAGGGAATGCGGATGCTGCTGGGCCATTGACCTTAGTAGTAAGGTGTTCAAAGACATTGGCACAGAGTCTGGTGTTTACCTACCGGTGGGGAGAGCAGGATGCCGGCAGCAAGAGCCCACTGGCGGCTGGGCTTGGGCGCTGTGTGAATCCCATATCTGTTCCTTCTGTACATCGTTGTCCACGTTGCACATCCAGGGAGAGCCACCCTCGTGAGGAGAATACAGATAACTTAGGTTCTCTTCTTTTTACCTGTCTGCTGAGTTTGTAACCGTGATCATGGATAGTCAGAACAAAGTGAATCAATTTATTTTTTGCCTAGGATAGTTCCCCTCCCCAAATCTCTGTTGATGGTTGTCCTCAGGCATCTTTTGCTTTATCAAATTCTTTTGACAGTAGGCTTGAGTACTGATCTTTGAGGTAGGTTTTTGAGAATAAACATATTTTGGGGACTCTACCCAAAATATCCCCCTGAGCACTTTTTCAAAAAACATTGTAAAATACAAATAAGACGAAATTTACTATTTAACCATTTTTAATATACAGTTCAGTGGGATTAAGCGTATTCACGTGTTGTGCAACCATTGCACCATCCATCTCCAGAACTTTTACATTTGCAAACCTGAAACTCTGTACCCGTTAAATAATAAGTCTCCATTTCCCCCTCTCTCCAGCCCCTGGCAACTACCATTCTGTTTTCTGTTTTTACAAAGTTGGTTCCTCTAGGTACCTCATATAAGTGGAATCATACAGTATTAGTCCTTTTGTGGGTGACTTACATCACTTGGCAAGGTGTCTTCAAGGTTCATCTACATCATAGTCTCTCAGCATTTCCTTCCTTGTTAAGGCTGCATAATATTGCAGTGTGTGTCTGTCCCATAGTTGGTTTATCCGTTCACCCATTGACGGGCATGTGGGTTAGGAAGCAATCCATGTGTAAGTACCCCAGCTACCTCACCTCTCGAATGGGATACCTGGAGAATGTGTCTACACCATCTTCCAGAGTTCCCCATGGGGTTAGACCTCAGTCACCCACAATGATCACTTGCTTGATATCATACCCTGCACTGACTTTCCTGTCTCATTTCTCTGCTCTACTACTGGCTTCCTGTGGTCACCCCCCCAAATAAACTACTTCTTCTCAAATCCTTGATTACAGGTGTGCCTAAGAAGGAACCCAAACGGGGCAATGTCAAGAACGCACCCTGTGACTATCTCTTTATACCTAGAAATATTCATTTAGTGGAAAGCCACACAGATTTGGATATTGACATCGATTCTTAGTTGTATCTGGTTGCCTTCTCACCCCTTGCTGTTAGAGATTCCAGAAGAAAATTGAACCTGTTCACGGCAGCATTTGAACCTTGTTGTAGTAACATCTTAAACATGAAATATTTTTCCAAAGCTCCCATTTGCCTCTTTACTGTGTTAACAACATAGTCTCCTAATTTAATGACCATACATGGAGCTAGATCCCAAAGAAAGAAGAAAAAGATTTCTTTTTGGTTAAGATAGTCCTTTTCTATATATAGATACTTGTTTCTTGCTATTGCTACCATGTTTAGCCTCTGGGACTCTTCTTGGTTGTATCTAGTTTGTTGTTTTTGGCTCATTTTGACATTCTCTGTGTATTGTATTTTTAATATTAAATTGTGTATTTAGCAACAAGCTTGAAAACAGATTAACTTTCTTGTACCAGAAATTGCTGCTCAGAATGAAAACGCAGCCCAAGGTCTAAGCCAGAGCTTCCCTGCAGTGTCTTTGGGGAGTCTGACTTCTAGCCAGGTGCGAACCTTCTCTGACGTTGGGAGCTGTTAATGTCATACCTGGTTAGCACATTCATGGAGCAACCCTACCATGGACTGTGACATGCTGTGACAAAGAGAAATGTGTGTGTTTCTGAAGACTGTAGTATACCAGCACCACCTCAAACCAGCGATGAATTGGGGCGCCTGGGTGGCTCAGTCGGTTAAGTGTCCGGCTTCAGCTCAGGTCCTGATCTCACTGTTTATGGGTTTGGGCCCCGCGTTGGGCTCTGTGCTGACAGCTCAGAATCTGGAGCCTGCTTCAGATTCTGTATCTCTCTCTCTCTCTCATCTTCCCCTGCTTGCACTGTCTCTGCCTCTCAAAAATAAATAAAAACCATAAAAAAATTAAAAAAAAACCAACAATGAATCTTCAGCCATCTAGGTGACAAGTCAGTAGATTTGGTAGGAGGAAGATGCATGCTTACTTTGGAATGTCTGCTTACATCTTTCTATCTCGAGTTTAAAAGATAAATTACTTTAATCAATGTATTGTCGAGCCAGTTTACAGCAAATGAGTAACTTTCAAAGTAGAAAGCAGTTTCTGCTACAGAAAATAGATGGTAAGGTCACTTCAAGTGTTTCCTCCTTACAGTGGTTGAAAGAGTATCACAGCAGATGTTTTTTGTGTTTGCATTGGTTTCCCATCAAACCCGTGAAAGATGTTTGCACATGATTGTTCTGTAGGTCAGAACTAAGCTGGTCTCATGTGTTGGAGGTTGGAAATCTTTGTTGATTTTGCCCCATGGCCACTATCCAGAAAGAAATAATCTTTTTTCTTAGTAGGATCAATTACAGTTGTGATCAGTCGCAAGAAATTAACAAAAAACCAGGCAAAACAAATTTTGTCCTTGTTTCTCTGTGTTAACACAGAACATCATATTCATCATGCCTGTCGAAATACAGGAGAGCTAAATTAGAGTGAAAAATAGAGTCATCTCTTCTTTGTAAAGGGAATCTCTAAGGGTTTCCTAGGAAGGAAGCTCATCTTTTCTAAGCCTCTTGCCTTTCCTTCAGTTGTGGGCCTCCTGGCTGACACACAGTATCCTGTGGAATCACATTAAATTAGAGGACACTCCGAGGTGGTGGTAGTAGCATGTCTTGGTATTTTTTCATGGCTCAAGGAGCAATCAATAACATTATCTCAGGCGAGTCAGATCTACTTTGTGCAGGAGATCCCTGAACGTGATCAGTTCGTCCTACTTATCTGATAATCTTCCTATCTGTCTGTTGACCAGTCATTTGATTTATAAACCAATTGACTAAATGATCTATGAATATTTTCCCCTCCTCCCTCCCTTTCATTTGGTCCTCTCTTATTTCAAACAAAACTCCAAAATAACTAAGAGGCAGCCTCCTGAAACTTGAGATCTGGATTCTAATCTTACTTCTCATCTTCTCTAATAAGATATTGCCTCATCTCTGTGTGCTGTAACTTCCTCACCTCTTGAATGAAGAGATTAAATCTGATCCTTACGATGCAGGCACTGGTTAAAGTCGTACTTAGCCTCTGGATCAGAGTGCCTCCATTTAGATCCCTGTCTACCGCTTCCTGTCGGTGTGACATTAGGCAACTCACTTAACCTCACTATGCCTCAGTTTCCTCATCTGTGAAAGTAGGAACATAATTGTACCTACTGGCTGTTTTGAAGATCAAATGACAATATAAGTAAATTCCCTAGATCAGTATGTGGTGGATATTAAATGCTCAATAAATGTTAACATTGTTATTAGTTATTATCTATCTTGTCTGCACACAGTAGATGTTGGACCTCCTTTCTCTAGCCCAGTTACCTTCCTTGCCCATCTTCACAAAGTTCACAGTCTAGTTTTTAGACAAGGATGATTATCTGGCAAAGACAGAGGAAGAAGATGTCACATACCTGACATCTTCTTGTGTCAAAGGACGAGAATGTGTTGTCAGGGAGAAAGGGCAGGAGGGCCATTGTAAGCAGAGGGAAGCATGTTAGGAGGCAAGAAAGAGCTCTGCGTGCTTGGTGTAAAGCAGTTAATGCATGTGGCTGGTGCACAGGATGCTTGTGGGGTGATGGGGTGATGGAGGGAAATGTGTTCCTGCTCCTCTGCTCTGTGCCACCCAGCTGAGTGACACACAGTCCCACCAGAGACACTGGCTCCCTGCCACAGTGATTCTACTCCATGTGGGGTAGGGCAACAGTGATTCCCCAGGAGATAGGATCCGAATCTTGGATAGGCTAGGAGGGACTCCTGTGCATTGTAAAATCTTCCCCATTCCCCTCTGGGGATGCATGCTTCTGCCTTCATAGTGATAGTTAATCTTAGGGCTCCCTTGCCACCTGCCAGACTTTGGGGGATAGAGTGCCCCAGGTTTTATACTTAGGATGTAAGCTGAGCAGCTCATCAAGCCTCATCCATGTTGTGTATTGAGAGTCCTCAGGCCTGGGTTTGTGTCTAACCAGTGATCCGACCATCAAAGTCTATTTTCCTTTTCTAGCTCGTCTTTATCTGTGGGATGGGAGAGGGGCTTCAGAGTCCTTATGGGCCTTTTTGGGAATCTGGTGAAGACTCCATGGACCCTTCTTGAAATAGTTTTTTAAATGCATAAAATAAAATACACAAAACTACAAAGGAAATCATTATATTTGAATTACAGATATAAAATAGTACATATGTGGCATAATCATATATGTACATCTTACTAATACACTAGATGGTACAATTACTATTGTAGTTTTAAAGTATTGGTGAGTTCAAATGATATTCTGCAATATCTGCAATAATTTGATATGATAAAATATCTGGAATTTCTGTCAAAAACCAAGTCACAGGTGCAATCAGTACTGTGGTTTGCGATTTATATTTTTGTTTGCTTGTTTATTTTACAGACAGAGAGTGGGGAAGAAGGGCAGAGGGAGAGAGAGGGAGAGAGAGAGAGAGAGAGGGAGAGGGAGGGAGAATGAATCCCAAGCAGGCTCCATGCTTAGTGCTGAGCCCGACATGGCGTTCAATCCCATGACCCAGGGATCATGACATGAGCTGAAATCAAGAGATAGACACTCAACTGACTAACCTACCCAGGCACCCCAATTTGTATTTTTAATCACAGGAAATGCCACATGTCAGTGAATATAGCCATGTAATTGTTTTTTTTTGCCTATCCCAGTTTATGGAACATTGGATTTTATCTGTGAACTTCTTTGGTGGTCATGGAACTCAGGTTAGTAGCCTTTGGACTAGGTAACTTGTAGGATGGTTCTTTTGCTGTTCTATTTTTATCAAATTAGGTAACAGGTCTCATAATATGAAAAGATTTTTGAACAAATGAAAAAAAATTAAATCTCCATGGACTTGGTAAGGCTCATATCATTGGTTATGGGAAAAACCAAGGTGCTCAGGGGGTATGGGAGGCACTTTTACTTAAGGTATTTACTGATATCTGGTTCAAGAGTACTAGGGCCCAGTTTTCAAGGTCCTTAGTAGGAACAACCTTAGAGGTGTAAGTTATGTACAGTTGATCTCATTGTTCCCAGTAGTTATGTTCTATAAAGCCTCTGTGAACACATTGGATTAGTGAATACTGAGTAATTGCTCTTATTGGTAATACAGGGACAAGTTCCTCTGAACCTCTGGTCACAACAGTTTCATCAGCTCATCAATATATAACCTTGTTTCATGCGTGGTTTTTTTTTTTTTTTTGGTCTTGTTTAATATGTATTGATTCATTCCCATTGAACTCACAGCCAACAGCCCCATGACTATGCCTGAATGATGCCTGACTAACACATGTATTTTCTCTGCCAGGCACATCCCAGCCTTCTTGCGCTTAGGAACATTAGACAGCACTTCACCACCGTGCTAGGGTGGGGATGGGGGAGCCCTTATTTTAAACAGTGAAATAACTCACAAAAATTACAAACTTGTGGTAAATGTGGCACTAAATAGATTGTGAGAAGGACGCTTGTTTACAGTGTGGGAGCTGAAACCACAAGGCAGAGCAGAGCCTTGGATGACATCAGCTCGGATCTTGTGCATGAATAGCTGAAATGTTTTGCCTCTCTGTGCATGTCCAGCAAAGACCACCAAAGTGCTGCCTTATTGCTTTTGAAGTCACAGATAAATTTTGGTGAGTAGGTGAATTTGCAAAGATTGAGGATTGACTGTATAGGCCAGTATTTCTTTCTGAATCTGAGGTCTAGTTGTGGCACTGCTATTCTTTGTATTTGACTTTGGTTGAGTTGTTTCATTGCTCTGGGTCTCTGAATGTTGGGATAGATCAGTAGCAGTGGAGTTTTTCAAATAGCAGAAGTAACTTGTAATCCTGTGGAAATCCAAGGTATAAAGCAGTAATCTGCTCCCTGCCAGCCCTGCATCTCCTGTTCTACCAAGGCCCTATGGAAAGCCATTGAGCTAACGTCCAATGCCATTTTCCTAGTAGGTTATGTTTGCTTCATTTGACCAGTACTTATTGAGCCAAACAGAATTGTAGGTGCTGTTCTTGTAGCAGATTCACCAAAAATGTTGCTTAGAAATGTTTGAAAGTGGCCTACAGATGCTTTTTATTTGTAGTTTTTATTAAGAAGATTTTTATATTCTGGACCCTCAAGACATTTAGTGGCCCAGATGAATCTTTCAAACTCATTGTTGTTTCCTACATGTTAGATTCATTTAGGAGCTCACCCAGGCTTAGTTCACCCTGGTCTGGGTATCCTTCTTTTATAATATTGGAGCCAGGAAGGACCTCTTCAATGGTCCTGTATGAAGATACCCACCTACAGCAGAAACCCATTCAGATGGATACTCAGTATTTTCCCGGGCATCCTCCCCTCTCTGGGGGTTATGTCCATTGCTCTGCTTTAGGATTGTCATATGGAGATGACTTTCTCCTCTAGAGAATGCATTTTTATAATGTACACATGTAAAAATAGTAAAAGAATAACTTGTATGCATTAGGACAATCTTGATGTAAATTACTAGTGCAAAGCAGATTATTATTTTACCTATGAGAATTGGTATATGACTTTATCTAGTCTTCAATGCATGAAAACTTAGCATGATTTGTTAGGATTATTCTTAGTTCTTCAAAGGAGGTTTGTTCTCTTTAAGAAGAAAACTGGGAAGCAGGGATTTGACAATAGATTTGGTGGATGTTTGTTTTAATTCAGTGAGTGTCTTTTCATCATGGAATCTTCAAAATTATCCAAACAGCTACCTCTAATCTTTAGTGAGGGAATTTTTCATCAATGGTATTTCTATCCTTCAGGGACAAATAGGGAAAAATAGGGATTTTTCTCTGACATGCCTTTTCCATTGGGAAATATGAGATTGAATGATTTTATTTCTGAACTAAGAGCTGGCCTAAGGAAGGCATGAAGATGTGTGGTAGCTTTAGTTGTAATTTGGCATGGATTGTTTAATATCTATAATCTCTGGGTTTTAATCTCTTGATGTTTAGTTCAAAAGGTCTGGGTAAAAGGACATGATCTATAAGGAAAGCCTGTTCCATGATAGATGATTACCTTAGTGGCTCTAGTGGACTCAGCTTGTGTATTCTCCTCTTTATTGGCTCTAGACGGGGCCAGATGCTTTGGTCAATGGGATATTAGCAAGCATGATGCAAGCAGAGGCTTGATAAGCATATTCGGGCTTGTCCTCTGGGAATGCTCCTTCTTAAGAGCCAACCTTGGTTCTTTATAAAAGTTTAGACTAAACTGTTAAGTGATCAGCTATGTGGAGAAAGACCCCAAAGGATGAGAGGCCATCTTGAATGCTCTAGCCCCAGTCTCTAGACTATTGAGTGGCCTCAGTTATACCACGCAGAATAGAATTGTCCATGAGCCTAGCCAACCCCATGAATTGTGAAAAATAATGATCATTGTTTTTGTCCCCAAGTTTTATAGTGGTTAGTTACACAGCAGTAGATAACTGAAACCATGCCTTATTTCAAAAAGTCTGTGCAGAAAGGAATGTTCTGCAAAAATACCTTTGTGCATGTTTTGGTTTATAGAAAACTACATTTCATACTGCCATAATGCTATTGAAAGCATGGACAGCAGGAATGGAAGAGAGAGCCGGTGTATGCAGATTGTGGGGTCGTCACTTCTGTCTTTGCAACTAATTGTCATGCATGGAGTATTTTATTTTCATAGAGAAATTACCTAAGAAAAGTATCTTGAGAAGTAATTGTTCTTTTATTTGTTCAGGTCGTGGAAGATACTGGAAAGTATAAAGAGAAGAGCAGTTACCCAGAATCTCACCCACCTACAGGCCAATTTTGGCAGGTTTTTATATTATAAAGATAGAATAATAAGAAACTTTACAGGGCGCCTGGGTGGCTCAGTGGGTTAAGCATCCGGCTTCGGCTCAGGTCAGATCTCACGGTTCGTGGGTTCGAGCCCCACGTCGGGCTCTGTGCTGACAGCTAGCTCAGAGCCTGGAGCCTGTTTCAGATTCTATATCTCCCTCTCTCTCTGGCCCTTCCCTGCTCGCACTGTCTCTCTCTGTCTCTCAAAAATAAATAAAAAGCATTAAAAAATTAAAAAAAAACATTAAAAAAAAGAGAAACTTTACTTGATTCTCTTTGAAAGCCTAGTGTATAAATTAGTAAATCAGAGCTAATTGTGAGTGTAGATTCTCTGACACCCTTATGAAAGTGGTTATTTTTTTAAAATCTATCTTTTATTTAAATTTAAAAAATTAAAAAAATTTTAGACAGCATGAGCAAGGGAGAAGGACAGAGGGAGGGAGGGAGGGAGGGTGAGAGAGAGAGAGAGAGAGAGAGAGAGAGAGAGAGAGAGAGACAGAGAAAGAGAAAGAGAAAGAGAAAGGAAGAATTCCAAGTAGGCTCCACACTCAACATGGAGCTCAATGTGGGCCTCACCATAGGGCTTGATCCCATGACCCTGCATTTATGACCTAAGCCGAATTCCAGAGTCAGACGCTCAACCGACCTAGCCACCCAGGTGCCCCAAAGTGGTTCTACACGTGTACACTGATCTATAGGTTCTTGTGCTGGATCGGTTTGTGATGTCTCACCACCCCACTGCATCCTCCACACTGCTATCAGATACTTAGTTCTGCCTACACCACAGTTCTAGACTGTGGTTCTCAAGAAGGGTGACGTTTCTCCCGAGGAACATCTGGCAATGTCTGGAGACATTACTGACTGTATTAGGGGTGTGAGGTGCTATTAGAGGTGTATCCAGTGAATACAAACCAAGTTGATGCAATTATGTAATAATTAAACCTGCCTCTGGGATAAGGCCCAAACTCTTAGCTGTTTTGCCCTTATTGACCTTGCATTTCTGACCTCAGACCTCATTCATTTTCCTTATGCAGTTTGAGACAGCTTCCTGTTTTCTTATTGTGTCATCTTTGTGGCTCTTTGCTTATGCTGTGCCTGTAGTCTGGAAAACCCTTTCCCCAGAGCTAATTATTCTGTGTGTTTTATCATTGTGCCTGTACTTACTTCCACTTTTCTAATTATACTGAGTGGCAGTTACTTCTTAAGATCTGTTTTCCCTATCAGCTGGGAGTTCAGGGTGAGCTGAGGACCCAGCCACCTGGCTAGTAAATATTTGAGTGAATGAATGGATGTTGGAATAAGACCAGGGAAGAAGAAGCTGAAGCTGCCTGTTTTGGTAGCATTGCTCGGTCTATTCTCAGCAAGTTTTCTTTGCCGGTGGGTGATTCCTAACTGCAAAGGCACTGTGGACACCATTTCTCCCTGCTGCCCACAGTTTTAATACCCATGTACTTACTGGTGTTCTGGTGGCTCTTAAGCTCTGTACCTGGCATCAATGTCCAATTCCAGGTAGGCTTGAAGGAGTAGAGAGGCAGGCTCAGGCAGGTGAGGAGTGCAGGGAGAGATCAAACTTTGTGCTCTAGATATCCCCCCTGTAAGGACCAGGTCTGGGAGGGTTTTGAGAAGTGAAGCACTAGTTCAAGACACCGTCTTTTGTCTCAAGCCATATTAACATTAACTTAGCATAATATAGGTCACTTGTTCTCAAATTGTTGTGCACATCAGTGTCACCTGGACAGGTTTAAAAATACTGTTGTTGGGTGGTACCTTGGTGGCTCAGTTGGTTAAGCATCTGACTTCAGCTTAGGTCATGATCTCACAGTTTGTGAGTTTGAGCCCTGCATCAGGCTCTTCACTGGTGGGGTGGAGCCTGCTTGGGATTCTCCATCTCTCTCTCTGTCTCTCTCTCTCTGTCTCTGTCTCTGCCACTTCCAGAGCTCACTCTCTCTATATCAAAAAAAAAAAATGTTGGTTGTCCAGTGTTACAGTGTTGATGTAATTGGCCTTGGGTATATCCTGGGCTTCAGAAGTTTAAAAAATTTCCCAGGTAATTTTATTATGCACCCAACTTTGAGAACCACCGGGGAAGACAATTAGGTCCATTTAATTACTTGTGCTGACATTTCTACAGACCTGTGGTAGTTTCCTTCTTGGTAATTTTATATTTCCTAACAACTTTGTCATTTTAGTATAAATAATAAATTAGTACTTATAACTTTTTTGAAATTTATAGCTGCTATATAATTGAATAGCTCACTTTTTAGTGACATTGTATAGCCTTATTTTCTTCTTTCTTCCTCCCTCTTGACCTTGAAACTCAGATGAAATATCATAGAGAAGCAGTTGACCATTCTTTATGTTGGAGGAAACTGGAAGGAAGCCATTTTTTTGATAGTTTGCCCACAACGATACAAATTTAGAACTTTCCTCTTGGTTCTGGCCGTGCTTCTCCTGTTTCCAATATGCACATACTTTGAATTCTTTGTGCCTAAGAGAAAAAGTAGCAAGAGCCTCCAGTAGTCCTTTTAAGAGGCTCGTGGTTACTTTCAGGTTTTTCATTTCATTACAGATGTAATAGTATATTTGTTATGAACATGCTAGTTAAGAAAGGGATGTGAGGGGCGCCTGGGTGGCTCAGTCGGTTGGGTGTCCGACTTCGGCTCAGGTCCTGATCTCAGAGTTTGTGAGTTTGAGCCCTGCATCGGACTCTGTGCTGACAGCGCAGAGCCTGGAGCCTGCTTCAGAGTCTGTGTCTCCCACTCTCTCTGCCCCTCCCCCATGCGCTGTTTGCCTCTCTCTCTCAAAATAAAATAAAGACATAAAAATTTTTTTTAAATAAAAAAATTTAAAAGAAGAAGAGATGTGAACAAGCTTTTGAATACCTTCTTACCACGTCCCCCTTCCATGTCCTCTGCTTCCTTCCCCATTCCTTCCACAGGCTTTTTGTTTGCTTGCCCTGTGTTTCCAGATAGCTGAGATAAGGTCTTGCTCACCCGTTGGAATGGCCTTGCTCATGACTGGTGGTTGGAATGATTCTTGCCGTTATTTTAAATATGGGGACTAGGAACACGGGCCTCATTCATTTCAGGCACTATATGCCTGGCACTGAATTCTTTTTGGTTTTTGTTTTTAAGAATCAGTTTATGAAAGTTCAGGATCCAGCGGCTTCAGGTAAGCTCTGCTCTAGGATGGCCATGCTGGGCAGAGGCAAAAGCTCTCAAGAGAGGGAGATAATCATTTGGAGCTGCAGAATTTTAGGTCACTATATTCTGTTTCATTTCAAGAGGGAATGTGGGGGCAGGAAGAGATTGTTGAGATGATATAGATAGCACAGCCGTCTCATTCCTGTTTTTCCGTTTAATACAGCGGAAGCTCAGAGCCATTTCTTAATTCATCAGTTGATTATTGCATGTGGAATGCCCTAGGTCTGTCTCCCTCTCGTGGAGGTGCTGCCGGTTGTAGGGAATGAGGAAGTGAAATGATTTGCCCGAGGAGACACATGAAGTTACAGTAGGAGCAGAACTACAAAGCCAGTCCGTATTTATTTTCGGAGGTTTACTTTATAAAAAAAAATTTCTGTCTTGATGTTTTTGTAGGTGTAATCTATTATAGATGAAGGGGACTGTCAATAGACATTTATATGAGATTTATAAGTTTGACAATAATTGATTATATGCATGCTGTCAAATCTAGGAAATTTGATTTAAAGTAGGTGTCTAATAGCCACTTGGTTGATAGGTTAAATCCTTAATTTCTGAAAGTTATTTTCTTTATGATGATGCAAATGTGCTGTTGGCTTTTTGTGAATTACCTAAGTTAAAGAAAATACTCCAAAGAATGGAATTTAGTGTTCATCCAACTACTGGGCCTCATTATTTATATCCCTTTTACTGCTGAAAATCTTTAGCAAACTTTAAGATTAGACAAGAAACTTAAGGGAATTTATCTGAGTTTATTTGACAGATGAGGCTATTGGAGGCCTGGGAAGGTGGTTATTTCTGAGGTTTACAGAAATAACAGAGGCTAGTTCAAAGCCAAGTTGGAGACTTGCAAGTCATATTTTTGACTTCAAGATCAATATATTTTTTTTTCTTTGGTGCAGAGTAAAGCAGAGAGGATATCAAACACATGCATGTGCATGTAACTCTGACACGTTCTTTGTGGCGAGGCTATGCCCAGAGGGGTGGGTTATGACTGACACATTGTCTCCTTTGGCTTCTCCCAAAGCTGATCTGAGATGGGGATTGGAGTGCAAGCAGCCAGCTAGCTGCAAGCCTCAGTGGGGAAGTGGGGCAGTGAGATAAGGAAGGAAATGCAGCCACTGTCGGGTGTGCTGACAGACTGATTCCACCGAGGGCAACTCAGGCTTCTCTTTGCAGGAGCCCTGGTTTTTGGAGACTGTAGAATATACCTCACAGTAGTCTGATGGAGGGGTGAGGAGCTGGGCTATTTATTTACCAACTCTTATGTCACACTCTGTGGGTTATTCCTGGAGGTCTTAACTCCCAGGCATGGCCTGTAGTAAGGTCTCTTTGCTGTGCTTGGGGATGAACACAGAGGGAATGTGGAGAAGTGACTCCTACATGCCCAGAAAGACCTGGGAGTGGATGTAAGTGAAGCGTTTCTGCATGTCATGTGATTCTATCAAACACCATGTCTTGGCTCTTTCTTCTTTCCATCTGTGCTCCTGGTGTTGTAGTCTGAGAAGGACGGGGCCAAGGAGTAAGTACTGATGGTGATTCTGGCTGTGTTGGCTTTACTCTGTCTGCCCTTCCAGGTCCATTGTCCAGGTCTCCCCCGCCTGCCCTTGTCCCTCAGGGGGCACGTCGTGTGCTGCCTTGGTGGGTTTCCCTGCCCTCTGCTGCACTGATGCAGCTGGAGGCTGGAGCAGGAGATTGTGGGGGGAGGACCATGAGGTTGGCCTCTTCATTCCTCCAGGTCTCTTCTTGCCATCGGGCTGATGGCTGTCTCTAGGGCCCTTCTGGAAGCCACAGTCTGTCAGATGGTCCTCTCCCATAGCTCCTCTACTTTTTCTGAGTCCCCATAGCTCTGTCCTCATGCCCTCCAGGCTTGGTCACTTCACATTCCCTGGTTGTCTTCCCTCCACCTCACCCGTAAATAATCTCCTATTGAACACTATCAGCTGTGTCCTGTGAGTGTTCCATCTGTTTCCTGCTAGGACACTGACTGAGATACCATCTTTGAAGACTTTGCTCTCTAGACAGAATTGGATGATGAGATGAAACAGCCAGAGATATTATGAAGATATAAGATAATGAAGTGTAAATTGTACTTGAGCCCTAAGGACGCTCAGCATGTAGGATGCATTAACCAAAGAAGGGGTACTTACTAAAGAAGACATTTTTGGAGGGGTGCCTTAGGTTGTAATTAATCATCTTTTTTTTTTTTTTTTTGTCTGCTCTATGGGTAGCTCTGTTTCAGTAGTCAATTGAAAATTAAAAGTTTTACCTTATTATGACCATGTTTGTAGTTAATTTGACTCTGTAAGATGGAATACTATTGTAATTCACAGAAACAGAAAGGTGAAATGGATCTATCCATCTGGAAATTTCAGAGACTTCTCTCATGTATTTTAATTTTAGATAAGTAATCTTTTCCTCTTAATTCCTTATATTTCTCAACCCTCTAATGGGTTATAATCCATTTTTTTGCAGAGTTTTTGAAAAAGATCACGTGAAAGGCATTTCAGGCTGCTTACAGTAAGGTACTATATCGACAGAAAGCACTCACTCTGTACATATTTACATATGATTCAGGCACTTTGTGATTCAGTCACTTTGCAAAACACCATGAAGTTAATAAAGAATAGTATTTGATCACTGCTTTCAAGGAAATCACAACGTAGTTGGAAAGATAGAGATTCAACCGAATAATTATGATAACTGTTTTAAGTATTATAGGCATATCAGAATATTGTGTGTACCTAAGTGGGGGTGTAGTTGAGTCAGGAAGGGAAAGGCAGAGAGGTTGGCGAGTGTTGGATAACGCAGGTGACATTGAGCTGGGACTGAAGGATGATAGTGGACTTACCAGGGAGAGAAGGGGAGGAATGGTGTGAAAGGAGGTGTTGAATTTCCTAGTGGGTTGGAGAATCAGTGAGGTATAGGATTATTTGGCCACGTGGCTGGTGGCCTTTGGAGAGGTGCCTGGACTTGAGGCCAAGGGATAGAATAGTCCTCTAATCCTTACTACTCATCACTTAAAGTAATAGACAGCACATACACTTTAAAAAATAAGGAGTGAAGGCAAAACAGAACAAAAATAATGGCTTTAAGAATCTTAACATATTGCTAGATCTCAAGGAGCCCATGTTCTAAATACTGAACCGTGCGTGTTTTTAATTTGCGAGTGTCTCTGTCAGGGGACAGACCCATTGACACTTTCTCTCAATGTATGTGTGCCTTTACTCAGATTTGTATGCACTTACACCAAATTTATCACTACACAGTCTCCTTGCATCACTTTAGAATTCCCTGAACTATGGAAATATGATGGGTTATTTGGAAATATGGTAGATTGCCTCTTCAGTTACTAATGATTATATTACCATCTGTAGTCTGCAATCACCTGTTCGGTAGAATGTATCTGACACTTTTACCATAAAAAATACATGAGCCTTATTCCTTCTAATTATTCTAGTTTCTAACATTTTAGGGACGTGTAATCTTGATACTCTAAGGCAGGTAATTGGTGAAGACTTACCACTTCTACACAATGGATTTCTGAGTGCTGCTTACTAAGTCAGATGGAGATAAACAAGAATTCCTGTGCAGAGGCATGAGAGAGGCATGAGCAAAATGGTGACTAAAATATGATGGTAAAAGCCTTTGTGGACAAAAAGCCTTTAAGCTGGTTATGTTATGTTAAAGGTCATTTTATTGTCATATGATTGAGCTTCATGAATTACAGAGAGAGGAACCAAGTCCAGTGTCATGAAAGCAGGTGGGAAGGTGAGTGAAGCTTGAACTTCCTGTC
This sequence comes from Suricata suricatta, assembly GCF_006229205.1. Classification (NCBI taxonomy): domain Eukaryota; kingdom Metazoa; phylum Chordata; class Mammalia; order Carnivora; family Herpestidae; genus Suricata; species Suricata suricatta. The sequence goes on along the minus strand of NC_043711.1, from coordinate 72,680,256 downwards.
ATAACAGGGGCTCCTTCTCTGCTTTTCCTTCTGTATCTGCTTTACTCTTTCCCACTCTTCGTTGCTACCTTGCTCTATTTCTGTTTTAGATCTCTTGCTTTCTAACAACCACCCCTGAACTCACTGGCTTCAAACAACAACCATTGTTTGGTATCTCTCCGAAGCCTGGGCTGAGTGGGTGCTCCCTAGCAATTCTCCTGCTCTGCGTCGTGTTGGCTGGGGCTGCAGTCACTGGGGGCTCAGCCTAGCTGGAATCCTCAGGGTGACTGTCTCCCCGGGCAGGCAGTGGATGTCGGCTGTGGGATGGAAGTTCGGCTAGCATGCCCACCGGAGTCCCTCGGTTCTCTTCCGTGTAGCCCCAGCCAGTGGGGCGTGGGCTTCCCGCTGCATGGAGGCCAGCTCTGAAGAGGGGGCACTACAAATGTGCAAAAGCAGAAGTCACCAGGGCCCTTAAGGCCAGGCCTCAAATCCCAGCGGACTGCTCCCACTGCGTTCTCTTGGTCCAAGCAGTCGTGGGGCCAGCTTCCAGGAGAGGGGAAATAGACTTGACCTGTAAATGGGAAGAGTGACAATTTACCCTCAGGTGTTTTGTTTGTTTGTTTTTGTTTTTCACATAGCTCAACATGACCAACATGTCTCTCCACCCTCACTCTTCATGGAAAGTTTTTAGTTCCATGTTTATCATCATTTGGCTGTAGAGTCCTCTGTGTCTTACGAAATCCCAAATTCAAATGCTCCAGTGTTCATATGCTCCCAAGAAACACTCCTATTGGTTACTAGCTGTCCAGTCACCTGAGAGGGCCTTATGTTACTAAGGATTTTCTTTGAGGGACTGAAAGGGCATGAGTTTTCACTAAGGAACTGTGGTCAGAGTAGGCAGTGGCCGGTGAGTAGAGAACATTCAGACACCGAGATTTATTTTATTTTATTTTATTTTTTGATGTTTATTCATTTTTGAGAGACAGAGACAGTGTGAGTGGGGAGGGGCAGAAAGAGAGGGAGACACAGAATCCGAAGCAGGCTCCAGGCTCTGAGCTGTCAGCACAGAGCCCAACACGGGATTCAAACTCACAAACCGTGAGATCAGGACCTGAGCCAAAGTTGGACACCTAACCGATTGAGCCACCCAGGCGCCCCATTGGACACTGAGGCTTTGAAGGAACTCTTGGGGCCTGTCCATTTCTCTGAGTTAGAGATTTCTTTCTGTGTTCCACAAAGCTCTACTTGACCTATCTTGTGCCTTCTAACTTCTTGAACCATTCTCTCCCTGCTTTGACTTTTTTTTTTTTTTGAAGTTATTCCAGTACACCATTCTCCCTCCTGCCCTGGTGTCCTTCCATGTCCTCGTGACCAGAAGTCTCTCTTCTTTCCTCCCATCTGTCATTTAATGTTTAGTTTACTCTTCAGATCTCAGCTCAAGTATCACTTCCTTCAGGGGAGCATGGAGCCCTTTGGATTAAGTCACAGCTCTGTTCCATCTCTGTTTCCTTCGTTGCACTAATCCTGGTTTGTGATTTTATGCCTGCGTGGCTACTTGATCACCATCTGCCTCCCTCTGTAGATGCCAGAAGGCTAAGGAATGCATCTGTCTTCCTCAGGGTGACAGTGGCTGTGCATGGCTCACATTAGGGCCTGGCAAGTTATTTGATGTTTGCATGAATTGAAAATTGGAGGTGGTTACCTTGAAGAAGTAAGGATTAACAAGGGAGAGACTCTTTATTTTGATGAGAGACATTAAGAGAAACCTGTTTCGGGCACTTTAAGGATGTAATTTCTCAGGGAGTCCCCCCTGCAGTAGTGATTTGCGAGCCACTGAAGCCCTATCATTAAAACTTTCTGGTGGAGGCTACATGGTAGTTTCTGAGAGACAGCAGGGATTCCTACCCAGAAATAGACCCTAAGTGCTTGATTACATGCCAGCTTCATTTTCTTTTTGCTTCTACCACCATGTGGCCCTAGTTCTATACCCAGAGATCTCAGTGATGGCCAGACCTTGTGACTGGGCCCAGAACTGCTCATTCCATTCCTGTTTATTCTCCCATGGAGCCAGGATCTTATCTGATTCTAAACCAAAGATTGGTTAGATTATTGCTTTGGGATGTGTTGTGCCTGTGAGCATAATCTCCACGAGATAACCCCAGCCATAACTTCTTGTCCGATTCTTCTGGGGCACACTATCTAAGAACAAGTTAGTGGAAGGATCAACATGGCAGGAGAAAAACAGAGAGAGTAAGAAATAACAGACACTTTCAGCCAAAGATTCTGTGTCCTTTGTCCTTTGAATTCTAGGGCTTTTCAATGCCCCACTTTCAGAGACTGAGGTAAAGATAAACAGAATATTGTCTCAGCTAATTTATTCCACTGGAATAATTGAATTCAGTAAATGTATATTGAACACTATATATATATGTATCAATGGAGGTGTAAAAGCAGATAACAAGTTGGAGTATGACCTTGAAGTTTATTTCTACCCAGGAGATAGGGCATGTATCTGAGACATGAGGTCCTAATAAAAGGGTATGATAGGACTTGGATGGGGGCTGAAGTAGTTAGGCGTGTTTTTATAGAGGGCACAGAATATGAGCTAGTGTCCATGGATGAGAAGATTTAAGAAAGGTTGCACAGAAAAGGGAGAGAGAGGGCATTATTGACTGGGAAAGCCCCACATAGGAAAGTTAAAAGTGAGAGGATGAGGGGCGTGTAAGTGGCTCAGTCAGTTAACTGTCCTGCTTTGGCTCAGGTCATCATCTCATGGTTTGTGAGTTTGAGCCCCGTGTGGCCTCCATGCTGACAGCTCAGAGCCTGGAGCCTGCTTCGGATTCTATGTCTCCTTCTCTCTGCCTCTCCTCTCCTGTCTCTGCCTCTCTCTGTCTCTGTCTCTCTCTCTGTGTCTCTGTCTCTCTCTCTCAAAAATATTTAACAAAAACGTGCAAGAATGAGCAAGAATCTGTCTTCACACTCCAGAGGCAGTCAAATTCCTATGGGGTAGGGACGAGAGATCAGAGAATGGAGGACTGTGGGGAGATCGGTAGCCATTGGGTGAGACCCTTAGAGACCAGGGTGCAGGGACTGAACCCTTGGAGTCAGGGTACATCACATCATAAGACCTGTACTTTTGGAATATTATTTTGATGATAGCCAGCAGGGTGGTTTTGTTGAAAGAGAGGTTGGAGCCAGCAAGGCTGCCCACAACATTGTAGGGTCGGCACCAGAAGGCTGGCACTAGGAGCTGTGAGGGAGGGAGGTGCACAAAATCGGGACAGGGGAAGAACTGGTAGAACTTCATATCCGGATTCACAGTGGGAAAGACAAAAGGGAAGAATCACAGGGACGCCAGCCCTGGGTGATTGGACCCAAGACCAAGGCTGGGAAAAGATGGTCGTGCTGAGGTTGAGTGGACCAGAGGAATGAAGTGTCCTAGAAGTCGTGATATGTAACTGTGGGGCAGTTGAACGATGAAGACTAGAGATGGCAATTAGTGCATCATCAGACCTGTCGGAGTAAATAAATGCAGTGAACACAGATTTGGAGTTTGGGCATTTCAATTCAGAAATTATAAAACTTTACCTTCAAATACTGAAATCCAATTCTTCAGTGAATTCTGTTTGTTCTGAAATCACAACGTATCCTAAATATAATCAGTTTCTGTTCCCTTCATCACTACTTCTGGTGCCGTCATCATTGTCCTTCACCTGGATTGGGCCCTGGACTCCAAGTTGGCCCATCTGCAGTCTGTTCTCAAGACATCAGCCCGAGTAAGTGATCCTCTTAATAGAAGTCAGGTCCCGTTGCTCTGTTCCTAGCCTACGACTGGTTCCTGTCTCATTCGAAGTGTAAGCTACAGCCCTTTTCAGGGCCTTCAAGGCCTGGCATGATCCCTTCCATTTTATCTGTGACTTCATCCATTACGACTCTCCCTTTTCCACTCCATGCTGGCCACCCTTGCCAGCTGCTTTCCTCACACACCCCCAGACTCCCAGACACATCTCCGCAGGACCTCTGTGCTCTCTCTTTGCCTGGGAAGCTCTTCTTGTATCTGTAGGTCTGTAGGATGTGTTCCCTTCCTTCAAATCTTTGCCAACTGGGCCCTTCCTTTACCCTCCTGTCTAGTGACCACCCTCTGTGACTACCACTCTGGTCCCCTTTCCCTAATCTTGCCTCTTTCCTCTGTAACTTTCAGTATCTCCTGGTGTCCAGACTGTGTACTTATTTGGATGTTGTTGGTCACCCCAGAATGGAAGGTGCATGGGAGTAGGGGTTTCTGTCCATGTTGTTTACTGGGGTGTCTCGGTGCCTGGTACCCAGTAATCCTTGGTTAAGTGAATGAACAGATTCTGATAGTGGCTTCCGTTTTTCAATCTTGAGATTGACTGTCAGTCACTTTTATCTCTATATCCAGGGATATCAATAAATGTTAACAAAGTGTGTGGAACCAGAAATAGGAACTCCTAATGTTTTACAGTATCTAATTCCATAAATTTTCTCTGCTAGAGGGGTCCTTTGAAAAGCAAAGAGAGGAGGGGTGTAGAAGAATCATTTTGCTTCATTTAGCCAAGCTTCCACTTTGGGCTTCAGAGGTCACACGGCAGTTTGGCATTTCTTTCATTACTACTACAATTATTAATTGGATGCTATTTAAAAAGTTGGCCCTTACGTGTTCTGCTGGTGTTTTAGGAGATTATGCTGTACAGGGCGCAGAAATTGCTGGGGCTGACCGTATTCATGGCCAATTAAGGAACAGCCTTGGCAAGAAACTCAGGGTGGATCCGGGTGTGCCTTGTGGGAGTCCTGGTGCCGATGGTTTGTGGTCTCTGGGAAGCAGCTGACTGACCTCCCTTCTGCAAAAGGGATCCTGATTTGGTTACCTTGGTTGTTGCTTTTTATTAAAAGAAGAGAGAAAGTAAAAAGCCTTGAGTGGCGTAACTTTAGGGGACAGTTAAAGAGAAAAAGGGAAGAATAAAGAACGAAATTACTCTTTATTCGGGAGCATTTGCTTGAAAAGTGCCTCTGAAGTTGGCTTTTTGTTTTATTTGGTATCACATTCATCCTTCCGAGGGGTTGCAGATGTCTTTTGAAAGAATGCATGCATAAAACCAGGGAGTAGGAGGCAGAAATGAATTCTTGAAAGTTTAACAAGCTTCCAAAGGACAGAACTGCTCAAGTTAGGTGGGCTGTTAGCACATCTTTAAGGTTGAAATTTAGGAGACCCCCCTACAGTGTTCCTTATTGGCACCATTGATTCAGTTTATGACAGAACTAAATGACCAGCTTCTTATATTTTTAGGTGGGATGATTTAAGAGAGTTCAGACAGTAGGGAAAGAGCACAAAGGAACTTGAAAAACAGCAGTAGCAGATTATGACTTTGCTTAACTTTAGGGTTAAAACAATCCATAAAAAATTGTTTTGGATATTTCTAGCTCGTGACAATACTGTACATCCCTTGTTTTCAAATATAGAGATCTATAAAGAATCAAGAGAAAGTTCAAATAAAATGAAAGGCCAGAGAACAAGGCTGTATACACACCCAGCCAAAAGATCATGCATGTGACATTCATTCCCTAAGATTACTGAAGAGTGTCAGTTGGCAGGGTGTTTAAATCGATGGCAGAGCGATTTTCCAAGCTCTGCCTAAAATGTCAGAGGAATAGTGGGTGTTTGGTCTGGAGTCAAAAGCCATGTGAGAAGAATCATCAGGGAAAATGCTTTTTTATTGGTTTCAAGGTGTCTTATCTATGTTTGCACTCATTTCTGCTCCCCTTAAAGAGGACAACTCGTGGAGTAACAAAGCTCATGAACTTGGTATCTAGGGTGAAAGTGAATGAGAAACAAAATATCTGGTGAGTTTTGTGATGAGAAGCAGGAAATCTGACCCAAAGGAACGCTGTCTCCTGCATCTTTGTTTGCTGTATCAGAGAGGTCACATTCATTATATAGTGCAGTTCTTGGAGTGAGTCCTTCAGTTTCAACAAATGGGTTAATAACTGCTTATCTCCAAAAAGTAAAAGCTTCAGATGTTGTGTGATAAGGAAGAGAAAGGCACTCCTGCCTCCTACTTTTTTTTCTTCTGATTATCTTTTATATTTTGGACAAGTACCTTCACTTCAAAAGTGGGTCTATATTAATTCTAAATTCATAATGATCACTCTTATCCAGCTGATGATGGCTATCAAGGTTCTTGTTTATCTTCTTTCCTCAGCTATTGCCTAGTGTTTGTAATTTTCTTTCCTTGATGTTGGGCAGAGGAGAGGATTAGAGATTATACAGCAGAAATCAGCCTTTTGTATTCAGGGGCCCATCTGCTTGTTCCTTTCCCCATCCATCCGCCAACACTTGATTCCGTACGCTATTCATTGATCATCACCAGGCATTATACGGGGCTCTGGATCTAAGATGGAATAAGCTAGGATCTTTCCCGTGAAAGAGCATAGGTACAATGATAGGCATTTATGTAAAATCAGGTACATTCAATTATGGGAGGGTCTTGCCGTCTGTTCTTGGGTGTTTCAGGGAAAGTTTCCAGGCAGAAGTACTGATGCATGAAGGATGAGTTGAAGTTAGCTGGATTAATTCTGTGTCTCTGGGCTTGGGTGTGGTGAAGAGGAAAGGAGGAGTCTCTCACAAAGAGAGGTCGCATTTTATGTGAGGGTTGTGTTTCTGAAGTCTTTGCAAATTCAGAACTTTCATAACTCAAGAGTAATCCTGACAAAAGATGGTGGGTATTTCTGGTTATCAGCTAATGTGGCGCCACCCTGTGGCCACTCTGTAAACAGAATTTAGTGTTCCCTAGGTCCAACCAGCTTCAGAATGACAACTCTCCAAGAATGTTAATGTTTTGTGTGGATTTAACATTAATTCAAATTAATGTGAGACCAGATCGTGTGATTGCTATTATATCATATTATTTTCAAAGCTGCACAGTTCAAGTTCACATCAAATAACACCGAAATCTGGAGATTTTCAGAACACTAGTTCATGGCCCATGTGATGGAATTGAAAGTAGTTCATGGATAGTATGGACACCTGAGAGTAGGGCTAAGAAAGAAAGGAGAGAGGGGAGGAGGAGTAGCAGAAGAGGAAATCCGGGTTCTGATGATCAAAGGCTTGTGAGCCATGATAGGAGGAGGGCAGTGGGGAGCCTCTGAAGCGTGTTCAATGGCAGGCCAGCGTTAGGCTTTTGTTAGAGTTTTAATCATGAGAATGTTGATATTAGACTAAGGGTATGTGGGTTTCAGATGTTTTTGGGATATTCCCCTCATTTCTCATTAGACTTTGGATATACACAATAAAAGCTTTCATGATTTCAAAGTGCCTTTAAGTTCTTATTTTGTTTATTGTTTTGTTTTTGAAGTGTTTGTTAACGGTTTTGGAAGAGACCATAAAATACATGGCCTAACTAGCAACAAAGTTGAATATATGCTCAATCGAGATGTGGGATCTAAGACTGGGGTGAAGGGGCGGATTTTCTTAGCACATCATACCTGTGGCAAAATACCTTGGGGAAAACAGGAATTAGACAAAGTTAAATACACTTACTTACTGTGGGACTACTTAAAGCCTTAAAAGCATTAATGTGTGTTGTGAACCACTAATATAAGTTTTAGGTACTCAGTGTATTCCAGACTTGTTTTATCACTAAAGAATCTTTGATCTGGAAACAGTCATTTCATTCCATCTGGTATTCCAACGAATGTGTATGAGTCATCTACTGTCAAAATAATGCTGTGTAACAAGGAACTACAAAACACAAAACCTTAGTAGAACGCAATAATACAAATGTATTGAGCTTACAGGTTTGGGGTTCAGCTGATCTCACTTATGTGTCTGTGGCCAGCTGTGGATTGGGCAAGCAGCCCCTCTGATCTTAGCTGTCTTTGCTCCCATGTCTGGAGGCTCAGCTGGCTGTTGGCTGATCTAGGATGGCCACAGGGAGGCACAGGTGACTCATCTCTGCTACGTATGTCTCTTATTCTCAAGCACACTAGACCTAGTATGTTCTCCTGGCCATGACAAAGGAGCAAGAATGAGACCAAGCCCAGTGGTGCGCTCACTTTGTAAGCATTTACTTGTATGATGTTTGCTAATACCTCGTTGACCAAAAAAGGTCACATGACTGGTCCCACAGTGGGAGGGCACCACAAGGTTACATGGCGGAATGTGTAGATACAGGAAGGGAGAATAACTGGGCTCTTTTGGCAATCAGACTACCCGAGAACCCAACTTGAGAATTGCTGGGTGAGACCACAGTCAACTGAGAGTGAGGGATGAGGTCAGATGTTTTCTTGATGCCATTGCAACAGATTGTACTTTTAATTTTGATAAGCAATCTCCCCAGCAGATGTCCAGGAGATGTCAAGGGAGAGAGAGTTCATCTGGTTCTGCACAGGACTTTCATTATCTTTCTGTGGAATCATTTCAGGGCTGAAAGGATTGTGGACATTAGCTCCTTCTGTTTGCATCATTTTGGAAAGGAGGAAACAGAGGCCCAGAGAGGTTAATTTACCAAATTAAATCCTCACAGCTACCTAGAAGCAAAGCTGAGCCTTGAACCCACATTCTGTCTCAAGCTATTGGGTTTTAATTACCTCAAAGTAGCTGGCCATGAGAAAGAATGAGATCTTGCCATTTGCAGCAATGTGGATGGAACTGGAGGGTATTATGCTAAGTGAAATAAGTCAGTCAGGGAAAAACAGATATCACACATGTTTTCACTCATATGTAGATCTTGAAAAACTTAACAGAAGACCATGGGGGAGGGTAAGGGGAGAAAAAGTTACAAACAGAGGGAGGGAGGCAAACCATAAGAGACTCTTAAATACAGAGAACAAACTGAGGGTTGATGGGGGTAGGGGAGAGGGGAAAGTGAGTGATGGGCTTTGATGAGGGCATTTGTTGGGATGAGCACTGGGTGTTGTATGGAAGCCAACTTGGCAATAAATTATATTTAAAAAGTTACCTCAAAGTAGCTTTTTTTGCTGGGGGGGGCGGGGGGCGTGTAAGGCAGAATGGGGTTGGAAGGGACCAAAATTGATTCACAGTCTTCATGAACAAATCACATTCCTTCTGGAGGGACTAGAACATAAATAATTTTTTAAATAGATGTCAGAGGCCTTCCAAAGGGCAAAGTGGGTACTTAAAACCTGAGTGGTTGCTGAATATTGTGACCGGGATCCATGTTTTTGGAGGAAAAGTTGGAGATGGAAGAAGAGTTTGAAGTGGGAAGGGGCCTTCAATTGGATAAGTCATTTCGCTTATCAGACCCTGTTTGCTCACCTGTGAACATCAGAAGAGAAGAGCAGAATATGGAATGCTTCACGAATTTGTGCAGGGTCCATGCTAACCTTTGTATTGCTCCAGGGTTAGTATCTGTGCTGCCAAAGGTTCTTGGAGATATCTGGTAACGTGTTCTCTTTTCAGAGTTTTTCTCTCCTCCATCACCCCCCTCCCCCGCCCCGAGAGTTTCTGCTGGATCGGAGAGAAGTCAGCAGAGGACTTCTGAGAAGAGAGGAAAGAATTTGTGTTCTGGCTCCTACTTTGTCAGACAGCAGATAAAATCATGAAGGCATATCTAGCCTTCCAGAATAGGAGCCACATTAACACCTAATTTGGCTCACAGTGGTGGGGAACAAATTGTTCTACATAAGTAAAATTTTGATCGTGAAATTTAAGCACTGTCCAGTAAACTTGCTGTTTTTACGATGGAAATACGTTCAGAATATTGCGCATATTCCCCTGATTTACTGAACAGAATCACTGAAACTTCTCAGCCTCATTTTTTTCAGACCTCAGTGATTGAACTGCGCAGTAATCAACCAATGTGCCTTGTAAAGGGCTGTGTGAGTGAGTCATTATTGCTGTTATTGTTTGTTTGGGGCTATTGAGCATGGAGGTAGGTTTCATTGCCATGAAAGTAGGTTTTGACAGATCTGCTTTAGTTCTCATATTTTCTTTTCAGAGTGTTTCTCTATACTTCCTCATGGCCAGTTGATGCTTAGGCTGTATTTTCGGGCTGCTCCACTTAGGATTTGTTCTTACATCCACTCCTTGATCATCTCCTGTTCTCCATGCTGGGGTACACCACTTTCCCGGGCTCCCCGGCTGCCTGGGATGCGAGGGGAGACAAGGGTATCTCTCCCTCTTTCTCTGGTTATTTGGAATCAAGGAACAGCTGTGTGTCTCTTGTCCCGCTTCTGCCCCCTCCAGACTGCCCTCCCGGCTCTTCCCTAGCAGCCTGTGCTGCTGTTCTAGTCTAGGCCCATTGGCCCTAGTCTCTAGGCTCTCAAAACCCCACTTTCTTCCCGTTTCCCTCCAGCCTGCACAAGCTTGCAGCTCTCCACAGTTGCTCTGTGTTCCCTCTGTGGCCCATCAGCCATTCCATCACTCTGAAACCCAGCCCTTGGTTTGAAAGATGTAGTTTGTGTTACCTGATTGTCTTTGAGAAGTACATTGAGGTTGTCTTCTCTCACAGCTCTCTCTCATTCTTTTTTTTTTAAATATAGTTTATTGTTAAATTGGTTTCCATATAACACCCAGTGCTCTTCCCAAGTGCCCCCCTCCATGACCATCACAACCCTCCCTTTTTCCCCCTCCCTCTTCAGCCCTCAGTTTGTTCTCAGAATTCAAGAGTCTCTCATGCTTTGCCTCCCTTCCTCTCCCTAACTCTTTTACCCCCTTCCCCTTTTCATGGTCCCCTGTTAGGTTTTTCCTGTTAGACCTATTAATGAAAACATATGGTATCTATCCTTCTTCACCTGACGTATTTCGCTTAGCATGACACCCTCGAGGTCCATCTACTTTGCCACGAATGGCCAGATTTCATTCTTTCTCATTGCCATGTAGGATTCCCTTGTATATATATATGCCACATCTTCTTGATCCATTCATCAGTTGATGGACATTTAGGCTCTTTCCATGATTTGGCTATTGTAGAAAGTACCACTATGAACATTGGGGTACATGTGCCCCTATGCATCAGCACTTCTGTATCCCTTGGGTAAATCCCTAGTAATGCTATTGCTGGGTCATAGGGGAGTTCTACTGATAGGTTTTTGAGGAACCTCCACTCTGTTTCCAGAGCGGCTGCACCAGTTTACATTCCCACCAACAGTGTAGGAGGGTGCCTGTTTCTCCACACCCTTGCCAGCATCTATAACTCTCTCTCATTCTTATTCACTTCTTGTGGTCTACTGTGAGGACATAGAGATGCAACCTCAAGTGAGCAGTAGAGCAGAGTGATTTAGAGCCTGGGCTCATGGCATCAGAATGCTTGGGTTCCAACCCCAAGGCTGTGTGACTCTGGGCAAGTCTCAACCTCTCTGAGACTCACTTTTTTTCACCTGAAGAATGAAAGTAATTGAAGTCCCTGTGCTGGGGCACCTGGCCAGCTCTGTCAGCATAGCATGTGACTCTTGATCTCAGAGTCGTGAGTTCAAGCCACACGTTGGTTGTGGAGCCTGACTGAAAAAGAGAGAAAAAAAATAAAGTCTTTAGGCTGTCTCTTAAGATCAACATCTAAGAAGGGGGAAAGGAAGGATCTGGGATTGGGAAGAGGGAGAAGTTGAATTGCAAGGCCATCTTAACAGAAGCCATAGTGGACCCCACAGGGAGCTCTGCAGCACATCGGGCCTTTCTTCACTGATGTCGGCCATTAAGGGCAGCTGCAGAGTGGGGCTTGAGCCTGGACGCGGCAGCTCTCTTCAGCCAAGGGCTCTTGTCTGCGTTCTGCCTGCAGGATGGGCAGCAGCGGGGAAACTAGCCCTTTGGTCCTAAAGTGGGTCTCGTTACCGCATGGCAGTGTCTGGGGCATGTCTCTGGGTGTCTAATTGCGGAAGAGAAATAATTAATCCACAGCGAGCGTGTTGCTTGGGGCCTAGGGCATGGTGAATGCTCAACAATTTTTATCATTATTAATAAGTTAAATATAACCAGTAAATGAGCTTTACAATGTCCAGTGTAGCTGTTCGGAGTTTTACTGACCTCCTTGCTGTGACTCTATCCTAGAGGGTCCCGATGAGCTAGGTAAGTGGTCTGTGGATAAATCTTATTCTGTAGCTTCTACACATATGCTGTTACCACCATTAGACTTTTATATTAATGTTGATAAGATTTTAAACTATGGCTTATGCGTAGGTCCTTATATCTTTTTCTTATTTATTTATTTATTTGGCTACTGTCACATATTATTTTTTAAAATTTAAATCCAAGTTAGTTAACATATAATGTAATAATGATTTCAGGAATAGAATTTAGTGATTCATCACTTACATATAACACCCAGTGCTCATCCCAACAAGTGTCCTGCTTAATGCCCCTCCCCCCGTAGCCCTTCCCCACCAACACCCCACCAGCAGCCCTTGGTTTGTTCTCTGTATTTAAGTCTCTTGTTAATTGTCTCCCTCTCTGTGTTTATATTATTTTTGCATCCCACATGTTCATCTGTGTTGTAGCTTAAATTCCACATGTGAGTGAAATCATAAGGTATTTGTCTTTCTCTGACTTACTTCACGTAGCACAATACACTCTAGTTCCATACATATTGTTGCAGATGGCAAGATTTCATTCTTTTTGATTGCTGAGTAATATTCTATGTGTGTACATACCATAGCTTCTTTATCCATTCATCAGTCGATGGACCTTTGGGCTCTTCCCATACGTTGGCTATTTTCAATAGTGCTGCTATAAACATTGGGGTGCAGGTGCCCCTTTGAATCAGCCCTCCTGTATCCTCTGGATAAATACCTTGTAGTGCTATTGCTGGGTCATAGGGTAGTTCTATTGTTAATGTTTTGAGGAACCTCCATACTGTTTTCCAGAGTGACTGCACCAGTGTGCATTCCCACCAGCAGTGCAAAAGGGTTTCTCTTTCTCCTAATCGTCACCAACATCTCTTGTTGTCTGAGTTGTTAATTTTAGTCATTCTGACAGGGAGGTGGTATTTCATTGTGGCTTTGATTTGTATTTCCCTGATGATGAGTGATGTTGAGCATCTTTTCATGTGTCTAGTAGCTATCTGGATGTCTTCCTTGGAAAAGTGTCTGTCTATTCATGTCTTTTCCCCATTTCTTCACTGGATTATTTGTTTTCTGGGTGTTGAGTTTGGTAAGTTCTTTCTAGATTTTGGATACTAACTCTTTATCTGATATATCATTTGCAAATGTCTTCTCCCATTTCATCAGTTGCCTTTTAGTTTTGCTGATTGTTTCCTTTGCTGTGCAGAAACTTTTTATCTCAATAAGGTCCCAAGAGTCCATGTTTGCTTTTTTTTCCCTTGCCTCTGGAGACATAAGAAATTGAGTCGAGTTAAGAAGTTGCTGCGGCTGAGGTCAAAGAGGTTGTGCCTGTTTTCTCCTCTAGGATTTTGATGGTTTCCTGTCTTAAATTTATGTCTTTCATCCATTTAGAGTTTATTTTTGTGTATGGTGTAAGAAAGTGGTTCAGGTTCATTTTTCTGCATGTTGCTGTCCAGTTTTCCCAACACTGTTTGCTGAAGAGACTTCTTTATTCCATTGGATATTTTTTCTACTTTGTCAAACATTAGTTGGGCATACGTTTGTACGTCCATTTCTGGGTTCTCCATTCTGTTCCATTGATCTGAGTGTCTGTTTTTATGCCAGTACCATACTGTCTTGATGATTGCAGCTTTGTTATATAGCTTGAAGTCCAGAATTGTGATGTCTCCTGCTTTGGTTTTCTTTTTCAGGATTGCTTTGACTATTCGATGTCTTTTCTGGTTCCACACAAATTTTAGGATAAGCTCGGTAAAGAATGCTGGTGTTATTTTGATAGAGATTATACTGAATATGTAGATTGCTTTGGGTAGAATTGACATTTTACAATATTTGTTCCCAGTCCATGAACATGGAATTTTTTTCCACTTTTTTGGTGTTTTCTTCAATTTCTTTCATAAGCTTTCTGTAGTTTTCAGTGTATAGATTTTTAAACCTCTAGGTTTATTCCTAGATATTTTATGGGTTTTGATGCAATTGTAAATGGGATCGATTCCCTGATTTCTTGTTCTGCTGTTTTATTATTGGTGTATAGAAATGCAACCAATTTCTGTACATTTATTTCATATCCTGTGACTTTGCTGAATTCGTGGATCAGTTCTAGCAGTGTTTTGGTGGAGTCGTTTGGGTTTTCCACACAGAATATCACATCGTCTGTGAAGAGTGAAAATTTGACTTCTTCCTTGCCAATTTGGATGCCTTTTATGTGTTTGTGTTGTCTGATTGCTGAGGCTAGGACTTTCAATACTATGTTGAATAACAGTGGTGAGAGTGGACGTCCCTGTCATGTTCCTGACTTTGGGGGAAAGCTCTCAGTTTTTTTCCCATTGAGGATCATATTAGCTGTGGGTCTTTCATATATGGCCTTTATGATCCTGAGGTATGATCCTTCTATCCCTACTTTCTTGACTGGTTTTTATCCGAAAAGAAAGTATGCTGTATTTTGTCAAATGCTTTCTTTGCATCTATTGAGAGGATCATATGGTTCTTATCCTTTCTTTTATTAATGTGGGTAAGTACCCACATTAATAAAATTCCCCAAGGTATTCAAAAAATTTACATCAAGTTTGTTCAGAAATAATACAGCTTTAATTTTTGGAACACTCATGTTATAGCCACTGTGCTAAGCATGTATTACCTCATCTTTACTGGACGACTCTCTAGGGTGCTCAGATTCCCACTTTCCGCGGGGGACCTGAGGCCAGTGGGGTGAAGTCATCTACCCCAGGTCACCCAACCACGAAGTGGCAGCTACATTGCCCCCTTGGGGCTGCAGTCTCAGCCTCCTGCAACCGATGCTTTTAACTAAACATTTCAACGATTTAAACAGCAGTAAGGGAAACCTTCTCTTCTGAAAATAACTCTAGCAAAGTGTAGGTGTTGTTTTGGTAGAAACATTTCAGCTGCTGCCATAAAAATCTTCTCCCAAATGGCTTTGTGAGAGCAAAGCTGTGCAGCCTCTGCTTGTGTTTATGATGTGAGCCTTATGGCTCAGCCACAACACAAATGATTTGTTTTCGTGGCCTTGTTGGCGAAGTGATTTGATTTCTGGATTTCCCCGAGGAAAAAGCCTACACAAATAAATTTCTTTATAGTTGGATGTTTAAAGAGGGGCCATGAGGAAGAGCCAAGATGGGGAGCCAGATATGTTTTCTTCAGTGATGCCGTAAGGGAGGTACCTGTGCATGGATGGGATTCATCTGGTAGCTTCACTGCCTGATATTTGGCTCTCTGCTCTTTATTTGGAAATGATCAGCATAATCAACTAAAGCCCCACAAGCAAAGTGGGTGTTTAGGTAAGTGGGTGTTCATCATTGTTGGGGAATAGCACATTAGGTTGCTATTTCTCTCTCTCTCCCTCCCTCCCTCCCTCCCTCCCTCCCTCCCTCCCTCCTTCCTTCCTTCCTTCCTTCCTTCCTTCCTTCCTTCCTTCCTTCCTCTCATCCAAGTTAGTTAATATATAGTGTAGGTTGCTATTTCTTTTTATCTAAAATAAAGCAATGCCTCCTTTTCTTTGTAAAAGATAATTTTTCAAAATAGGATTGATGGTACCAAGAAGTCTGGGAAGATGTAAGGTCAGGGATTCTTAAAAATGTGTTCCGAGGAGCCCTTTTTGGTATCACAGTTAGGATTCATTCTGTTTATAACAGGAAAATATAAAATAGCAATGACTTAAGATGGGAAGTTCACGGCAGAGAAATTCAGAGTTAGGCACGCTAACGTGTCCTGCGGTGATCAGGAGCCCCAGACCTAGCTTTGTGTCATACCATCCTAGCCACGTGGCTTCCCTTTCAGGGTCCCTCGGGGCCAGGTTAGTTAGGGCCCTCGTATCCGCAGCTCAGATGTGCAGCACGAGGGAAGTAGTGAGAATAAAGGAGGCTTCTCAGTTGAGAGGTGGCCCCCTCTGATCCTGCAGCCTTCCTCGAAGTTCCTTATGGCACTTGCGTTTGTGCTTTGTGGGCCAGCAGTTGCTCACATAGTCGTACCTGCCTGCAAGAGAGCCTGGAGATGCAGTCTTCTTGCATTGAGCACAGCTGAGGTTGTCTTACTGGTGGAGAAGAGAACGGCTATGGAGTAATAATTAGTACTCGTGCCGCTTTGGGGATGGCAATAATAATGCCTCAGCCAGAGCTTTCGACATGAGAGAGTTAAACACAAGTAGGCGAATTTTGTTGGTGTGTTTTCCTAATAATCCGCAGGGTCTTCAGCAGGCTGATGTTCATCAGAATACAGACTTCCTGAATGTGCTTCCTTCTGGCCTCCTTTACTAGAGGAAATCATGCTCAAGTAAGCACACTTGCTTCATGTCCTTTCACAAATGTTGATCAACTGCCATGTGCCATGTCCTGTGTCCGATCTTAGAGGCATGGAGGAATGAGAACAACTCTTCACACATATATTTGATTACCCAGCTCGGGGGGGGTAAGACATTTGTGTGGGTGGGCTTTGTGACATCACTTGCTGCTCTTTGGGACAGCAATATCGCTCCATTTCCTGTGAAACTATCAGGGAGAAACTATCAGTCACACCCACTTGCCCTTCCTCACTTTTGTCCAGACTAATAAAAACAATATTGACAAGAAGTCACAAATAAGGAGAGAGTGTGATTGGAGCCAGCCATTAGCAAACATCATAAATGGTGACTGTGCATTGGTCAATTCCCCTTATCTTAGTCTGTAAATGTTTTCTAGTCATATGTACTCTGGAATGTCCAACTAAATTATCAGTACTTCAAAAAATTATGATAATCATTAGGAAGAACTTTCTGATGTGTTTTTAGTGGCCCTTCAGGCATCTGCTATGGGTAATTATTTTTCTTATGTTTATTTTTGAAAGAGAGAGCACGAGTGGGGGAGGGGCAGAGAGAGAGGGAGACACAGAATCTGAAGCAGGTTCCAGGCTCTGAGCTATCAGCACAGAGCCTGACAGGGGGCTTGAACCTGTAAGGAAGCAGGTCTGAATCATCAGACAATAAAAGGGCACACATTGCCCAAGGCAGGAGGGACCACCCTCGTAACACCCAATCAGGAAAGGCCAGCTAACACCCTTAACATTTCTAAGGGCAGGCCTAGAAGGCTAGTTACACCCTACGTGAGGATCCTGGGTCCACTCTGTAATTGGTTAACACTCTAAATGTTGTAATTGGATAAACCTGCTGTCAATAATATTATATAATAATGATTGGATCACTGTACCTGTGTCACAATTTCCTGTAACTCCCTCTTCCCAAACCCATAAAGGCCCTACCCCACCTTTGGTCGGGGCTCTCAGCATGGATCCCTTGCGCTGGTAAAGTCTGTGAACCCGAGTTTAGGTCCGGTCAGCCTAAACCTGTAATAAAGCCCTTTGCTTTTACATGCCTGACTCGGTCGCCCTGGCGGTTTCTGGTTTTGGGGGACAATATTGAAATTTGGGCATAACAAACCCACGGACTGCGAGATCATGACCGGAGCCAAAGTTGGATGCCTAACCGACTGAGCCACCCAGGTGCTCCTGCAATGGGTACTTTTGTTTTTAATCTTCAGTTTGATTCAGGTGGTGCAAAGGGCTGATCTGATGCTTTACCTTGGCTGACAGACTCTGAAACATTGCCCTTGTTACAGCCTTCTGAATCATAGTCTTCTCATCCTAAAATGGGGGATATGATGATACATATCAGTGCATTGAAGAAGTCATGTAAAGGTCACATATGACCATGACTCATAACACCTAACATTGACATGGCACTAGCCATATATTGAGTACAGTTTTCAAAAAACCTATGAAGTAGAGTGCTATTATCCCATTTGTAAATCATGTAACTAAGGGACAGAAAGGTTAAGTAACATGCCAAGGTTTCCCAGACCTGAGGTTTGCACCCACATACCTGGCCCCATGGTCCTGTCTGAAGAACCGCCTTGGAGGTATGAGTCTGTAGTTGTTTAAAAAAGGAGAGAAGTAAAGGTCTAATTTGACAGAATTGAGAGGAATGGGAACAATGACTTAGACTTTAAAAATTAGCTTTGGACTCTTTGCATAGAGCCTGCCCTAGAAATTTACATAGCTATTTCTTGCAGGTACATTTGACATTCAGAAGCAATCAGATTGTATTATCTGTTCTTGGAGGGATTACTGGGCTCTGTGCATCTTGAAGGTTACATTTGCAATCATCATTAATTTCATTGTTAACCATTTTCCTTCACATTAGATAGAGGGTCGTTTCTTCTTCTTTTCTAGTTGGGTTCTAGCAGAGATGATAATTTGTGGATTCAATGGGACAATTAAAGCTTATTGTTCAGGAAGCCACATTAGGCACAGAGAGTGAACTCGTCTTCCAGGAACTTGGCGGAACCCTGTGGATCACTAAGCCAGTATCACAGAGCAGTATTGCCCGTCCTTCCTCATTTTATTCCAAAATGCCCGTTAAACTGGGGTGGGGTGGAGAAGGTGTGTGACGTTAACGTAATGTGAGGTGACTTCCCCACTACATCCTGTGATTCTCTCGGGTGTCACACTAAGCCGCATGAACACAGGGAGGAATTCCCCTGGAGCCAAGGTGAGGGAAAATCTTATGAAGAAAGATAAATAAGTGGGTCCCCTTTGCTTTTATGTTTGTCTTCATCCACTGGGGCGATAACAAAATACCACAGGCTTATGGCCTGTAAGTCTTATGTTTATAAATGTGGCTTATAATGGCAGATGTCCGCTTGTGTCTTCCCATGGTAGAAGGGGCTAGGGAGCTTCCTGGAGCCTCTTTTATAAGGCGCTAATCCCATCCATGAGGGCTCCAGCCTTCTGACGCCAGCACCTCCCAAAGGTTCCGCCTCCTTATCCCATCATCTATGGAGGGTAGGGTTTTATGATTATGGGGGGACACACACATTCAGACCATAGCAATATTCAAGCATATTTTTTTAATTTAATGTTTTTAAAAGTTATTTGAGAGAGAGAGAGAGAGAGAGAGGGAGAGAGAGAGAATGTGAACAGGGGAGGAGCAGAGAGAGAGAAAGACATACACAGAATCTGAAGCAGGCTCCAGGCTCTGAGCTGTCAGCACGGAGCCCGATGCAGGGCTCAAACTCATGAACTGTGAGCTCATGACCTGAGCTGAAGTCGGATGTTTAATTAACCGACTGAGCTACCCAGGTGCCCCTCAAGCAGATTTTAAAAAGTCATTGTGTGTAAGGTGGCTGTAAGTTAAACAAAAAGTCATTTACTGGAGCAATGTCAAGAAAACAGCCATTTTTGGGATTCTACATGGATCGGGAAGAATGTTAGAATGTTGGAGGAGCCATATGCCTGGTTGTAAATACATTTTGGTTGGTGTCATCTGGAGAAGGAATGGCATCCTCATTTTAAATGTGTAGTCATTAAAATATTGGGATCTTTTAAGTAGAGAGGAAAGGAAATTATAATGGAATTCAAGATAGTGTACTTGATTTTCTGGCCTCCAGAGGATCACATGGGCTTAAACATTTTTCAATTGGCTTCATTTTAAATTCAAAACAACACAAAACAAAACAGAAGGAGCGTTTCTTTTCCCCATACAGGAGTCCATGAAGAAATCGCTTTACCTTGTAATTCACAGGCCAGAGGATCAAGTTTGAATGTATCATTATTTACCTAGATATATTTATAAAATACTGTAATAGCTAATTTATATGGAATTCTTGAAATATGCCAGGAAACAATTTAGGGCTCTATCTATAATAATGCTTTTATCCTCATGAAAGCCCTTTGAAGTAAGTACTGTCATCACCTCTTCTTTACAGTTTAGGAAACCAAGGCACAGAGATCTTAAGTAACTTGCCTAAAGTCACACAGCAAAGTTAGTTGTGAAACTATTCAAACTCAGACTGTTTAATCCATACACTACAGTATTTCCCAAGTATCAGTCTTTCATGCTTTGTGCCACTATTATTTAATGTTTTCCACTTTTTGGGCCATGAATAAATGTACTTAAAAAGAAATGTTGAATCATGACCTTTAATGGAAAACTCTTAGGTGCCTGAAATAGTAGAGACATCCAACAAAAGTTAAAAAATGAAAACCAGGTAGTGTCGTTCAGTTCTAAGTAGAGGCTAATGTTTGTCGCAAAGCCTGGAGTTGGAGTCCTGCACTTGCTTTATTCAGAGAGACAGTGAGAAAGAGAGAGATCCTTCCTTTATTGAGGGGGAGAGAGAGAAGGGAAGGAGAGATGCCCCCTTTTCTGCTGGGAGATTCTGTGCTATGTCTTCTAGGCTCCATCCTTATCCCACCTCCAGTCATCCTTTGGTTTACCCGGGACAGCCTCCTACAGTCTGGGAATCGCTTGTCTAAACTATGAAGACGTTGTGCTGTCTGAAGAATTATCTTGGAGAAAGTGAAGCAGAGGAATGTGGAAATGAATTCAGGCTTGTATTACTCAGCCAGTCCGAGTAAAGCTATCGCCTGAGTTATTAACCGTGAAGGATTCGTCTGGTCCCTGGAAAACCTTTCGTTTTGCTCTGTGGAAAGGACCATGGGTAATTTTTACCTAAGTTGTTATTTTTGGAGAAAGGTGTGGTTATCCCTAGATTTTAAAAGAGACTCCTTAGAAAATGGCACTAAATTGAGCCTTGCTTCATCCTTGACACATGCCTGTTGGTTTGAAATACCAGACAGCTTTGGGCCTCTTTCAAATACCCGTTAGAGGATCATTGGGACTAATGTCTCTTTCTCTGTTACCAAGGTGACATTTCCTTTATCTATGTACTCTCCATGATTAATATAGGATTATTATATTTTTATTATGTTGAGAAAAGGAAAAGGTATATTTTCTTCCCCCAGTTTAACGTAAGTGAGGAGACAGTGTGTTTTCACCTAACGAAAAGGGATCTTCCAATCCATATATAATTAGACTCTTCAACGTGAACAATAAACTAATCTGCAGAAGGTTTCACTGATTACCTGATCACTTAATTTCCACATATTCTGATTACATTTTTCTGATATTCTTGACATTATGTGAATTCTTAATCAAGAGGATTCTATTAGCAGCATCTCTTCTATATACAATGAGCCTTGTAATAGACCTCAGCTTGATGAAAGTTTTAATAGGCTTGAAGGTGGGAAAAAAAACTGGCTTCCTCTTTTTAAAAATATTATAGTTAGATGTTATAGTTAAGCATTATAGCTGCAAACAGGCATCAAGATGTTAAACATGGCTTGTGTGGCTGGAAAAATGTCGCCACTGTTTGCTGCTTAGTGTGCCGGTGAACTTTGGAAAGCCTCTGATAAGATTTCAGCCTGGGAAGGTGCTGTCAGTCAGGGAGAAGAGGAGGGCGGGCTGTGGGAGTGGCTGTTCACACTAACATTACTGTGGACCTAGGTCTCCAAGGGGCCCCCACGCCATGCCAGCCAGCGCTGTGTGGTGGGCAGGACCGGCCACTGTTTGGTGGCTTAGAGACCACTTTTATTTGCAGATTTCGTTGTGTGGTTCCCGGATGCATTTTATTAGTAGATTTTGGCCAGGGCTGATCACTAACAGTTTTGCTGTGGCTTGTTTAGATGCTGGCTGGAGTTGCCCTACTCTGCCCTGGGCTCCCTTTTGGAAACCAGAACTAGCTCTGGAAGAGCAGCGGCCTGGTTTTAGGAATAAGATTAGGGAAGGTCAGGATAGTTAGATCCTCAAGGGGGTGGGTCAGGTCTGTTTACGCATCAGGGTGCACTCGGTATGGGACTGGGCACATGGCAGGCATGCAGAAATATGGCAGATCCATGCGGGAACGGCATTAAACTGGGCAACGGATGTGTTTGGCATCATATCATTGTTGCTTAGTGACAGGAAACCACAACAAAATGGAGGGAGGGCAGTGAATGTGTGTGTGTGTGTGTGTGTGTGTGTGTGTGTGAGTGTGTGTGTGTACTATACCTTCCTTAAGAAATTGAATCAATTCCAGTTTTTGGAACTAAAGGAGAATACAGAGAGTTATCTTGGAGCTGGTGGCTGGTTTCTCACAATAAGTTTTCTTGATTGAAAAAGATAGTTACAGTCTCTTTAGAGACAGAAAAAAAATGGCTAGGACTTCTGTTCCTTTTCTTTTTGTGTCTGTACAAGAAAAAAGAGCCTGCGAGATTTAGAATAGAGAGAAGCCATGTGGAAAACAGATAGTTTTCTTCCAGACTTCAGTCTCAAGGGTTAGTAGAACATACTAGGAAATAAGGTTCTTTCTCTTGGGAAATTACTAATGCTGGCCGCTTGAAATAGCATGAAAAAGACTTTTAGTAGTGGCAGATCTTCCGATAGTTTGCTACAGAGGCAAAGGCCCAAGCTGAGTAAAAGCGGAAAGAAGGCCAAAATTGTATTAGCAAGCAGCACCTACTCTGTGTCAGGCATGGGATGTACGTTTAAATAGTATTTTTGAGACAACTGTTGTTTGAGATGTCTTGTATTTTACAGATACTATTGTCCCCATTTTCAAATATGGAAATTGAAGTTTATAAGGAATCTGTAATTAATCCGAGGCCACTCTAGCAGCTGGTATGTGTAGTGCAGCTGGAGTTTGAACCCAGGCCTGTCTGATTTCCTCGGGTTAAGCAGTCCCTTGCCTTTCTTATAATTGTATTCTATGTTTAGCAGTTATTCCCCGAGTGGTTCATAGTTTTTACCATTTTTAAGGAAAGAGGTCTATTTTTACAGGAAAGGTAACGTTGGATTGTGGATTCCGTGTTTTGCATTTTAGCTAAGCCGTGCCCCGGTGCGGTGCGGCTGTGTGTTTGCTTGGAGTCTGGGGAGTGGCGGTGGGGGAGGGGGATGTCCAGGTGGTCCAAATCCTTAATCTGAAGGGTGGTCCCTGGACCAGCTTCTTTGGCATCACCTAGGAGCTGGCCAGAACTATGGCGTTCAGGCCCCACTGCAAACCTCCTGACTCATCGTCTGCGTTTTTAACAGAACCCCCAGCTACTTGTGTGCAGGTGAAAGATTGAGAGGCTCCAGCACTGTGCAGTGGACTAGTTGAGGCAGCCGTCTGGCTGGCATATTGTGCAAAAGCAGTAATACTAGATAGTGATGGTAGTAATCTATTATCCCAGTTTGTGAGTGCCTCCTATATACCAGATGATATGCTGAGTATTTGATGTAGACTTTCTTATTTAAAAATTTTCAGGGACCCTGTGAGGTGGGTGTTTCTGTTCCTAGTTTAGAGCCGAGAAAGCAGAGCCGTAGAGAGGTTAGGTACTTGGACGAAATCAGAGAGCTCCAGTGCGAGCCCAGATGTTCCCTATTCCAGCCTGATACCCTTAACGACCATCTGATGCTGTTCGCTTGCCTTAAACGCTGGGAGCTGTTGGTTACCAACATCAGGACGGTGATGGTTGGAGGTCTGACTTGCGGCGCAGAGCACTGCCAGTTCGCGACTTTAGTTCTGTGAAGCGAGTGTGTTTTCTTGACTCTAAATAGTGAGACAAAAATGAAGTTCTCTGTCTTGAATACTATCTGGCAGTGTTTATATCATGCTTTGTGTATTTTTTTCTTGGAACAGGATAAAATATGTAAACAAAAGAACTTAGGAAGCATTTTAGTTTGTGGATTCCATTCTAACATTAAACATAACTGTTTCACTTTTTGCTGATAATTTGATATGATTCAGTAATACTGATAATATTGACAGGACATTAATAGGAATAACCAGTGAGACCATGAAAGAGTTGATTGCAGTTAACAAAGAGAGGGACATTGGTGAGTATATAAGCTCCTGTGATCTTTAAAAAAATTTTTTTTAATGTTTATTTTGGAGAGAGCGAGCATGAGCAGAGGAGAGATAGACGGGGTGTGGGGAGAGAAAAGGAAAGGGAGACAAAGACTCTGAAGCAGGTTCCAGGCCTGCTATAAGCACAGAGCTCGACACGGGTCTCAAACTCACAAACTGTGAGATCATGACCTGAGCTGCAGTTGGACGCTTAGCCCATTGAGTCTCCCAAGTGCCCCAAAGTTCATATGACCTTTAATTTTAGATGTTTATTTTTTCAAAGAATGTTCTTTATTTTTTCTTGCTTTTTTCCTTTTTCTTTCATGATTCACTAGGTGATTGATCTAGGCCGAGTGATTGGCAGTGTTTGTTAGAATGTCTTTACCATGCTTTAAAATAATCCTTTCTGCTAAGTTATCCTTCATTCCTTGGAACAATGCATTGACTTTACCTTGAGTCTACGGAGTCCTTGGCTTTCCCTTCCATTTTTATCAAGGTTAAAAGGATCAAGGGTGCTATTATAGAATTGTTTTAGTTTCTAATCAATAGACTTTTGGGGGGAAAAGAAGGTAAAAAGTGTGATTTTTTTTTTTTTTTGTATGAATTTTGGGATTTGGGATAGAAGAAGGAGAAAGGAAAGAGGCAGATCTGCCTGAACCTAAAAGTTTTCTTCTTTATTATGTCCTGGGATATGAATATGCTGATACTTCCTTAAAGTCTCTAGTACTGAGAGTCAAACGATAGGCTTAATGTACAGGTTAGAGCTACTACAGGGAAAGATGCTATATGTATAATATATACTAAAGGAAATTGGTAAAGGGTGCTCTTTACCCTGGAAACAGCCTTCATTCAAGCTCACTGGTTTTATGATATTCCAGTAACACTGCTCTGTCTTGTTGAGGCTGCTTACCTGGCCTTGTCAGATAGGTACAGCTGTCTATCAACTCATTCAAAAAAGCCAAAATAGAAGTCTTGTTTTCATTAAACATTCTTATGTTCTTCTTTTCCACATCGTTCTAAGAAAACTTTTTTTTTTTTTTTTTTTTTTTTTTAATTTTCAGCCCCTTCTGGTAGTGTACTAGTTAACTCTTAACACTTGGCTCAGGTCGGGGGGAAGGGGGAAAGCCTGACCCAAGTGTTGAGACAGGTTCGCACTGTCTGCGGAGGGAGCGCCCTGGTGAGGTGCTCCCAGGAGCAGTGGACGTGGGAAGAGAGGCTCACCCTTGTCTTTGGCTGGTAGTGCAGCCTGGCTCAGCACACCGCTGATGGTGGCACTGAGAGTGCTGAAAGGGAAGAGATGGTTGGGGGAGGTGGTGGAGAGGCAGGAAAGCTAAAGAATGGAGAAAGTAATTAGAAACTTCAAGCAGGTTGGCAGGTAGGGGGTTTCTGGCTCAAGGGAATTTGAGTGAACGTGTCCATTCTCTTCCCTGGAACTGTGGAGATGAAGACCTTTACAGAAAAGTGGAGAGGGGGGAATCTTCACGCAGCATAGGAAATGGCTAACCCCCAAACGTTCAGACTCTGAAGCCTGTCTGCCAAATTTAGTGATGTTTGGAGCAAATCCAAGGAAAGTCCGAGCCCAGCTCCCCTAGAGCCCTGGCTGGCAGAGGCCCTGCAAAGCCAAGGCAGAGAGCCTTACTTGGAACAGAGCACTTGAAGGCACACACAGGTGGGTCTCCCCAGAAGCAGGGCTTGCGCTCAGAGTTTGATGTTTCCTTTGTGTCTTGGGTTACGCAGTATCCTCTGTGCTTTTTTTCCCCCTTTCTATAATTTAGGTATATAAGACTGTCTTTTCGGTTTTTTTGGTGATGATTATTATAATTGTGAGTAATAACATAACAGAAACCTTATGTTCATTGATTTACTAACTTAATACACTATCTATTGACTCCTAGGTATGAAAATTAAAAAGAATGAATAGTCCTACTTCCTCTCTTTTCTCTAATCTCTTGATTATATTACTTGCTATTTCTATATTAAGATTTATAATTTTCTTTTTAAATAATTGCTATACCTGTATTGATTTATTTTCTGGCCTTATGGAGATAGAAGTGACATATAACATTGCATAAGTTTAAAAGGTACACTTTTTGGGGTGTCTGGGTGGCTCAGTTGCTTAAGCATCTGACTTATGTTTGATGTTTGTTTTTGAGAGCATGCTCGAGTAGAGGAAGGGCAGAGACAGGGGGACAGGAAGATCAGACTCTCTGACAACAGAGTCTGCTCTATTCGGGCTCGAACTCATGAACCAAACCGTGAGATCACGACCTGAGCTGAAGTCAGAGACTTAACCGACTGAGCCCCTCAGGTGCCTGAGCATCAGGATCTTGATCTCGGCTCAGCTCTTGATCTCAGGGTCGCTAGTTCAAGCCCCGCACTGTGTTCCATGCTGGGTGTGGAGCATACTTAAAAAACAAAATTGAAAATAAAGTGTACACCCTCCCCTTTCTTGAATATTTTTATTATTGCACTGGTCAAGTGAACCTAAAAAGGAGAAAATGGAGAGGTTAAAGGTATCAGAGGAGGTTTTTGAAACTAGAGGGCTGTGGTCCTTTTATACATTTCACATGTGTAGTCAGCTTTGTTTATGGCTGTATTTGTTGAGTAGGGCTGTATTTATTTTCCAGGTTTATTGAGTCATAATTGATGTAGACCACTGTGTAAGTTTAAGGTCTATGTGATGATTTGAGTAAGTGTCTTGTGGAATGAGGAATCCTGGTCATTAACACCTTCATCACCTCCCATACTTCCTCTTTGTGTATGGTGAGATTTATAACCTTCTCATAACATGCTCTACAGCATCATTGTCTGGCTGCCCTTTCATATTTAAGTATGTCCCAAAAAGAATAACAAAGGAAAGTATCAAACCAGAAAGCCTGACAATATGAAATGATAGAATTCCGGTCACCTCGTTATTAGAAACCATAACTGAAATGGGATAAATTTATTCATTAGAAGGAAACTATGTTTTGAATATGAGTCACCTAAAAGTGATTACAGGTGAATGCATGCTAAAACTCAGCAGTGGTGGTAATTAATATGAAAGATGGAGTTTTTACTTTTAATTTTGTCTTCTGTGGGCTGAGCTTTTTAATTAAATAAATCTGTGTTACTTTCACAATTGTTAAGCCCTCTCTGCCTATATCCATTTATTACAATGAGACACAGTGGGTGGTTCTTTGTGGTAAACAAGGACTCTGGTTAGGCTCCCTCTTTTTTGTTGAACAGTGGCTGAAAACATCTTCAGATACTGTAATAACATGATATGTATCTTGCATTTGTCCAGAGCTTTGGAGTTTGTTTGGTTTTTTTTTCCCCTCTTTTTTAAAGTTTTTTTCCCTCTTTTTTAACGTTACCTATTTTGAGGCTGGGGGTGGGGTGGGGGGCAGAGAGATGGGGAGAGAGTGTCTCCAGCAGTGCAGGGCCTGATGTGGGGCTTGAACTCACTTACGAACTGTGAGATCATGACCTGAGCAGAAATCAAGAGTCAGATGCCCAATTAACTGAGCCACCCAGGTGCCCCTCTGCTTTTCTTTTGATTGTCATTTACGCTCATGACATTATTATTTTATGTGACTTTTATTGCTTATTTTACAGATGAAGAAAATAAGACTCAGGGAAATTAAGCTGCTTGCTCAACATCACACCATTCCTTGAATCATTTTTTAAGAAATAATTTTTCTCAATGTATTATAGTCTTTTCAATACAGTATTATGATTATAGTCAGTAGAATCTATATGAATTAAAAATCATATTAAGCATCTTACTGGAAGGATTAGAGGAGTGTAACTCATTTTAGAAATATTTTCATCTCTAAAATGACACAGTTGGGAAAAATTGCTTTTGTGAAGTAGTTTGTTCTGGAGTAGCTGGGGCGGCTGGACAGGAGTTCAGAGTTGACTTTATCTCAGTGAGACAGCTGTGAACCAGTCTATCTTGGTTCTATGTGAAATCCTAGTTCTTCATACAAATGAGGGTGATAAACAGTGGGAATCTGGGGATTACAGGACCCTAGGATTCCAGATAAATGGAAGTGTTTGAAGTGGGAGTCAGGTGTTTACAAATGATCCGCTGCCGGCACGTGACTCCATTTTCCTCCTCTTGAGTCTGTGAAAGTGACTGAAATATGCACATATGGATGCAATTGTGATGTTTTTAATGCTTACACCTGGCTTGGTGTTAGTATTTTTTGCCTGCAGTGCCCTCTCTGTAGGATACATTGGCTAAATATAAATACCTGAGGTCTGACATTCAACTTTTGAGGGCAAATGGGTAACCATGGTGTCCTTGCATGCCCACTGTCTAACTGCCGAGGTCCAATGCAACATGTCCAGCTTCTTGAGGCTAGATGCCACCCTCTACCTCCTATTCCGCTGTATAACTTGAATATAGTAGTGTGTTTCCATTCCACATGCTATCATTTAGAAAGCAGGTTTAGCCTGATGATAATGAGTAATCTGGAAATGGATCACATTATAATTTCAGGGCTGGAGTGTAAGTTGAGATAGATGGGAAGCCTGGTAATTGAATCCCTTTTCTAAGTGCTTCGGAAACTAATCACGATGTCAGGTTTGTTGCTTAAAAACTGACAAGGGGAATCTAGTTATTAGCATTTCCCAAATCAGTCTCCTGAGATACAGTGCTCTCTGAACGGTCTCAAAGGGTTTGGTGATTAAGTAAGTTTGGGTAACAATGCACAAAATTTAATAGATTGAATAGGAGCATATTAAAAACTCAGAAATCCCACAGTGCAGGATTCTGGTGATGTTCACTAAGTTGACCATCCTAAAACTTCATGCTGAAACGTTCTTTTGTGAAATGTTTTATGTTCCCTGGCACATGTTGGCAAAAGTGGAGTATTTTTTTCATTGCCATGCTAGTGCTGACGGGTGGATGAATCATGAATGTTTAAGTATGTGTTAGCATCTTAATATGATGTAGAATTAAAATACTCTTGATCTATTTAGAGGACAAAGGTATATTTCACTATCTATGCAAGGGAGATGATCTCCAGATCTCACTTTGGGTATTCTTACTTTTCTTTATATCCACATTTACTAGTAACTTGATAAAAAGTTTGATTTCCTTTCCTGAACCTTGAGGGACTCTAAAGGAGGAAAACAGGCAAAGGTGGCAGCCAGATGGGGACGTGGAAAGAAAGGTTCTTGGCAGCATGTAAGTTACTACATTTCCTCAATTATAGGCATTCGGTTCTGGTTTCCTTTACGTTTATATTTTGACTTTTTTGTGGTCTTCCTTCTAGAAAAAAACCTAAAAGATTTGTTTTCGGGAAGCATTAAAGAGCAGGTTGTACATTTTACCCTGCCTGTTGATAAATCCCACCGTCTGATCAAGTGGTACTTCTTGTGTGCGGGGACTCTTACTCCTTCCTGGGCTGTTCCTCCGCAAGAGGCCTGTAGAAAGCATTTGCTTGCATTTGTTGTTCTGCTTGGAAGGGTGAAAGCTTCTCTCTGAGCCGCTCTGTCTGGATATTTTGTTGTGGCTGTGGGCACCATTGGCCCAGCCTCTCACTTTGTGGCCAAGGGGTGGGACTTTGCGGAGAGGACCAGTCTTGTTAGCATTCGTTGGAGGCTGAGGCTGAGCGAGCTTGCTCATCCCACTCTCTTGCCCCCTCCTCCCCTTCTGGAAAGAGTGAGCTTATCCAAGAAGAGTGGTCGTCCCTGCACTTCTCAGCCTGCATCAGGCATCCTCTCGAGAGCCTGTTTCTGACTGGGTGAAGTTTAAATCCTACTCCCCCACTTTTCAGGTAAGAGAACATACTGAAAAATGGCTTTATGAGTGGCAGTTAAGATTTACAAAAGGGAGTAGTTTGGGTAAGTGTGCTTTCTTCTGTTTTTTGTTTTTTGTTTTTTCTAATAGCTTGTAGAAGGGCTACCACAATTTTACTTTCATGGTCCCTGAACGG
Source organism: Suricata suricatta (assembly GCF_006229205.1). Lineage (NCBI taxonomy): Eukaryota > Metazoa > Chordata > Mammalia > Carnivora > Herpestidae > Suricata > Suricata suricatta. The sequence continues at coordinate 72,650,639 of NC_043711.1, read as the reverse complement.
GTAGTGGTAGAAAAGAAAATCCTGTTGTCTTTAAATTTCTTAGAGCACTCAAACTTTTTATGAAGATTTTTATTTATTCACTATTGATTTTTCTTTTCTTTAGATTTTCTAATAAGGGAGAAACCCAAGACGAAATTAAGACAAAGTGTATTAGACACTGTCTTGTAATTCTGGCATTAGATACGGATTTAATGTCTCTTTAAAAAAATTTTCCCCTAAACCTGACTGTAACTCAAATAAATTTTTTGGTAAGGCATTTCTCCTATGATTTAATTGGCTGGTCGGATTTTTCTGTGTCACTTAGCATTTTGCAAATATGTTTTAAAAATTACCTATGTAGGGGTAGGGTAATATGAAAAATCCCTGTACCTTTCATCCAGTTTTGCTATGAACCTAAAATTACTCTAAAAACTAAAGTCTAGCCAAAAAAAAATTTTTTTAATGAGTGTCCAGTATTTTCTGTGAATACCTCAGCATGATGCAATAAAGCCCAGAGGGTTGAACACCGTGTTTTTCATCATGCATAAATTGCTACAAAATCCATTGATTTTCATTTTTTTGTAATTAGCAAAAAAACAATAGCCCCTATTTCAATATTATGTTTTGATTTCCACTTTTTCAGTTCAACTATATTAAGATAGGCAAAATGATTGTTTTTTTAAAGTCTCTTCTTAAATAAGTGAGGATGAAAACCTACTTTGTACCTCCTGGAAATATACTGATCCATTGTCTTGGAAAGTTATTCAGACACTATGTAAAATTCTTTCCTGAAATAATAGAAGGGAAATGAATAACTTCGGATTCGGTTTGTGTGTTTGGTGATGGTTTTCTTAAAAACCATTTTCCTGTGATGACACGTATACATGGGCAAAGAAGTGATGAAGTATGAAACTTACAGTTCGCACAGAAGGATTGGCTTCTGATGGCTTTAGAAAAATATTTCATGTGTGTGTATTTTATCAGAAATATTTTAGTACCTTTAAAGACATGTCATTATGAAAAAAGGTGAAACCTTTAGCTTTGTGTGAACCATGATGAGCCACAGATATCTGAGCATAAAACTGTCTTTATTATTAAATGACTAAACAAAACATCATTAAAATAAACGTATTTTAGACAGATGTGTACATGAATAAAATATGACCTTCCGTGGCTATTTTTAAGGGGACTGAAGAACTTCCACAGCTGGCTCTTACTGTTGGAACAGACAGTGGCCTGAGAACTCTTTTGATCCTTACCTGTTGGAGAAAACCCTTTATCCGCTTCTTTCATGAAACAACAATTACAGGCAAAGTGATCCACTCTCCAAACATATGCAGAATATTTCTAGACCTATTGAAGGACATGAAACTTGGCCGAATGTTCCAAACCGGTTCAACTGTGTTCTTTGATAGACTCAGCATTTAGACTAACTAGGCATTTTGATGGGCTCGTGGGGGCAGGTGGGGGAGATGCTTCCGGGCTGGAGGTGGTTGTGCTGTGCAGGTAGGTGGAGGCTAGGACTGAAGCCTCCCAAAGAGGAGGCCGTTGTCAGAGCAGGTGCTTACAGGAGACCGGGCCCAAGGTGTACTGCCACTCCCCTACTTGCCTGGACCTGTTTTCTGTGTCTGAAGTTAAAGCTTTGCTCTTGAGGGGCACCCCGGGGGGCTCAGTCAGTTAAGTGTCTGGACTCTGGATTTTCGGCCAGGTCATGAGCCCAGGGTCGTCGGGTTGGGCTCCATGCTGGGTGTGGAGCCTGCTTAAGATTTTGTCTCTCCCTAGCCCTCTGCACTCCCCCATGTTCTCTTTCCCTCCCTCCCTCCAAAGAAAAACTGCTAGTGAGAAGCCTTGAGTTATTGAGGCTTGGTCTGTAAGCTCACTCCCTGCTTCTCACACTTGAATGTGAATATGAATCCCCTGTGATTGGGTTAAACAGTAAATTCTAACAGCAGGTTTGGGATTAGGACTGAGATGCTGTATTTCTAACAAGCCCCCAGGTGTTGCCATGCTCCTGGTTCAGGGACCACACTTTGACCAGTGAGAAGCTACAGTGTCAAATACCTGCGCAGGTGGTTATTTTTAACTTACTAGACATGGTCTAGTCAATAGCAAGCAATCAGTTTGCGAAGCAAACAACTGAGCAGGTGATTGAGGTGAATTGATGAACTGTAGACACTGGCCCCTTCATAGACTGAAGTAATTGATGATGTATGTCCTACTGATTTCTCCGGAAGGAACGTGCGGCATCGTAACCTGTGATGAGCTGCTGTAGCAGGTCCTTCCCGGACTCATGGTCGCCGGCAGCCCTGCCCCTTGCCCCTTTGGTGCAAATCTCTCTCTCTTCTGTCACCACTACCAGTGCTGCATCTTCTGCTTTTGCTGTCACTTTTCACCTGTTAGGAGCCTTTTGCTATATTGGGTTTGTCTCCTGGCTTGGACCTGAGTCATCTAACGGCATCTTCTGCCCAGCCTGGATTGCAAGTGTCCCACTTCAGCTCACTGGTTAATTTTTAATACTTTTATTAAAATTTTTTAAATGTTTATATTTGAGAGCAAGGGAGACAGAATGTCAGCCAGGGAAGGGCAGAGAGGGAGGCAGAATTCGAAGCAGGCTCCAGGCTCTGAGCTGTCAGCACAGAGCCCAGTGCAGGGCTCAATCCATGAACTGTGAGATCATGACCCTAGCCGAGGTCAGATGCTTAACCTATTGAGCCACCGAGGTCCCTACACTTGACATGGGGTCTGAACTCACAAACCCAGGATCACGAGTTTGGCTGGCTCAGTCAGTGGGGAGTGCAGATGCCGCTCACTGATTTCAGATCTAGAAACCATGGGGAGCTACCTCTCTTTCACTTAACACACAATTTTCCCATGGAATCAACCAGTCTCAGGCAGTGTGTGTGTGTGTGTTTGTGTGTGTGTGTGTGTGTGTGTGTGAGATAAAACAGCTCTCATGTCTTAGTTCGTCAGATTTGTGCTTGGAATTTTCAACTTACATATTCTTCCTCTGTCCTAGATACAATGTGAACTCTTAAAGTGGGCAGTGGGGTGGCAGTGTGATACTTTATATTCTTCAGTGATTCCTTTCCCACTTTCTTCAGTATTTTAAAGGAGAACAACATACATTTGGGAATTTGAGTTTTACAATGTAGAACTCTGTGTTCACCACCTATATTCCACCACTAATATTTTATATCCTCACCTATCCATCTACCTTTTCCTTGATCCCTCTCTTAATTTTGATGTCTTTAAAAACAAACCACAGGCATCAGTTTGCATATTTCAACATGTTTATTTCGACCAGAGCTCAATATTTGTTGTTTTTGTGAAATTACTTATGATGAAATGCGCATATCCTTAGTTGTATATAAGTTGAGCTTTGACAAATGCATACACCTGTATAAATCAATCCCTGGCAGGATACAGAACATGACCATCACCTGAGAAAGTTCCTCATGCCTCTTCTCAGCTTGTTTGTGCTTTTGTGAATCTTCCCCCACAAAAGAACTCCTTGATCAAGTAAGTGATTTGTGATCAGTTTGTTTTTTCAGACTATACTTCGATCAGTTTTACTTCATACAAGTTTACTCTTCTATTTTGAAATACATTTGTATAATGATTTCTAACAAGTTAATATTTAGTTTGGACTAACTCATGGTGCTACTTCTGATAAAAAAGTTTTAACAATAGTAACTTAGAGTATCTGATTTTTACTTGGCACGAATTACTTGCCAATGACTTGGTTGACTCTTCTAACAGTTTACAAGATTGTTGGTGAGATCATATAAATTGAGATGTGGAGATACAGAGGTAACCACATTCTTAGAGATTCTTGGGGCCAACACATCTAGTTTCTCTGGCTGGCTATTTGCTCTGAAGATTTTATTTGAGGATGTATTTACCTCATGACTAAGACTGATTGATGTTAGTTCATTCTGCTTTTTTTTTTTTTTTCAAATCTAGAGGAATTTTTTTTTAACTTTGATTATAGTTGATATACAATGTTGCATTAGTTTCAGGTGTCCAACACAGTGATTCATCTTCTCTATACGTGATGCTGTGCTCACCACAAATGTAACTACTGTCTGTCACCATATAACACTATTAAGGAATTGCTGACTGTATTCCTTACATTCCCTGTACCTTTCATCCCCATGACTTACTCATTCCATAACTGGAAGCCTGTATCTGGAACAGAAAGCTTTGTTCCCAGGATCATCTTAATTCCTGATGTTCTACTTCTGCATGCTTTCCTGTCCACCTCGCTTCAGTATTTCATGAAGGATGGGATTGGTCTCGATCCACACTGATGTGGATACACAGAGCTGTGTAAAACCTCCACTATCTGGTGGGCAACTTGTTTGAAATGCCAGGTTCTCAGAATGACCTGTAATTAAGAAGCAAAAAAACATCCCATAGTATCTTTGGGGACAAAGAAGCAGTGTGTTAGTATCTAGCCAGAAAGTAGCCTAGCGGAAAGGGTATGGTCAAAGTGAGTGAGTTCCTAAAGTTGTTGAGGGGATATAAAGTACTCAAACGGGGTTCTTTTAAAGTGCCCTAAAACTGCCATTTAAAATTTTTTATTCACATTAGTCCCTGTAACACGCTTTACTGGAGCACGTGACTCATGTTCTGAAAAGCCATGTAGCTTCTTCAACTGTTACTTACATTTAGGCATATTTTGCTTTTTTAGTGAATAATGAACTATAAGCAGTAGGTTTACTCAGCTGTTTTCAGCGATTAAAAACCCAGAGTTAACCTGAGAGATATTATATGGTAGGTGCTCCAAAGCTTTTTCTTACAGTCTTGCCCCAGAATGCTTGATAGAAATTTATGGTGATTTTTAAAGGTATATATCATTTAATAGCAAGTTTGTTTTCTTGCTTGTAAAGGAATGTAAGAAAATATCCCAGCAGTTTTTAAAAGCACAGTCTAAGACCCTTAGAACCAAATTGAACAAATACTCAATAGTTACTTTATTCAAAAATTTAAACCAGGGGTGACTGGGTGGCTTGGTCAATTAAGCATCTGACTTTGGCTCAGGTCATGATCTCGTGGTTCAGGAGTTTGAGCCCCACATCAGGCTCAGTAATGACAGCTCAGAGCCTGGAGCTTGTTTGAGATTCTATCTTTTTCTCTCCCTCTCTCTTTCTCAAAATAAATAAGCATTAAGAAAATTGAAAAAAAAATAAAAAATTTAAGCCAGAGACTGGCTATATATTATTAGGGAGAATATATAAAATTAACTACCTATAGGCCAGAAAAAACAATCCCTACATACATACTTTATTTTTGTTTCCCAGGCTACGTAATATTTTGTTGCTTTTTTCAGAGCTGAAAGGACAGGAGCAATTTTTGCAAACACTTGCTGAAGTTAGTACTGATAAATAACTCGGAGCCATGTTTTATGAAAAATAAATTCAGCCTATAAATCTAAGCAGCCTTCCCCTGGTTTACCACAGTAGGAGACTTCAATTACATCGTAAGAAGAAGTATCTAAGTCAGACCCGCCTATGGAGGGGGTGGGGTGGGTGGGTGGATGTTTGCACATATGTATAATTTGTACAAATGTGTAACAAGGTAGAGAATTGTAGGAAACTGGGGGAAATTTCCCCCTCTGATAATATCAATCCCCCTGGAACAGAGAGACATGTCCGTGATCTTTTCTCCAGTCCTGCAGAACTCTTGCATTTATGATATGCTCATCTTCTAACTAAATGCTGCCATTTATGCAGGTTTTTATTATATTTTCAGCTTCAGTTAAAAGCTTAAGATTCTAGGAGAGAAGTCACCAAATTCCTTGCTGTTGAGTGGGTATCTTCCCCTTTTTTCTACATGCCTCCTGCCTGTTCTTGAAGGTTCAACATGAAGCCCACCATCCTGAAGTTTTCTCACATCAGATGTCTGCCTGTCCCTCCCTTTCGTGAATACCTGTTGTATTGACCTAAAAACCTTTTGGCGTCATTCTTCAAGGCAGATAATTGCTCACCAATTATCTTCTATATTAGCCTTGTCTTAGTGATGTAAATTCCTCTGTGCAAGAGCCCTCTCTTCACATTTCTTTTACATGTTCTACCTTTTCTTGTTGAGCGGTTCGGAGAGCCTTCACTCAGTAAGTGTTGTTGGCTGATTGAATATTGAGAGAGGCCACCTGTGTCTATGAATAGGATTAACTTCATTTTTCCTCTTTTCTGTCAACTTAGAATGAATAGAAGGATTACTTTGATGTAAAATCATTTGACATTTTATTTTTTTTTTAGCTTCATTTTTAAGTTAGTACCATGCAGTTGGCCATATTTCAGTGATCGTCTCAACATTTACCTACTTTGGGACACGTGGGTGTTTCCATTGGTTAAGTAGCTGACTCTTGATTTTGGCTCAGGTCATGATCTCATGGTTCATGTGTTTGAACCCCGTGTTGGGGTCTGCGCTGCCCATGTGGAGCCTGCTTGAGATTCTCTCTCTTTCTCTTTCTGCTCCTCCCCTGTGCTCACTCACACACATGTGCCGTCTTTCAAAATAAATACATCAAAAAACATATTAAACAATCACCCATTTAATAATTCCTTTCATCTATAAAGAACAAATTATTCTAAGATAGTTTTTCAGAATTACTCTGTAGAGTAGTTAGGCCCTATTGAATGTAGAATGTAAGAAAAATCTAACTCTGAAGTTCAGCTTCTGAATGACTTGGGAGCAAACAGTGTTACTCACTTTGCTTTGTGTACTCTGGTCAGAAATGGAGGGGTTCTGAGCCCTTTTTGTGGGCATGCTTTGATGTGGTTCGGGGACTGGAGTGGAGCACTGAGCCAGAAAAGACCGTTTTGTTGGCTTATCCATCTTTAGTCTTTTGTCTAGCTGTGTCACATGATTGGATGTATTCCTTCTCCTCTCCCCAACACCAAAAACTATCAATGTCAAAGTCATACTTTGCACAATGTTACTAGTTGTAATTTTATGCCAACAGATTTTCCGCATGTCCTAACAAATTGAACCTGGCAAAACTGGGACTTATGTTCCCTCCGTTACAGGAGGGATGTACTCTCTAGTTCAACTCGGTCTCCTCAAGATTTTTATATTAGTTTCTTGTTGCCGCTGTGACAAATCGCCATGAATTAGTGGCTTAAAACAGCACAAATGTATCATCTTAGGGTTCTGGAGATCGAAGTCTAAAACCTGTCTGCAGGGCTGTGTGGTTTATGGAGACTCTAGAGGAGAATCTCTTTATTACCTCGTCTAGTTTCTGGAGGCTGCTCACATTCCACAGTAGCTCATGACGGTGTCCCTCCGACCTCTGTTCCCATTTTCTATCTCCTTTGATCTTTCTGCTTCCTTCTACCATTTACAAGAGCTCCCGTGATGACATTGGGCCCACCCACCTCAAGACCCTTAACTTAATTGTTTCCAAGGTCCTTATTGGCATGCAAGTAACATATTCATAGGTTCCAAGAATTAGGATGTGGGCATCTTCACAGAGCCATGATTCTGCCTCCCGTACCCTAAGTCTACCCCTTTCTTCCAGTAACACAAATGACCCCATCAGGCTGTCACTTCTAAAGTGTTGAACGACTGCATTTGATTTCCGTTAACCTGGAATTGAATATTTATCTGACAAATAAGATGGAAATAGTTCGCTGGTATTGGTATATTTTAATTTACAATTGTTGAATAGTTTTACAAAAATAGCTCTTCCTTCTCTCTTGGCTTGACTTTTCTTCTGTTTTTATTCTGCCTGACCGTGTATTTCAAGTGCTTTTTATGTTGCGGTTTTCTTTTCATCTGTAGAGTACACTGCACACTCACTAAGCGGTTTCTCCCCTCCCTGGTCCCTTGACTATTAATTTCTCAAACTCTAGTCTTTCTCCCTTGGGGGGTTTCTTGTTCTATTGTGATATGTGGTCTTTTCCCCAACCTTTTCATGTAGTTTCTTCTTTTCACCCTCTGGTCTCTCCCTCACAATTCTTGTATCTTTGTCTTTTTCATCTGACAGTAGAAAGTGATGTACGTTTTGAACTTGCGACACTGCCATTTATCAGCAGAACATAGTATAATATCCGCTTTTGCTGATAAGAGAGTGGCAAAATTAATGTTAGAAATAAGCTGCTTAGTAACCTGAGAATTGAGGAAAAACCCATTCATGTACAAAGGTATCTGAAGCAGGACCAATTTGTCCATCTTTTCCAAGAATTGAGAAAATTTTCCTTTTTGACCTTTCTTATTGTTAGTGCTGATAGCGCAGCTAGTGAAATAAATTAGACCTCTTTTTACTTAATTCATGGGTAAGGCTGTTCCAGAATTTTCACTGGTCCAGAAGACTAGAGCATATAGCAGTGGTTTTTAAAATGTGCTTAGCAGGCCAGCAGCATTAGAATCACCTAGGAATTTGGTAGAAATGGTCCACTCCAGACCTACTGGATCAGAAGCTATTGGGGTAGGGTTCATAAGTCTTTGTCCTACCACGTTCTCCAAGAGATTCTGATAACACAATCAAGTTGAAGAGCCTTTAAGTGGGCAGGGGGAGGATGAACTCTTTTTGGTCTCTGTTTCTGGATCATTTTATGTATTTACTAGTCCCAGTATCCAGGGATGTTGCTGCCAATAAACTATGTTCACTGAGAATATTTAGAATTTGAGTGTACCATCCAGAGTTTCTTTATTTTGCCTTGAAATTAGTAATCTATGGCATCAGAAAGAAATAGTTCTTACTCGGAGCACCTGCCTATAGGTTGTAAAGCTCAGGTTATATCAAAGTAAACACAAGTCTCATTCCTGGAACCCCCTGATTTGTTCCTGTCTCTGATAGCCCCACTTCCCATCTTTAAAAATGTGACCGTTCTACGAGTGTCAACATTGAAACCTATAAAATGAATCACCAAGTTCCTGCATATGAAAAAAAAGAAAAATCTCTCTCTCCCCCATCTGCTTCTGTAAAGTCCATCAAAGTCAAATATATATCTACCACATAAGCCTCTGTTTATGGCAAATCAGACAACCATAAGCTTGTCTCCAAATTTGGTGAAAAGTCCATTGGGCCACTTAAATTTATTGAACTATAATTTACATGCAATAGCATGCATCCATTATTAGTGTCCATTCTGCATTTCAAGGAGTCTTGACAAATGTATATAGCAGTGTAACCATGACCTTCATCATTATATAGAAAAAAGCTTGTGGGGCGCCTGGGTGTCTCAGTTGGTTAAGCATCCGACTTTGGCTCAGGTCATGATCTCACGGTTCGTGGGTTCAAGCCCTGCGTCGGGCTCTGTGCTGACAGCTAGCTCAGAGCCTGGAGCCTGTCTTCGGATTCTGTGTCTCCCTCTCTCTCTGACTCTCCCTGCTCACACTGTCTTTCTCTGTCTCTCAAAAATAAAAAATAAATTAAAAAAAAAAAACATAGAGAAAAGCTTGTTGGAGCCCTTTTGAAATCCCTCCCTCCCAACCACTTGGCCTCAGGCAACCACTAGTCTTTTTTGCTTAAGTTGTTGTCTTGCTTTTTCTAGGATTTCTTACAAATCAAAGGATGGAATAGCCAGGCCCTGTGCACGTTCAGCTGCATGATAAACTGGCTTCTCAAATGGTTGAAATATTTTACATGCCCACCAGCAATGCCTGAGAGTTTCCACTGGGCCACCTAGACATGCTGTGATAGACAAGTAGAAATTCTGTGTTGATTATCTAATGTGTATATATTTCCATTACACATGTGTGTATAAGTGCACGTGTGTATATATGTACACAGAGAAATATGGATAGGTTTTATGTCCTGTGAACACCAGCTTTGCTAGTAATCTATTGAATGTAAAATTCTAACCCATGAGCATATACACAGACCCTTACACTACATATAAGTGATTTCTGTGCCTTTTCCTTAATATTTATTTACTTTTATCATTTGCTCACTATGACTAAAAGCCAAGTGGCAATCTTCAGAAAAAGAATAAAAACTCTAACACTAGAAAATTGTTATTTTTTCCTCTCCGACTTGGGAAAAGGTAAATGTCCTGAGAGTGTGATTTAGCTGAGGCCTCCAGTCCTGCAGGATTAAAGGTGCAAGAACCTAGTAAATACACAGTGGGCAGTGGGGTGCAGATGAAGGAAGCATGATCTGACAGGGAACAAGAGGAATGGCCTGGCAACAAGGAAAGAAACTTGCAAGGAGGCGTGTTCAGGACCCAGGGGTCAAACGAGGCTGGAATGAATGGATGCCTGTGGGGAGACTGGGAGACCAGGTTTATACACATGTCGTCATGACACTGAGCACAATGTGCAGAATATCCAATAGAAGGAAAAGCAGCATGAAAAAAGGGAAGAGAGTGACTCATTCTGTAGCTGAGGTGGGGAAGAGAAGATGGAGGAAAACTTCAGGAAGAGCACTTAGCAGTGGAAGAGAAGAATAGAGTAGTAATAATTTCATCTATATCTATGACATGCTGGTATTGTTGAGTGCTGTTCCTAGAGGGTGAGGATAAAAAATGTTGGTGCGGTGGTCGGATTGTCCAGGATTGTGACCTGAAGGTATGATGACTGGTTAAGCTTCTGCTGTTCATTTATGTCACACAGTGAGCAGAGTCGCTGGAACTGGCCTGAGTCTGGGGCAAGGTGCTGTATAAATTTCAGTGACTCATCTCTAATGTCTAAAATAGCAACAGGCTAGAGGTCAAAGTATAGTAAAGGAAGGAAGTCTTTGTGACACACGTTCCTCTCAAAAGCAAATTTAGACCCAGCATACGTAATGCAGTTTCTCAAGCAGGTGTAGAGGGATTGAGGTGGGCAATGGGACTTGAGCCTGCATCAAACCTGTGTTCCAAACAGAGACACTTTGACTTTTTTCCTACTGCCATTTTCCAAATGACTTTATGCCTACCTTTGGGCATAAATATATTCTATTGGGATGCATGCAAGGCCTCAGAGACTCTTAAAGGGGCTAGTTGTCGAGGTTTTAACTTTTTATATGCTCTTTTCTAAAGTTGATCTGCTTGAGAATGCATTTTCTTTCCTCACTCCCTTTCTACTGAAGGAAGGCATTCCTCTTGTCTTCCTGGAGTTTTAATATGGTACGTAGTCCTGTATTGTGAAACATCCCAAGTGCTAACCTGAGGATGCTTTGCTTGTGGCAGAATTCAAGACCTATTCAGATTATCAGTTGATGGGTAATTAAAAATAAATTCTAGGGCACTTGAGTGGCTCAGTTGGTTGAATGTCTGACTCTTGGTTTTAGCTCAGGTTGTAGTCTCATGGGTTTGTGAGATCAAGACCTGCATCAGGCTCTGAACTGATAGTGCAGAACCTTCTTGGGATTCTCTCTTTCTCTCTCTCTCTCTCTCTCTCTCTGTTTCCCTTCACACACTTTCTCTCTAATAAACAGAAAAATAAACAAATTTGATGATGGACCATGGCCTTTGGCTTGAAGCTCAAAAGGAGTTGAGAGATTTCAGTACTGTGGCTACAGCTAAACTTCTCTACACTCATCTGTTTAGGCTCAAAGGATTTATCAGCATTTGTGTATAGAAATAAGAAAAATGGGAATAAAATTGATGCTATACTTTTGTTATCTTAGCATTAAGGAATATTTGTCCATGATGTGTGGGTTAATTTTTTAAAGTTCTGTGTATCATGTCCAGAGGTAAATATAAATAGGCTTTTCTCTTTAATAATTATTGACCAAAATGTTCTGATATTTGTGATTTTTGCCAACTGTTTACTAGTAAATGTATAACTCTGAAGAAATTACTTCATTCTTAGGGGCTAAATTCAAGTTAAACCAAAACTTAAAATTTTAAATATATTTTTGGTGGGTGTAGGGATGTATAATAAATAGTTAAGTCAATAAAATATTAGAATCAAAGATCTATTCATTAGGATAAAACTTGCAGGGGAAATAGAATGGAAATGTGGAAAGGGAATGATAACATGAATATTAACGAAGAGCTTATTTTATATTATTTTTAAATAACTTTTTAATGATAAGTATCAATTCACTCTAGGATTTAGATTGTTATGGCTTTGAGTGATAGAACAGCTGGTTTCCTTAAAATGTCAACGTTTACAACATGCCAGAAATTGCATTGATAACTCTTTTGAATGTATGATGAAAAAAATTAAGCTATTACCTTAAAGTTGACTTTTAGTTACATAGTTATTTTAGGTTGTTCTAGAGGGAAAGAAGGACAGACTTTTGAGAACCAATGTTATAGGAAAGGGGACATCGCTGAAACATTTGAATAGGGGAATGCCTGACCAGATTGATGGCTATGAAGAGGTTTTCTGCTTCTAAGTGGAAGATGGGAAGCGTGCAGCTTGAAGGTTGGAGGTGATGAGACACTAGGAGCAAGTAAACAGGGAGTAGAATTTCACAACCATTTTAATGAGTGTTGTACCAGTTAGGATGTTTCTAACAGCAAATTAACTTCAGTTTGGCTCAAATAAAATAATTATGTTCCCTAACATAATTATAACATAAGGTAGAGCAACACCTGTGTTTGTCAAATCAACGAATTAAGCTTTCTGTTATGTCAAAAAAATGGCAAACATGTTGGGGGCCATCATCACTAACATAGACCAATCGACTTATTTCCTGGGCCCGGGGCTGGAGCACACTGTGCCTGAAGCACATGGCCTTAGAATGACAGATAGATAACAGTAGATAACTGGGGGAGGGGGATTGTAAAGAAGTGAGGCTGGTGGCAGAAGGAAAAGAAGTGAAGAATTCAGGGGAGGCCCCCATCTTGTGCACAGCAGAGAATATAGAGAGTGGGCACCAGTACATGACCCAGGATTTGGAGTCCATAGAACTTAGCTACAAATTGCATGTGGAATATAAATTGGTGGGATTAAGCTAGGTGTGCCCTCTGGGTTTCTGACCTGGTCACAAGATAGGTGGTGGGTCCGTTTAATGAGAGAGTCAGAAGGATGGGCAGATGTGGTAGGCCGAGTATGCCCCCCACCAAGATGTCTGAGTCTTAATTTCTAGAATTTGTAAATTTGACCTTACCTAGTGAAAAGGATGTTGCAGATGTGATTAAGGTTAAGAATGACCTTGATGGCTGGATTAGCCTGGATAATACAGGTGGTCACAATCTCATCATTCTTCCTTAAAAGTGGAGAACCTTAACTGATGGTTGTCAGAATGAGTGAGAGCAAGAGAGTGACTTTGGATGTTAGAAAACATGGCAGGAGAAATCCAAAGTATGAAAGGAACTTGGGACTTGACTTAGGACTGCTGGCTTTGAAGATGGAGGAAGGGAGCCAGGAACCAAGGAATGTGCATGGCCTTTAGGAATTGGGAATAGTAAGGAAACAGACTTTTCCCCCAGACCCTCCATAAAGGAATACAGCCCTGTGGGCACTTGGATTTTAGCTCAGTGAGACCTGTGTGGCATTGTGGCTTTAAGATAATGGATTTGTGTTTTAAGCCATTAGGTTTGTGGTTTTTATTATGAGAGCAATAGAAACCGAACACAGCTGGTTTGCCCAGGTTTCCCACCAAGGAATGCCTGTTTCTTTTGTAGATACTGAATTAGAGGTGCCAAAGTTAGCAATCTAGGGTTGTGGGCATCTAGTCTCTCTAAGTACATGCTTGCTTTAGCAAAGGAGAAAACATGGTTATGAAGGAGCACTTTACTGGAAGTTTTCTTGCTTTCAGTTTTCTATACTTGTCATCTTCCTGAAAATTAGGGTTTAAGATAGATGACCTTAGGTTCCCCTTCAGCTTGAAAATGCTGAAGATCTTTGCCTTAGATAAAACAGAATACCTCCCTACGCAGGATAGTCTCCTCTCTTGTTGAACATGAGGAAAGAGAAGTACATACAAAAATTATTGGGGAATATAGGAACATAGCTTTCATTATAAAATCTGACTGTGGGCCTCCAGCGCCTTGTTTAGAAATGTAGCATTCCTGGGGCACCTGGGTGGCTCAGTCGGCTACACGTCTGACTTCAGCTCAGGTTGATTGGAGCCCCGCGTCAGGCTCTGTGCTGACAGTTCAGAGCCTGGAGCCTGCTTCCGATTCTGTGTCTCCCTCTCTCTCTGCCCCTCCTTGCTCATGCTCTGTCTTTCTCTGTCTCAAAAATAAATAAAACATTAAAAAAAAAAAGAAATCTAGCATTCCTAAACATTGGACATTAATCAACACGTGCCCTGGAATTTTTGTGCCGAAATCACCCATTTTGCATCAATAGAAGAGTAGAAGGTTCTGAACAGAAACCTGTGTTGTCCTAAGCAGCTTGGGGGCCACATCCCACCATCACGAAAATCTCTGTGTGTTGGCATCACTGCGGATTTTTCTATCACATGATCTGGGGAGGTGTCGAAAGCATTCCTCTTCATGAGCACTGGTGTTCCTTGTTCAGAGATTTTCAGTCTCCTAAGGTGAATCTGCTGCTTACCAAGAACTGTTGCCTTATTAAGCGGATGCTATGGTCTGAATTCCCCAAGTGGGATACTTTGTTAGGTGTAGGATAGGCTCATAGAGGATAGCAGGAGGGAAGAATGCACCCCAGAGTCTGTCCGTTAGGGCCACCTGTGCCTTATCCCAGTTCAGCATTAGTACTGATCTGACCGAAATCCCCTTCTACACAGAGTTTTGAAAAGGAAGAATTTCTAATATAACTGCTTTCTCAAACACAGAGATGGGCACTCTTGCTAGTCAGAGGGATTGGCTGGAGTCACTGGGGACATGTGGGCCCTACTTCAGTGTTGTCAACTCTCCTAGCTGAATATCACATTCATACTCATCCTCACTCATTCGAGGACTCCCAGATGTAGAATCTGCAGGGGAAAAAAGGCCATAGATTTCCTAACAATTATCTCATTGACAGGGAGTCTGTAATGTGATTCCATCGGGATCATCTTTTGCTCTCATACCCTGGAAAACCTTAATAGTTATCTAACCACTGGAGCAATAGTTGAACAAATGTCCTTGTTGTCCAGACCTGGGCTTGCCAAATGCTGTGGTGAGACTTGACAGGGTTAAGTCCACTATGAATGATCCAATGATCCCCTTACTCTAAGGCCCATATATTGTGCGTGGTTGTGTTGCTGGGAAAAGTTCTTTGGAAATTATGATCTTGACCAGACTTTGAATAGCTGATCAAGATGTGGATATGACAGAGGCAACTGGGTAGCTTAGGAAGTCAAGCGCCTGATTCTTGATTTTGGCTCTGGTCATGATCTCTTTGTTTGTGAGATAGATCAAGCCCCAAGTTGGGCTCTATGCTGATGGCGCGGAGCCTGCCTGAGGTCTTCTCTCTCCTCTCTCTGCCCCTCTTCTGCATGTGTGCGTGTGCATGTGTTCATGTGCTCTTCCAAATGAAAGATGTGGCTATGGAAGAAGAATCCACATAATGGTCTAAACAGACTTCCAGGGTCATGCGGCATCTGTCATAGAGGACTTGGTGGTAAGCATTGTCTCCTCTTGCCATGCCAATCACTATTCAAAGGTGTATCTCAGAATAAGTGTTTATAACATTCCATAATCAAAACTGTTTCCTTGAAGACTGTTTTCCCTACACTTTCCCTACACATTTCTCTGTATCTTCATATGGCCTCCTACATCATGTGCGGAGGAACAGATCTTGTCTCTTCTTCTTTATAAGGTCATTAATCCCATTAGGAGGCCTGAGCCTCATGACCTAATGTGACCCTGACTCTCTCCCAAAGGTTCCCCTTCCAAATACCATCGCCTTGGGGACTAGGAGTTCAGCGTATGAATTGTAGGGAACACAAACATTCAGTCCGTAACTGCCTCAGTAGAACAAGAAAATGAGACAGATTGTCCTGTGGAGTGGTTTTTTTTTTTGTTTGCTTTTTTTTTCTTTTAGCATAACATTAATACAGTATCCCAAAAGGATAGCCATTTTGGGGGGTTGTCTTATGACTAGAGGAAGGAGGTTAATATCAATAGTAGCAGGACTTGGGAATTGCTTTCGGATCTTGAGCCTCCATCCTGAAGTCATTTTGAAGAAAAGAAAAGCAGAATAGTCATTAATTTTTTATTTAATTTTGATTTTTTTTTTAGAACAGCCCTGAGAATGGTGAGTGTGTATGTGTGTGGGAGGGGTGCCTTTGTTTTCTTTTTTCATAGTGTCTCCCTCCTACGTTGGCCCAGGGTAAATGTTTCACAGACACATTTTGTTTAAATGAATCGATCATAAGTTGGAGTGGTTTATAGCATAACTAGTTGAAGAGCGATTTCTCGTCTTTAAATGCTACTCAGCTTTTTAAGCGCTCCAAGCATGGTGCCCACTTCATGCAAGTAATGGACTAAAGGTTCTTTCTCCTCCTCCTGGTATCAGTCACTTCGGACTGTCACAGTTAGGGAACTCTTTCAAGTTGGCTGGGCTGGAAACTACATTAGGCCAGGCAGACGTACTTAAGGGAGGCTCGTTTTTCCTTTTTTGTCTAAGAGTGAAGGCTGGTGGGAACTTACCTGGTCATCCGTGGGTCTAACCCCAGATTGTACCTCTCTGCACCCCGTGGGTTATTACAGAAGATGCGTTTGTGGTATTTGAGTACATACTTGGGTGGTTTTACGGACTGGATTCTAATAACCAGTAACAGGAAGCTTCTGGCCAAGGTTGAGATTGACAGACGATGGAGTTGGCCTGTCGTAGCCCAGGAAATGAGGTTCTCAGGGACTGGAACTGGGGTTTTCAGTTTTCAAAGCAGGACAAGTTGGTCCCCTACGGCTGAAACCCTGCCTTCTGCTGGCAGGCCGTAAGGGGCTGACCTGTGTACCTCTCCCAGCTCCGCTGGAGCCCTGTCTCTCCTCCGAGCCATGGTCGGGGTGGGGATCAGTTTGGAGGTACACGTGAAGGGAAAGTAAAATGGCACTTAGTTTGAGTCACATGTAGTTGCTCATTTCAAATTGTATCAATAAGGAAGAGTATGTTTACTGGGACTTGAAGCTTTCATTCAGTGGGGACGTCACAACCCAACACCTCTTTCTTCAGGGGCCACGTAGTCAAACTGCCCCTCTACCTCACAGCAAAACCAAGACGAATCTGTGTGTGTCTATTAAACTGCAGTGAGACTAGGGTTCTAAACCCCTCCTGCCTCTGGAAATTGTTGTCCAAACACAGGTGGTCTCTACACGCCAATCTAAGTGCTTCTTACAGCCCAGTGGGGCTAGGGACTCGCCCATTCCATGAAAATATGCTGTTATCTGTGCCTTGACCAGGATCCCCTGAGTGTGATGGGGCGACTCCAGGTTGGCTCACTGAGCCCATCTCTGACGATGCAGTGTCAGGAAGAGGTTTCCTTGGCCACATTTCTCTCCTTCAGTTAGTGCTGTGGGGGATAAAATAATGAAGGGACTGGTGGGGCCCCTCCAGAGTAAGATCAGGGGTCCAACTCCAAAATAAGGTAGAGCAGGTAGCATGTGCTGTAATACCCCAGAGGAGGTAACGACTTCTTTCCCATGACCACAGGTAAGGTAAGAGAAAGCTCTGCCAGATTAAAAAAAAATTTTTTTGGTAACGTTTATTTTTTGAGAGAGAGAGAAAGAGAATACAAACTGTGGAGGGGCAGAGACAGAGAGAGAGAGAGGCAGATAGCTCAGAGCCTGGAGCCTGTTTCAGAGTCTGTCAGCACAGAGCCTGACGTGGGGCTCGAACTCATGAACTGTGAGATCGTGACCTGAGCTGAAGTAGGATGCTTAACTGACTGAGCCACTCAGGTGCCCCTCTACCAGGTTTTTAAAGTTGAGTCTTAGAGCAGTAGCAAAAAGGATCATCAAACAGGAAAGATTTATTTAGATAAGAATGCTGGTCTAGTCTAAATGATTATTTTTAAGGTTTCTTGTTTGTAATTGCAATTGGAGAGTGATGAGTAATGTTTGAAATGGTTTTTTATGGTTTTTGGAAATACCATATGCAAATGTTTAAAGTTGTATGCAAATTGGGAAAAATGGAATCTCATTTTCTTGTTCATATGCACTTTTGAGAAACATTATCTTAATTTTGAATTGGACATCATGATCTATCACTGGGGAGTCTTAGGCCGAGCCACATGAAATTAATGTTTTTGTTGGTCAAAATGATTGAGTAGTCGTAATTTCATATGACTCATCCTAATATACTTATGTCCTTGGTCTTTCTATCTAGATACGTGGTGATTAATCTATGAAGCTATTCCTCTGTAGTGAATATATTAATAAACTGAAGAGTCTGCTTCAACAAGAACTACCCTCCCTGCTCTGTCCTTTTCGCAAATTCAGATTTTCTTTTCCTCGGTTTCCTTTAAAAGAGGCAGAATTAATTTCAAACTTCTAATGCAACTAGAAAGTACTAGAAAAAGGAGAACTTAAAAAAAAAAAAAAAAAAGGGATGGCACTGAAGGTAGAAGGCATCCATTTCCTCACCGTGACTCAAACTTCCAGCACCTTCTGCAAGGATTTCGAGGGCAGTACTTGGTCATGGATGGTCACACTGATACTGTGGCCTTGGGGGAAAATGCAAAAGGATCACACTTCTTTATTTCAGTTCATTCTTTCCTATTTGGGTATATTGCCTAATTTGGCTCAGAATTAGCCTCAAGGGGTATATGTGTATGTGTGTGAGAGAGGGAGAGAAAGATTTTCTTCACCTTAAAAGCACTTCCTTTGAACTTTTGGTGAAACATTCTCCATGTGGTGGATACCATGTCATGATGTCCTTGAATGTGCTGTGTTTGGGAAGCCATTGGTAGTTTTAATTCTAAAAATAATTCAGATTGATGACCTTACTAGGGCTGTAGTTTTATGTTGTATTGAAATTTAGTATCAAAAGGAAGCATTTGAGGGTTATACCCCAATATCCTGTTTCAAAAAAAAAAAAAAAACCATTGCCATCACGGACTGATTGATGGGCTATAAGGTACTTCTCTGAATTATTGCATACACACGATGCATACTTGTACATACTTTTATTAGGAGAAACGGTCACACGTGTTAATTTATGTAATGCTTACTTTACCACAGACCACTCTGATTTTTCTGTTGGAACAGAACCTACTGTAGGTGAAACTTGCTAACCGTAAAGACTTTGCTTCTTTGACTACACTCTTCCTGGCCTGGAATCCCCTATTAAATAAATAACAGGTGCTAAATGGAAACCTAGAGTTTGAATGAGAACCTTGTCTAGAGATTTGGGGGGATTTATGCTGAAATCTAACAAGGGCGTTTTACTCAGTTTTTCTCCTAGAATCATTCTTCAATCCTTCCTTTCTCTCATCCACACATAGTCTGTTGGATTTTTTTTTTTTTAACCATTTCTACTGCTACCACTGTGGTCTGGGCCTTGTTCTCCTTCCCCTGGATGACTGGGCCTGGCCTCTCTTCTCCAGGCTCTTTCCTGCACGCACCCTCCTCAGCCAGAGTGACCTGTTCAGCATAAGTGAGACCCAGCCCCCCTCTTCCTAGCCTCCTCCAGTGGGTCTTCCTCTTACTCCTAGAACAAGTGGGGATCTTGACCATGGCCTCCCAGTCCTGCATGATCTGACCTCTTGTCACCAACATCACCTCATCCCTGGCTCCCTCAGCTCAGCCAGACGGCCTCCAGGCTGTCCTTGAACCCACAGGCATGCCCTCATCTGTGGGTCTTTGCCCTGGCTGCTCCTTCTGTCAGTAATGCTCTTCCTTCCCTCCATCTCCTTAGCTGACGCCTTCTCCTCCTTCAAGTCTATGTGCCTTCTGATTTTTTTTTAATGCTCATTTTTGAGAGAGACCGTGTGAGCCGGGGAGGCACAGAGACAGAAAGAGAATCCAAAGCAGGCTCCAGGCTCTGAGCTGTGAGCACAGAGCCTGACCCCGGGCTCAAACCCATGAACTGTGAGATCATGATCTGAGCTGTAGTCCGATGCTTAACTGACTGAGCCACCCAGGTGCTCCTACATACCCTCTTATTAACCTCCACCCTGTTCTCTACCTTTCTTTCTTCTTCCATAGTACTTCCTGTTCTTCAGATTACATAATTTAACTGTTTATTGGGTTTAGTGTTCACTTACTCTCCCTTCTCTAGAACACATGCACCACCCTGGGGGCAGCTTTTGTTTACTGAGGTGGCCTTAGGAACTTGATAGCTCCGGCTGACCCCCACCAGAGGCCTGTCAAATAAATGAATGCTCACAGAGAGTCATGGATGGGCCCTTCTCATCCCCTCACTATGAGTACTAGGAGTACTTCTTTTTAAAAATTCGATTTAACAGATCTTAAAGCCATTTCATATTGTTTTGGCTTCAGACTTCGTATTTTACACATCCAGTAATGAGATGGGTCAAAAGAAAGTTTAAAAAAATAGTATTTGTTCTAACCCATTCTTGATTACTCTGTTAATGAGAGATTAGCCTCTGCCAGCACAATCTAGGAACTTCCCTTTGGTTTTTAGAGGTTTTGATTGGGGTGAGGCTCTTTCAGGAAGGAGCTATTCTAACATCTGTGGAAAATAATCCCACACCTTTGATTCCACTGCTCTGAAACCAACTGATAAACCAAATAAAAACGTTGGGCATTGTAATTTTATAAAATGGCTTGAATAGTCCCCGAGGTCATGGCGTCGTTTGAAGTCGCTTTCTCCCCTTCTTGTCTATTTTTGTGCTTTCTGGGCGTGGGAAAACTTGGGTGGCTTAACAGCTGCTTCTCTCCTGCTTTCTGTGGAATGGTCTGGGCCCTCTTTGCACAGACCTGCTGTCTTCTCTCTCAGCCGGGTTCCTTCTACATCCAGCGAGGACTATTTAGTTGTCTTCAGCTTCCTTTCCCAGCCTGCACATCTAGGTCAGTTCCTTCCCCTCCAGCCATCCTGCCTCCTGGGAAGGTACAGGGAAACCCAGGAAATGAAACCATCACAGCTGCCTCTGAGCTTGGTGTTCTAGCCATCTGCTGGTTTTTTCAAAGTGAACAGGAGCCACTTTGCCCTAGGTCTTCAGCCCTCCGTGCTCTGGCCTCTCTGACCCTTTACTTCCTGCCACTTCCTTACAGGTGGCCCGTGTTCCTACCAAATGGGAAACTTGCCACTTCTGAAACACAGGCGTGCCCTTCCTGCGCTCGCTCTCCGGGAAACATCAGGGCCATCTCTAAGAGCTCCCTTGCTTTCCCTCACCGTCCCCCCCAACCCCGCCCTCTGTGGAGGACCCCATTACATTTTTGTGTTTGTTTAATAACAATAAAACTAGCAGCCTACTGTAGTCATGGCCTCCTTCAGTTCAACAACACAACTGCCTTCCCTTTGTCTTAACTAATGCCAGACTGGGAACCCCCTGAGGGCAAGGACTGTGTGTGCCTGATTCTGTCTGGGCCCCTGTGTGATGCCTTGCTGTGTGCGGTGTTTCATGGCATCCTGGAATACTACTGATTGGAGGTAGTATTCTGAACACAAAAACATTGTCCAGGCTGGAATTTCTGGAACAAAATTAAAAATCAGGATTTTTAATTTTCTGTCCCTTTATCTTCCATAAATGCAATTGTGTTTTTCCAACAACACACACGGATGTTTAATATGGAGAACTACAGTTGCCATAGACCTCAACCAGCAGTTTAATTCTTCATATCTATCAATTGTGACTGAAGGAACTTTCAAGGTTGGATGGGCTAGGCTCCCTTTATTACCTTCCATGCCTTTGTCACGATAGCATTAGGGGGTCCATCTTGGAATTATTCTTAAAGCTCTGTTCTCATACAAAATGGGTTATGAATACAGCCTTGGTTAATAAGTCTAAATACATACTTTTCCCCACTCAGACTAGAAGTTTTCACTCAGCCAAGATGCAGTACCTTGCATTCCAAGAGGTAGAAGGCAAAAAACAAAACAAATTCCACAAAAACAACAAAAAACAAGTACAATGACAGGTGTGCTGGATGGTATGTGCGTGGGGAAGAGGGGGCGGACCGTGCGGAGCGAGAGTGAGGGGAGCTGCACACTGAAACAAGATGACTGGCGGAGGCCTGAAGGCAGCAAAATAATGAGCCCTGAGGATATCTATAGGAAGAACATTCTAGGCAGTGGGAACTGTGGCAGTGTGTGGGAGTGGCTCATCCTGTGCAGGAACAGCAAGGATGCCGCTCTGTGGTAGGGGGTGCGGGGGAAGGGGACCGCATCTATTGGTGGAGGTGGAGGGAGTCCAGACCACTCCAGTCCCTGGAACAGCTGTTTCTCCACTTCAGCACTACTGACGGTCTGAGCTGGATAGTTCGCCGGGGGTGCTGTCCTGTGCACTGTAGGCTGTTTATGGCATGCCTGGACTCTACCTGTCAGATGCCAGTAGCATTCCCTGGCCCTCCAAGGGCGATAACTAAAAAGGTCTCCAGACATTGCCAAGTGTCCTCTGAGGTGCAAAGTCACACCCGAGTTGAGAACCAGTGTGGGGCTCGAACCCATGAGCTGTGAGATCATGACCTGAGCCGAAATCAGGAATTGGACACTTAACTGACGGAACCACCCAGATGCCCTGGTTCGTTCATCTTAAGACTTCTCTGGTTGCTGTGATGAGAATAAATGGACTAGGGACACAGGCAGGATACGGATGTGGGGGAGGGGATTGGCGAAAGTCCAGGAGGGAGGGCACCCACAACCAAGACTAGGGTGGGCTGGGTGTGGTGAGGAGTGATCAGATTTGGGATATTTTGAATGAAGAGCTGTCTGGATCTGTGACAGATAGGGTGTCAGGTGTCAAAGAGGAGTCAAAATTAGCTACAAGGATTTGGGCCTGCACGCAGCCTGCAGATGAGACACTGGTTTCTGGGGGACATCTAGAGTTTGGTTTGACCATGAGGCATTTGAGAACATTGATCGTCCTGATTTCTCCCTCACAAATACCCTTGGGAGGTGGGTACTCTGTCCTTTTATGGTAAAAGGACACTGGAGTACAGAAAGGTTAGTTGATGGTACAGTTACATAATCTCTATAGAACAAGAGCAAAATTTTATTTATTTTTCATTTGTTTTAATTTAAGAAAATGTTTTAATGTTTATTTTTGAGAGCAAGAGAGAGGGAGACACAGAATCCAAAGCAGGCTCCAGGCTCTGAGCTGGAGGCCTATGTGGGGCTCAAACCCACGAACCATGAGATCACAACCTGGGCCAAAATTGGGTGCTCAACCAACTGAGCCACCCAGGTGCCCCACAAAATTTTAATCCTGAAGTGTCTACTTACCCCATAGCTCCTTGATACACTTTAAAGTGCTTCTTCATGGTTCCAGAAGTCCCCAATGTGAGTTCATAGTAATGTATACCCTATATAAAGTAATTCAGTTTTTTATGGAGTGAAATTCTGCTTAAATGCTAACACTTCAAATGGAGACCATTTCTTTTGCCTTTTGTACAGGATTGAAAGCAAACTTTAGAAGTGATCCTGTATAGTAAAATAAGCCACTTGGCATATTAGGAAATAGGGTTTGTGGGTTAATTGGATCTAAGTCACCCATTTCTCAAAGTCTATCCTGTTGGGCGCTATCAGTTAGTTGTCTGGCCTGTCACGGGCCCTGTGGTCATTTGTGTTTGGCAGCATGTCCTGGGTCCTCCTCTTGGGGTCTGCAGTGCACATTAGCAGACTGCTTCTCTTCCTCTCCTAAGATGTATTAACCATCTCATAGGCACAGGTGCTGTGACACCATTTTTCCATCTTGGACATATTTCTACAGGTCTGCCGTAGTCACGGCTGTGTCCTGGCATCACCTCACTCTGTATGCTCTCTCAAATAGACCCGTCTCAGGGGCTTAGGTATGGCCCTAGCAGGCTGTTTAAACCCCTTTCATTTTTCTACCAAACGCTTCTGCCCTATTAGCTATGTGCCCATCAGACCGCTGAGTGATGAACCTGAGTGAATTTCCTGAACTAGATTCTGAGATCTTTTGCATCCTCTGGCATCTAAAAGCAGGTTCTTTTTCTCGTTAGTTATATAATTGTGCATTTAAACTATGGGGCCCAACAGGGTAATTGCAACACTGGAGTTGTCAGCAGTTTGAATCATGGAGCAGGCAGTGGGGAGCTGTATGCCATGATTGATTCCTTGGGTGTTGGTGAAGTCTTGAAGGTGATGTGAATGGCACTGCTTTAAAGAGCTGCCCCCAGGCCTCTCTGCTATTATGAGTTTGTCGTCCTACCATGGCTTAACCTAAAACAAACTGCTGCTCTTTCTCCTTTTTCTGAGAATCATCAGCGCCAAGGGAATAATGTTAAGGGGTCTCTGATAGTTTATCCTTGATGAGTTTTTGGTAGGGGCAGTTTCATGGGCATGGGACCTATGCGGTTATACAGAGTCCAGACTCAGAAAGGCTCTGTGCTTGGTTTAACACTCTCTGGTCACTATCTGGATATTCTTACTAACAGAGGGCCCCATGTTTTCCTTTGGCAGTGGGTCCTGTGGATTATGCAGCTGGTCCTGATCCTAAGAGCTGGCCCCAGTTCTTGACTTCAAAGCTTCTAGGGGAAGCCACAGAGGGGTAAGGGGTTTGCCTCTGGAGGGCTTTTAAGGCTGACTTTCAATGCTGATCTGCTGCTGTTTTCACATGCTGTAGTTTCAGGTTTGAGAGTTGCAGTATTCATAGATTTTCAAGAAAGAACATAAAGAACAGCTTTCTAGATGGTGGACCTATTGAGCAAAGGAATGGCTGTCATAAATAGCACTGGGGTTCAAAAGGAGACTATGTCGATCCTAGGCCCTTCTCAGAGTCCATGTTCTAGCTGAAACCAGGGCGAATCACCTGTATAAAACACGCTTTTTAGATGGGACACAGGATGCTCTCTGATCAGCAGTGTCACCAAGGTCAAAGTTAACCATGGCAGTTCATTCATTCTGTAAATCTTTATTAAGCATCTGCTATATGCTAGTCACTGTGCTAGGAGGAGAGTATGGGTGGGATCTTGAATTTGAGTTCCTTCCCAAGGCTAATCCTGTCACAAAACATTTGAGTGCAACTGATTTATTGGAAAAGTGACGCCAGGAAATAGTGACAGGAGAGTGAGGAGTTGAGACAAATGAAGGGATCCAGTAGAGGGTGTGTTATCAGGTAGGTTATCTCTGGACAGCCGGAGCACAGTCCCACAGGGGATCACTGGAAGACCGTGTAGAATAGGCCTTGGAATTGTCCCATGGAAGGACGAAGGACGGGAAAGTTGGGTATTTACCCACCATCTGTCTTTGGCTAAGGGCTGTCCCCAGGGCCATTTGGCCTGCCCCTCTGTGCAAGGATGAGCACAGGTCTTGGCCAAAGAAACGTTTTAGGCAAAGAATCATAAGCACTAGGAGGAGACAGCCATGAGTGACTGTAGGCTGGGTGGGTGCTGGGTTTGAGGGGATAAAGCATGACAGAGGTGAGCTGCCATTTTGGGTGGGTTTGTAGAGGAGGCGTTCCTAAAGAGGTGACATTTGAGCAGAGACCTGAATGAAGTTTAGGACCCATGTGGCTATCCCAGGCAGAGGGAATAGCAAATGCAAGGACCCTATGTAGCAGTGCACGAGGGAGGTTGAGGAAGAGCATGGAGGCCA
This sequence comes from Suricata suricatta, assembly GCF_006229205.1. Classification (NCBI taxonomy): domain Eukaryota; kingdom Metazoa; phylum Chordata; class Mammalia; order Carnivora; family Herpestidae; genus Suricata; species Suricata suricatta. Next base: position 72,625,205 of record NC_043711.1, on the reverse strand, counting down.
TTTTGGATGGAGTGGGATAATCAAAGAGGAGAGGGGGTAGGAAGTGAGATAAATAGGGTACCCAGAGACTTTGGTTTATATTCAGATTATGTTGGGAATCTATTGGAGAATTCTGAGCAGAGAAAGGACATGATCACATTTAAGTCTTATAAAAGAATAGTCATACCTTCTAGGTGAAGAACAGACTAGAGGGGGGATGAGGAGAAGCAGGGAGATGCTGCTCTTGATTGGAATTCGGGGTTCAAGAGTCTAGAGTCTCTTGGGAGCACAGCTGATGGCTCTATTAGGACAGCGGTGTAAACACGTGGCTCACGCAGCTGCATCCAGAATTGCTTCCATGTTTCTGCTTTAGGCCACAGCTCTGGATTTTTTGGTGGCTCTGAGGGGCCCTGCTGCTCCACCCCCCCTTGTGGTCCTGGGTAGCCTTCTCCCTTCTCAGGGCCGCTTGGCCTAGTTCTTCCCGTCATCTCTGTCTGCTCTACCCTTTTCCGGCACCGCTGCCCTTAAGTACTTCCCTGATCTGCACTCTTGCCCTCACCGTGCCCTGGCATGCGGTTACTACAGGACTCGAAGGTCTCACCGGAGCATTTACGATTGAGCTACTTTTCTCACTTTTACGTTTCAGAGCATTGCAGCTGAGCTTTTGGGTTTTCTGTTTGTAGCAAAAGACTTCACACAACCAAACTTCTCATCTTCTTAAGGAAGGTTGGCTCCGTGGCTCACTGCGTCACACGCTGTAGAGACTGAGTTACCAACATCTGCCTTAGGGACCGGCCTGAGCACTTGGGCTGGGAAGGAGGGAGGCAGTGCTCCTGCCTAGGCCATGGTGGAGCAGAGATGTAGGAGATGCTACCAGGGGTGGGCCTGGGAGGTTCAGTACACAGGGCTTGAGTGGCCATGCCGGGGATTCCACAGGTGTGGTCCCCATCTTTGTGGAGTCCACGCTCTGGACACCCTTCTTGCTACTGCTCACTGAGCCAGCTTGGTGGATCTGAAGGAGCCCATGGCCCATCATTCTATTTCCTCTCCCCAGTGGAGAGAGAAAGGAAGGGCTGGGGGCCAGATGATCAGCTCATAGCAGCCAAAATATGAGGTACTTTCCACCTTGTTGATCCAGGGTGATAACATGGCAGCCACCAGAAAGGAGGGTGGTTTTCAACAGGAAACTCAGAGACCAAAGAGAAAGTAGAACCAGGGTATGTTGGGGATTTTTGTACTTGTGCAATTTTTTTCCCTGAAAGAGAAAGGAATGGAAAATGTCTTTGTTTGTTTGTTTGTTTTTTCAAGAATGAGAGGGATCTAGGGACACCTGAGCGGCTCAGTCAGTTAAGTGGCCGACTTCGGCTCAGGTCATTTTCTCAGGGTTCATGGGTTTGAGCCCCGCATCGGGCTCTGTGCTGACAGCTCAGAGCCTGGAGCCTGCTTTGGATTCTGTGTCTCCCTCTCTCTGCCTCTTCCCTGCTCACTCTCTCTCAAAATAAAATAAAGACATAAAAAAATTAAAAAAAGAATGAGAGGCATCTATCCAGAAAAACAGAATTCTGGGATCATAAGGAATACCTGGTCTACAAGAGGTGAAAATATATTGTGGTTTTGGAAGTTTGGTCATTTGTTTGCTGGGGTTCTGGATGATTTCTTAAATAACATGGCATCTTTTCATCTATGTTTTGGGTTTTTGCCGACATAGACCTTTAGTCAGAATATTAAAATTTTCAAAAGCAAAATCATTTTTTTCTGTAAAGTGTGGAAAAAGTATCCTTAAAGAAGAATTTTTTTAAAAGGGAAGCTTTATATTACTCTTCTTACACACATTCGTTATTAACTTGGTATTTGTGTTTTTAAACAGATGATAAACGGAGACATAACTGACTTTAGTAGGACTGTGAAGTGTGTAAATTTTCACATTAGAAAAGATGATTTTTCTTCATCTGCTGGGACAACAAGGTGAAGGGTGTTGTTCGTGATAAAATGTTTGATAAAACGACTTCAAAATCCGTTAGCTTGTCTGAAGAGCAGATAGGCATTCTTATCAAAGTATACATTATAAATGTACCCCTACTGAACCACTGAAAGGTGAGCTCAAGACGGGTTAGCTCCATTTTTCTGTAAAACGTGGTTTTGCATACCTCAAACCCACGTTTCCCCATTTCCTTCCATTCCAGTTGATTGTTATTTAACAAAACTGAATCTCTCCCAAGTCATCCTAACGGAATTTGCAGTGTTCATAGAAGGAAAATGTGCCAAGGGCTTGCTAATTATGAGACCACGTTGGCCGGCTTGTCTGGCAGTTCTTCCATGCGTTGTCCTTAAGTTCATTGGCAAAATCGTATAGTTGGTGGTGGCTCTCTGTGCACCTATGGAGTGTAAACTGGAACTTCGAGGGATGGCAGGATCCTTGGACCACGTGAAGAAAATTGGGTTTCTCTCTGGGAACCATTTTATTTTCAGTTCAGTTTTAGGTTAGAAAAACAGGTAGAAAACAAAGCCCAACAACTTTTAGCCTAATGGGAATTCAGTGGACAATTGCAATTTGTATCAATGGTCCAGTGATTTATAAAATCAGAAGTCAGATTCTTTTCAGCGGTGTCTTGGAATGGGCTTCTCCCACTTTAATATGGATACGAATCACCTGGCACTGTTAAAATGCAGATTGTGCATTTTTAACAAGCTTCCAGATGGTTCTGATGCTGCTAGTCCGTGGGCACCCTTAGAGGAGGAGAGTCTTAGAGTCTTAGTCTTGCTTTGGGACCCATCTTGCTTGACTGTGGGGCCAGGCCCTCCCTGGGGGTGGGACTGACTGTTTTGCAAAAAAGGATTTCAGAGGTAAGTCAGCCTGAAAATTTTTCTAATGAAGAAAACACTTTTCATACAGACATGACTGTCAAGTGCCTGTCTTCTCAGGGGCAGTTGAAATGGAGAGATGTGGTAAAGAGGGAAATGTTCTTTTTTGTTGTTGTTGTTGTTGGTTTGTTTTTGTGTTTTAAGTCTGGTTTTGGAACCTCGAAACGGCTGCTTCTCTGCCCAAACCCACAGTTACCAAGGGAGGGTTCCTCAAAGTGTGGAGATCCCTGAAGTAACTGATTGGCATCCTTGGTAGAGGGCATCAATTGTTTATGACCTCAATTGGAAGCTGCTGAGACTTGCTCAGGGATGCAAACAGCACAGGTTACAGTCCTGATCAGTGTGGGGCCCTTGATGTTGAGAGGACTGGTTGACATTACGGGAGAATTTCAGGTAGTAATTACAAAGGCAGCACTCTCTTCTCCTTAGCAACCATCTAAGCAAAGGGAGCAGAAGCTTGGAATAGCAGCGGTCCCTACAGAGAGATCTGTGTGCAGACAGAATCAAAAGCAATTGGATCAAGTTTGCACTAATGACTTTGGGGACCAGAGTGCCCCGAGAATGGAAGAGGAGGGCCTTATTATCAGGGGTGACCTCAAATTTGCAATTAAAATGACTGTTGAGCATATAAATGGACACCTGGGTGGGAGGATTGTGCAGTGTGGGTGGTACTCAGTGAATTTCTTTATCTTGGACTTTGGATGGAGAAAAGTTTTTCCTCTGCTTCTTGCAAGCTCAGTAGTGACAGATGGTTCTTATTTTCTTGCTGGTTTCTGTTCTCAGAGGGATGAAGTGGGAATTGATGTTCAGAATTCAGCCTATACGAAGATGCTTGCATTGGGGTGGGCAATTTAGGAATACAAGGACATTGACTGTGATGATTATGTCAAGACAAAAAGAAGGGCTGTAGAAGGTTATGGACTCGAGGGCTAGATAGTACTGATCCTGTGACCTTGAGCAGGCTATTATCCTTCTAGCCTTGGTTTACTGTAGTGAGGGTAATAATTCCTGCCCTTGGTGGGCTGGAAACCATATCCACAAAGTGTCTAGCAGAATATTTGGGGCAAAGCTTTTCAGTAGGTGGAAGAGTTCTCTTTGAAAGTTACCTTAAGCTATAGCTTATGATTACATTTCAAGATGAGAGCTGGAGTTCTGATTTGAATGTAAACTTGAGTTTCATCAAATGGGTATAGCAACATATAACAGATGGTAGAGAATACAAGATGTCAAGAAAGCAAGATCTCAGAGTAGGAGGACAACCGATAAATTAGTATATTTCACAGATGTGATGAATTAACTTTTGAGCCCTTTGCCCATTGAGGTGTCCAGTAAAATGCCTGGGGCTCTAATTAGATGAGAGTGAAGTTCTGGTTATTCTAAGAACTTACAGCATCCCGGGTGCTTCTGGGCCAAGGACTGTGTGTGCCTCTCCAGTTCTTTCTCTTCTAATCACCTTGTAACAGAGTGACTGTGATTACCACTCAAAACATTGACTACACATTAATCAATTCCAGATTCTCTCTAGGACCTGCTCTAGCATTTATGCTGTCTGATGTGTGAACCATTCACCACCTGTGGCTTTGAGCACTCAAAATATGGCCAAGGCAAGTTGAGATGTGCTTGCAAGTATAAAATACACATTGGCTTTCAAAGACTTAGTATAAAGTAATAGTTTGTATATATAATAGTATATAAAAAAGTATATTACTAATTTTTGTACATGGAATAGTTAAAATATTTTGGGTACATTGGCTTGAAGAAAACATTAAAATTTGACCCCCCCTCTTTTTTTGAGAGAGAGGGTGCGAATGTGGACAGGGCAGAGAGAGAGGGAGACACAGAATCTGAAGCAGGCTTCAGGATCTGAGCTGTCAGCAGAGGGCTAGATGCAGGGCTTGAACCCATGAAACTCTGAGATCATGACCTGAGCTGAAGTTGGATGCTTAATGACTGAGCCACCCAGTTATCACACTTGTGGCTTGCATTTTATATCTGTTGGGCAGTGCTGGTGTAGACCGCATGGAGACCCATGTAGGGATTAACTAGAGAGGCTTACCTTCTCAAACTCCCATCTCAAAACAGTAACAAAACAGAACTTTGTAGTGGCTTATGGGAGCTTCCTGATCTGAGTTCTCTTGTCCTTTCCCAGCAAGAGGAGCACTCTGATGGTACGGGTTAATTGTATTTCTATGGCAGACACAGTAAGTCTTTGCAGATGCAGTTTCAAAGTTTTTACATCATTTATATTCAGATTTTTCTTAGTACTTTTTAAGTCCGCATTTGACAACTGTTCCTTAAGGGCCAGTGTTTATTTGGAGGTGTCTGTTTCCATAAACAAATAGGGTAAAAGAATCTTGAAACGAGGAAAAACTACACTGCACTTTTGGTCAACATTGATCTTATGGTAAAAATAGAAGAAAGAAAAGAAGGTAGTTTTGCATCAGTCAGATGGTATCATAATTACTGCTTCTCTTTCTTCACAGAATGCAGGGAATCAGCAAAGAAAATTTATTCTTCCTGCTTCTGGGTTGTCAGGGAGTTATTGAAAGCGAACTGCAGTGCCATTTCTGCGGCAGAACGAATGTGAGAGGAGAATGGTAAATTAAATAAGGGCAAGATGATTCAGCCAGATGCTTCAGTCTCCTGACTGATGGCTTGTAAGATGCAAATACATGTAGAGCTTTGTGCTATGAAATAGAGTTACGGTTCTCAATTTGAAATGAAAACGGTGACGTGGCTGAGTAGTCCTATTAATGGGATATTTTTGGTCACTCATTTGTCCTTCGATTATGTCGGCTCTGGAGATGGGAGTGATCAACACTGCACTTTAATCACACGGAGTAGAAGGGATGGCATGTCGATAAATTGGGATTGAAGAACGACTGTGAATTCTTTCACCATATCGCTGTGTTTCTAAATTTTGCTTTAACATACCATTTCTCTTTCTTGAAGGCCATCTATGGAAATAGTAGAGGAATTTTTAAAACCTCATTCAACCCTTGGTGAATCCTCAAAGTTGAGAGGGACATCCTGTGGCTGGTAATTACGTGGAAGAGCTCTTGGTATTTCAAAGATGCTTAGGTGTGGTTGGACTGTACTGTTTGTGGTGTGTGGAGAGGGTCAGGAACATACATTACCAGTGGGACTTTACTGATAAGTGGTGTTACTAAATGTTTTCTTTTTCTTTTTAAAGTTAAAAAAATATGTCCTTATTTTGAGAGACAGAGAGTGAGCGGGAGAGGGGCAGAGAGAGGGAGACACAGAATCAGAAGTAGGCTCTAGACTCTGAGCTGTCCGCACAGATCCCGACATGGGACTTGAACCCATGGATTGTGAGATCATGACCTGAGTCGAAGTCGGACGCCCAACCGACTGAGCCACCCAGGCGCCCCTTAAAATGTTCTTTAAAAATTTAAATTCCAGTGAGTTGGGCACCTGGTGTTTCAGTCTGTTAAGTGTCTGACTCTTGATTTCAGCTCAGGTCATGATCTCATGGTTTGTGGGATCCAGCCCTGCACTGGGCTCAGTGCTGATAGTGCAGAGCCTGCTTGGGATTGTCTCTCTTCCTCTTTCTGCCCATTCTCTGTTTGTGTTCTCTCTCTCAGAATAAATAAATACATTCAAAAATTCCAGTTAGTTAACCTAGTATAATATTAGTTTTAGCTGCACAATTTAGTGATTTAAGTGTCACTAAATGGTGAAGTACTTTAACTTCCTTATGAAATTCCAAAATAGTTTCTACTCTTTTTTTCTTTTAATGCTGAAGTTTCTGAATTATAACACCAAGTCACCTTGACAAAACCCCCAGAATGCTAAGTAGGGAAATACACTGGGCCTGCTTTGGGAAAAGGGCAGTAAAAATGGAGGGTTGTGTTAGTCACTATCCTAAGGTTTTCCCCGGGTAACGGTGGTAGAAAGTTTTATTCAGTAAGCATTTATTAAACACTATAAGGCTTGGAAACACTGTGTAAGATCAGGAGAATAGCCCTAGTGGACATCAGGGTGGGTACTTGGCTCCACATTGGCTTTCTCAGTGTCCCCTACCTCTGGTGGAGTTCTGAAGACCGTGTTAGCATAGCACTTAACTGTCCCTCCCCCTCGCATCTCAGGTGGTGGAAACAGTGAGATCTAAGGGAAAGTTGTCCAATGCCATTTATAATTTCAGTCTCTCTACTCCTTTACAACCATATCGAATTTCTTTAAAAGCATTGCTCTTAGTCTTGAAACATTAGGTTATCTTCATAACAAATGATTTTAATCTTAACAGTATCCTTCACTTTCTGAGAGAAATGAAAATGTTCTAAACTCCAGGTCATCCAGATTTTTATAAATTCAGTTAGTGGATAGAGTATATGAAACTTCTGGTATTATTATTTACTATTTTGAATTTGCACTCTTTCTGCACGGCAGTTCATAAGCTCCACTGCATTAATTTTCATCTATTTACATTTCAATCATCGTGTTTATCTGTTGTTAATCTATTCATCTGCATCATTCCTGCCAAACTCAGCTATAATACCTGATATGGAATATATTACACAAGAGTCATTAAGGGCAAATGAGAAAGAATGCTATTGTGATTCCAATCTTTATTTGGGATTCTCCGTAACTCTCCCACAGTGTCTGATGATAGCAAGTGATCCGAAGGTTAGCTGTTGGAAATGATAGTCTCAGCTTTTTATCTTCACTCCTGGCTCCCAAAAACTGGATGCCAGCTAGTCAGTACAGTTGACTGTGTTACAGTTTCTTAAAGATCCTTGTTGAAATGAAACTACTCATTGTTTTTCAGACCAAGTGATTTTGTAAAACACTTTTGATGCTAATTTTCAACTTCAAGTCCTCTTCTGTTTTTTATACTCCCCATGTAACTCATCAGCCAGTCCTGTTTCCTCTATATTCAAAATATGTACTGAATTGGGGTGCCGGGTGGCTCAGTCAGTTAAGCCTCCGACTTCGGCTCAGGTCGTGATCTCACGTTCATGGGCTCGAGCCCCGTGTTGGGCTCTGTGCTCACAGCTCAGAGCCTGCAGCCTGCTTCACATTCTGTGTCTCTGTGCCCCTCCCCTACTGATGCTCTGTCTCTCTCTCTCTGTCTTAAAAATAAATAAAACATAAAAAAATTAAAAATGTACTGACTTGACAACTTTTCCTAATGTCAGCTGTCACCAGCATTGACCAAGCCACTGTCCTCATTCCTCTGGACTTCTGTAGCAGAGCCTGTTAATTGTGTTCTCTGCTTCCCCCTTGTCCTGCTGCAGTCTTCCAAATAGCAAAGTATGGATTCTTCAAAAATTAGGTCAAACTATGTAACTCTGCTCCCTAAAACTCTATGGTTTCTTCACCTTTCACAGAGAATCAGATTCAATCCATGTCTTTGAATGGTCTGGCTCTCTTTTTCCAATTTCATTTCCTTCTAGTATCCCCTTGCTCACTCCGCTCACTCTGCTGTGCTCCAGCCACATTGATCACATTGACCTTGTAAAACACACACTCCCCTCAGGGCCTTTGCACTAGCTGTCTTTTCTTACTGGTCTCTTCTTCCAGTTCTTTACAAGGTTTACTCTGTCATTTCTCTCAGGTCTTTGCTCAAATGCCACTTGATTAAGAGCCCCTCATGAAATCCCTGTTTAAAATAAAACTCGCATCCCCACCCATAGCTTGCTAGAAATGCAATAAATAGTTGTTGAATGGGTGAAGCAACTATTTTTCATGGAAGACATTTAATTTCCTGTTCCATTTATGGGAATAGATAAGGAATGCATAATATGATCCTTAGCAGAAGATGACACATAAATACTACAATAAAGTGGTAAAAATAAGACATGGTAAAAATTCTAAACCATACATTTAGTTAATTTAAAGTACAAACAATAATAGGACAAAGACTCAAATTTTTGAAAAATGGAGATCTTTTTGGAACAGCCAACATTTTGCAATCAGATCATTAATTTATGCAAATGTTAGTGTTGGTATAGTTTTAAGTATCCTTTTTCGAAATTTGTAAATACTCCTTTTGTGATCAAATTTAAAGTTTCCATGTACTTGACAGAATACCCTTTATGACTAAATGTATCTGTGTGTGGTAAATACACAATTATATAGCACACATGTTTAACTGTCAGTAATTCAGGATGTTTTTACACTAATGAAATTTTGGATTAGAGAGTTATTTCCTATTGTTAATTGGGAATCTGTTATTTTTAAAAAGACTTTATTTTTTTTAAGTAATGTCTACAGCCCATGTGGGCTCAGATTTACAACCCCAAGATTAAGTCACATGTTCTGTCAAGTGAGCCAGCAGGTGCCCTGGAAATCTGTTATTTTTGATGTGTTATTATTATTTGTAGATATTAGATACATGCAAACTTATAGAAGGAACATTTCTTCTGTAATGAGAAGATCATCTTCATTTGTAACTGGGTGAATTCACTTAATTGTTTGGCTTGTTGTTTTAGCTCCAAAAGGAATGTAATAACTTAAAGGTAGAAATATATAGTAATGTGAAATCTGATAGATCTTGAAGAGTCACAATTTTAAAATCACAAGAAGTCCTCACTCCCCCTATCCCCTTAGAATGGCTGAAATAATAAGAAAAAAAATGGGTAGTGCCAAGTGGATGAGGATACAGAGCAATTGGAATTCTCCTATTCCAATCCCAGTCCAATTCTCCTATCCCAATAGGGCTGGTGGGAATGCAGAATCATCCAGCCACTTGGGGAGAAAAATTGGCCATTTCTTATTTTATTACACATACATTTAAATAAGACCCAGCGATCCCACTCCTGGGTACCTACCCAGGTGAAATGGAAAATTTGTTCACCCCAAAATTCATATACTAATATTTATAGTAACTTTATTTATAACTGTCAGAAACTAGAAACAGCCCAGACATCCTTCAGTTGGGGAATGAAATAAGACTGGTACATCATACAGTGAAATCCTACTCAGCAGTTAAGAGGAACAAGCTATTGATGGAAACCTCAACACTGATCACAAAATACATTATGCTACGTGAAAGGAGTCAGACTCAGAAGGCTACAGAAAAGGATTCCATATCCTAAAGGTGACATTATGAGCACAGAAAACAGAACCATGGTTAGGAGAGGGGTGGCCTACAAAAGGGCAACATGGAGGAGTTTTGGGGGTTAAGGGAACTGTTTTATGTCTTGAATGTGGGGTGGTTACATGACTATATGCATTTGTCAAAACTCCTAGAACTATACACCAGAGCGAGTGAATTTTAATGTATGTGAATAAAAAATAAGGATATTTAAGATTTTCTTCTGAGCTATAATGGGCACGCAACATTAGTTTCAGGTATACAAAATAATTATTCAATATTCATATAGCAAAATGATCACAGTAAGTCAACATGTTATGTAATTTTTTTCTTAGGCTAAAAACTTAGAAGATTTAATCTTAACTTTCAGATCTGCAGTATAGCGTCAACTATAGTCTTGATGCCTACATTGTAATACTATGATCTGTTTATAATAGGTGACTGTCTACTCCACTCTCGACTGTCCCACTCCCCTGTGTCTGGCAACCACCCATCTGTATCCATGAACTTCACGTTTTCTATTTTTAGAGTCCACATAGAAGTGAAATATTGTGGCATTTGTCTTTCTCTGACTTATTGAATATAGCATAATGCCTTTAAGGTCCCTCTGTATTGTTGCAGTTGGCAAGATTTCATTCTTTTTTATGGCTGAATATTGTTTTATATAAATATCACATTTTCTTTATCTGGGCATCCCTCAATGGACACTTAAATTGTTTCTATAGCTTGGCTATTATAAATAATGATGCTATGAACATGAGAGTGTATATATCTTTTTGAATTAGTGTTTTTATTTTTTTCAGATAAATACAAAGCAGTTGAATTGCTGATCATATAGTAGTTACATTTTTTTTTTTTGAGGAACCTTCATACTGTTTTCCGTAGTGGCTGTACCGATTTACGTTCCCACCAAAAGAGAATGTAATCTTAGAGTTGAGTAGGATATTGTAGGCTTGTTCATACATGGCCTTAATTGCATTGAGGTATGCTTCCTCTGTAGTCACATTGTTGAGAGTTTCACCAATTTTTTTTTTAAGAGAGAGAGAGAGTGCAAACAAGCTTGTGAGCCAAGGTGGGGGTAGAGGCAGGGAGAGAGAGAATCTTAAGCAGTCTCCATGCACAGGGTGGGGCTTGATCTCACAACCCTGAGATCATGACCTGAGCTGAAATCAAGAGTTGGACACTTAACCAACTGAGCCACCCAGGTGCCCTGGAGAGTTTTTATCATAAATGGAAGTTATATTCTGTCAAATGCTTTTTCTGCATCTATTGAGATTATCATGGGATTTTTGTCCTTCCTTCTGTTAATATGGTGGATCATGTTGATGGAATTGTGTATCCTTGCATACCTGGAATAAATCCTACTTGATTGTGGTGTATGATCCTTTTAATTTATTGCTGAATTCAGTTTGCTAATATTTTGTTGAGGATTTTGCATCTGTGTTCTTCAGGGATAATGGCCTGTCATTTTCCTTTTTGATGGTATTCTTATCTGGTTTTGCTATTAAGGTAATGTGGGGCTCACAATAAATTTAGAAGTGTTCCTCTCTTATTATTTTTTTTTTCTTGGAAGACTCTGAGAAGGATTGGTATTTTTCTTTGAATATTAGGTAAATTCACCAGTGAAGCTCTGTGGTCCTGGACTTTTGTTTGTAGGGAGTTTTAAAATTACTAATTCAATTTCCTTACCAGTAATTGGTCTGTCATGATTTTCTATTTCATCCTGATTCAATCTTGGTAGGTTGTATGCTTCTAGAAATGTGTCTATTTCTCCTCAGTTGTCCAGGTTGTTAGTGTGTAATTGTTTGTAGTAGCCTTTTATGATCTGTTGTATTTCTATGTATTAGGATATTAGTAGTGTCTCTACTTTCATTTCTGATTTTATTTGAGCCCTCTATTTTTTTTCTTGGAGAGTCTAGCTAAAGTTTTCTCAATTTTGTTTATCTTGTCAAAGAATCAGCTCTTGATTTTTTTGGTCTTTTCTATTGTCTTTTTAGTCTCTGCTTAATTTCTTTCTGTGTTGTTCTTTTTTTTCTTCTTCTAATTTTAAGGATTGTTTTTTGTATTGTTTTTTAGGGCTTTTTATTGTTTGTTTCTAGTTCCTTCGGTGTATAGTCGGGCTGTTTAAGATTTTTCATGCTTCCTGAGGAAGGCATTTTTATTGCTATGCACTTTCCTCCTAGCAGTGCTTTTGCTGTATCCCATAAGCTTTGGTATGTTGTACTTTCCTCTTTCCTTTAAGGTATTTTTAATTTCACTTTGACTTCTTTTTTGACCCATTGCTTGTTGGGTATCATGTGTTAGTCTCCACATATTTGTGAATTTTTTTAGTTTCCTTGTAGTTGACTTCTAATTTCATATCATTATGGTGAGAAAAGATGTTTGATGGGATTTCAGTCTTCCTAAATTTCTTAATACTTCTTTTGTAGCCTAACAAATGATCTGCCTTGTGAATGTTCATGAGTACTTGAGATGTGTTGAAATGTGCTTGAAATGTGTGTTCTTTTGCTTTTGGATGGAATATCCTGTATATATCTGTTAAGACCATCTAGTCTCACATGTTATTTAAAGTTGATGTTTCCTTACTGATTTTCTGTTTGGATGATCTGTCCATTAGTGTGGGTGGAGTATTAAAGTCTCCTACTGTTGTTTTATTACTGTCTTTTTCTTCCTTTATGTCTGTTAATATTTGCTTTATATTTTTAGGTGCCTCTGTATTGGGTGCATAAATATTTACACATGTTATATCCTCTTGGATTGACCCTTCTATCATTATGTAATGCCCGTATTACATAATGACATACATAATGACATCACGTATGTCTCTTATTACAGTCTTTGTTTTAAAGTCTCTTTTGTCTGCTATAATTATGGTTACCCCAACTTTCTTTTGATTTCCATTTGCATGGAATGCCTTCATTTTCATTCTCTGTGTGCCCTTATATCTGAAGTGAGTCTCTTGTAGGCAGCATGTAGATGGATCTTATTTCTTATTTATTCATTCACTCTGTCTTTTGATTGGAGAATTTGGTCTGTTTACATTTAAGGTAATTATTGATAGGTGTGTACTTACTGAAATTTTGTTTATTGTTTTCTGGCTGTTTTGTAGTTACTCTGTTCCATTTGTCTTTTGTGGTCAGATGACTTTGTTAGTGGTGTGCATTGATGCCTTTCTCATTTTCTGTGTATCTACTGTAAGTATTGCTTGGTGGTTACCTTGAGGCTTACATGTAACAAGTTACATTTATAAAAGTCTGTTTTAAGTTGGTAACACATTTTAAAGCTCTACATTTTTACTTTCCCCTAGTCATGTTTGTTTTTAATATCACATTTTACATTTTTTATCTTGTGTATACCTCAGCTCATTATTGTAATTATAATTATTTTTACTACTTTTGTCTTTTAACCTTCATACCACCTTTATAAGTGATTAACCCACTGCCTTTACTATATATTTATCTTTACCTGTGAGATTTATACTTTCACATATTTTTGTTACTAATTAGTACCTTCTCTTTTCAGCTTGCTGAATTCCATTTAGCAACATTTTGTAATGCTGATTTCGTGGTGAAGAACTTTTAAAAAACTTTTTAACTTTTGTTTGTCTGGAAAACTTTCTGTGTCCAAGTTTCAAGGATAACTTTGTTGGGTAGGGTATACCTAGGTGGAAATTTTTCTCTTTCAGCACTTTGACTATATTGTACTGCTATCTTCTCTCCTGCAACATTTCTACTGAGAAATTTACTGATGAACTTATAGGGTTTTCCTTTTATGGAACAGGTTGTTTTCAAACTTTTGCTGCTTTTAAGATTCTCTCCTTATGTTTGACATTTTAATTATAATATATCTTGGGTTGGTCTTTTTGACTTTATAGTATTTTGAATCCATGGGCTTTCTGGGATCTGGATATCTGTTTTCTTACCAAAGTTGGGAGTTTTCATTCTTCCTATTTCTTCAGATAGATTTTCTGCCCCTTTCTCTCTCCTCTTTCTGAGACCCCTATAATGCAAATGTTGGCCTGTTCTAGAAGTCCCTTAAACTATGTCACTTCTTCTTTTTCTCACATTGGGTGACTTCCTCTGCCCTGTCTTACTGATCCTTTCTTGTGCTTTTTCTTTTTTTCTTTTTTAATTTTTTAAAGTTTATTTTTAAGAGAGAGAGGGAGGGAAGGGGGGCAGAGAGAGAGGGAGGGGCAGAAAGAGAGGGAGACACAGCATTGAAAGCAGGCTTCAGGCATTGAGCTGTCAGCACAGAGCCCGGCGTAGGGCTCAAACTCACAAACTGTAAGATCATGACCTGAGCTGAAGTCAGATGCTTACTGACTGAGCCATCCAGGCGCCCCCTGCCTTTTCTGATTTGCTACTGAACTCCTTTAGTGTATTTTCAGCTTAGTTTCTCTATTCTTCACTTCTGTGGTTTGTGTTTGGAACTTTCTCATATTTTGTCTCTTTGTTATGTGGTCAGTGTGTTTTATCTCTTTTTCTCCCCAAACTGCTGAGCACCCGTAAGATTGTTACTTTGAATTCTTTATCAAGCAAATTACTTATCTCCACTTAATTTTTTTCTCCCTGAGATTTTATGTTGGTCTTTTGTTGGGAACATAGACCACTGCCTCTTCATTTTGCTTGACTCTCTGTGCTGATTCTATACAGTAGATGATACTGCCACCTCTCCCAGTCTGGAAGGTTTGACCTTGTGTAGGAGATGAACTTTATTGTCCAATCTTGCTTTAGTTCTTGGTGGTCTCTCAAACCTTTGTGGCTGTCCAGGGAACCAGTTTTATTTTTAACGGATCTCAGTCGTTGAGGGTGTGGCAAGATCAGTCAGTCTCCCAAAGGAGAGAATGTCAGCACCCGAAACCAGACCCTCAGGCCAAGCATTTTAAGGAATGCAAATATATACAGTCCTGTGACACTGTCAGCATAAGTCCTACTGGCCCGCAGAGCCAGGCAATTGGAAGGTATATCCTGGGCATCAGCTGCAAAACTCAGGGCTCCAGATGTGTACAGAAACTCCTCTCTGGGAGGTTCCAGGAGACTGCAGTGAAGCGGAGGGACAGCATAAAGATAGTGTCTCTTGCCTGTATTTCCTGGGAGCACTCTGGAACCTCTCGAGACATGCCAAACCCGAATCCGGCCACTAAAGCTGGGGCTCCAGGACTAGCAAGTAGGCCTTTCACAGAAAGGCTGAGCGTGTACGAATCCGTTTTCTGTGTGTAGCCCGGTGGGTGGTTGCCTGCTAAGAACGGTCTCTCTTATTGTTACAGTACTGGGGGACTAGCAGCGTGGGCCCCTCTGGCTACCGGAGCTAGTAATGGAGGGGTGTCCCCGGGCAGCAGCTGTGAAAACCAGGGCACCAGTTTTAAAACTGGGGTACCAGGTATATAATGTATAATAGCTCCCATCCTCGAGCTGCTGGTACTCTGGAGCAGGGCAGAGGGGGAGTGCAAGGATAGTGCCTGTCCTCCAAAACCCCAGGAAAAGTTGCAGCCACCCCTTAGATGCATGTTTCATGTGAGGCCCGTCAGGCTGCAGCTGTCATGGTAAGCTCATAGTCCTCTTTCACAGAAAGACTGAGCTGGATCTGTTGTCCTTTGCGGTGCCCTGGGGGCAGTAGCTATTTAAGAACTCATTCTTTCTTGGGTTACAGTCCTGTGGGACCCATGAATAGAAGCTTGTTGGTCACCAGAGCCAGGTGATGTAGAGGTGTCCCCTGGTAGCAGCTGCTGAAATCGGGGCACCAGACAAGGACGTAAGCTCCTTTCTGGAAGGTACCAACAAACTGGAGCAAGGTAGAGATCACAAAGGTGGCGTCCGTCAGCCTGTGTTTCTGGGAGCACTTCTGTGGGCTCCTCTCAGTGCACCGGGCCAGGAGCCCGACCCTCAAGCCAGAGCTGCACGGCAAAACAGATAGACCTCTTTCCCAGGAAGGTCAGGCTGTGTTTCAATCTGCTGTGTGTGCAGTGCCCTAGGAGTGGTCTGCCAAGAATTGTTTTTCTGATTTTTACATTCCCAGGGGACCCATCCATGTAAGCCCCTCCAGCTGGCCTCCAAAGGCAGGTAATCGAGGGGCATCCCCTGGGCAGCAGCTGCAAAATCCAGGTCACTAGATTTGCAAACCGGGGCACCAGACGTGCGTAGAAGCTCCCCTCTGGGTGCAACTGGCATTCTGGTGCCCGGCAGAGAGAGAGCATGAAGGGGACACACGGGCTGCAGGGAGGCAGAGAGGGATTGCAATAGTGGCAGCTGCTAAAAGCCAGGGAAAGAATACAGGGAAAAAACGGAAGTCCCCTAGCTCCCTGCAGAGAGAGAGCCTACAAGAAGGCACCCAGGGAGCCTAAAAATGGTACTTGCTGGAAAGGAAACAAAAACCAAATACAGTGTCTGCTGCCTTTAGTAAAACAGAAAGAGAGTGGAAGATGGTGCCCACCAGCCTTTGACCCCGGAACTATTTCAGCAGGCCCTTACCTCTCAGACCAATACTTTAAACTTAGGAAATGAGTCTCTTTCACATGAAGTCTCGGCACTTTTCCCTGGACTGCTTCTGTGTGCTGCGCCCTGGTGGGCCAGTCTGCCTGCAGGCCCTTTAAGAACTCTTCCTTAGTTCATCATCAACATGGGGTTCTTGTGAGCCCGAGTCCTACTGTCCTCAAAGCCAGATGGTTTGGGAGCTCATGTCTCAGGTGCCGGTCTTAGAAGTTGGGTTGCTGGGCAGTGGGGTATGAATCCCTTCCTTGCTCCAGGTCCCCTCCTGAGTGCGGGTTGCCACAGCGGGTGCGGGATGTGTGGTGAGGTTGTATACTTGGTCATATTGCAGCCTGTCCTACCCGCTTCAGTATGGGTTTCCTCTCATCTGCCCAGTGTGAAGGGGTCACTCTGCCAGTTCTTAAGGTTTTTGTTTTTTGTTTTTTGGGGTTTTTTTTGACAGGAAATTGTTCCATGCTTAGCTGTAGAAATGGCGTCTGTGGGAGGTAGTGAGTTCAGGATCTTCCTTTATCAGCATCTTACCCTGGAGCTGGGATTTTTTTTTTTTTTATTTTTAAAGCTAGTTATAGGGGCACCTGGGTGGATCAGTTGGTTAAGCTTAGTCTGACTCTGATTTCAGCTCAGCTCACGATCTCATGGGTTGTGGGATTGAGTTGCGCTGACAGCGTAGATCCTGCTTGGGATTCCCTCCCTCCCTCCCTCTCTGTCTGCCCTTCCCCTGCTCATGCATACTCTTGTGCTCTCAAAATAAGGAAACATTAAAAAATATCAGTTATGCATCTGAAGCCAGGCATTGATGAAGTCTGAATGTCCTAGGTGGGTGCACATCTAAGTCTTAGTAACTCATTTTCATTTTACTTTAGTTGCTGTGGTTTTCTAGAGAGACTTTCCTGATTCAAGTGGTATTTGTAGTGTGATGGACTTTGACTCTGCTGTCAAAAATAGTAATGGCAGAAAACCTCCCTATAATCTCTTAGCAGCGGTTTCATATCCTCAGAGGGACCCTCCCAGCACAGTAGTGATAATGCTATAAACACTGGGATCTTGTCCCGAATATTAGTGTTGTAGATAAACGGTCTGCTTTAGTACCCTCATAAAACCAAATAGACATGAACAGGAAACCTCATGCTGTTGCCCATACAAATTACTCCCAAGTTGTGCATTTGAAGCCGTTCTATTCACTATGGTACTCATCTTAGGGCTCTGACATTGGCAGCTGTGTTCTAGGTCTTGGAGAGTTTGCAGAGTTCAGTCTCTTATTAATAAAAACCAAGTTACTGCTGCACTGCTATATATTGGGTGTCAGTGGGGCAGCTCACAATGGGATTTCCCCTGAAACAGATGGTTGATCAGTTGTCTGCTGCCAAAAGCTATGTGACAATAAATACCAGTGTCAAAATTCTATAATTCGTAACACGAGAATAGGAAGCATTGAGTGGTTCTTCTGGGCTGTACCACATTCTTTCTCCTATTCTTGCTTGCTGACTGGTTTCTTCACAGTTTGTGAAGAAAGTGAATATATAAAAGTTTTGAGGTCTTGACTCTGTTGAAATCAGCCCAGTTTCTAGTATTTAGATTATTTGGGGGCCTCTGCCTTAGGTGTATCTGCTCCTGTATGGCTGTCTCAGGAGTGCTATAAACCTAGACTGGTTATAAAACTACCTTCCTAACAACAGATTAGAATTACATCACAACAGGGGCGCCTGGGTGGCTCAGTTGGTTGAGTATCCAGCTCTTGATTTTTGGCTCAGGTCATGATCCCAGGGTTGTGAGATCAAGCCCCACACTCAGTGGAGGGCCTGCTTAAGATTCTCTCTCTTTCTTCCTCTGCCCCTCTTCCATGTTTATGTTCTGCTCTCTCTCTCAAAAAAAATAATAATAAAAGAAACAAATTGCAGTGGATTAAAATGACATTTTTCTCCTTGGCATTACTCTAGAGCACTAGTTCTTGAGTTTCTGATGTTACTATTCTTGGTTTACTTTGCACAGGATTATTTTCTTTCCATGGGCAGTTATTTGAGTGTAGAAAGGAGTGGGAAAGGACTGTAATTGAACACCCACTCGGGACTGCGGGGATGTGAGAGGCACTTTTCGTGTATTCTTCCATTTAACTTTACAACAGTGAGTGAGGTAGATAATTTTGCTGCTTTACAAACTGGGGAACTAGGTCCAGGAGAGGTTAATTGTCTTGTATTCTCAAAGATCCGTCTCTCTCCTTCCATAACCCACTCTCTTTATACTCTCTAAGGCTCCATTTGGGAATAGTGTTTTCTCATTGCATTCCCACTTTCTGTAGTAGTTGGAGATTACACTGGTCTTTAGAGATTGAGCCCTGAGCCTTCTCTCAGACCTGGTCTGAGAACCAGGTCTGCACCTTGTTTTACTTTTCAGAGTCCCAAGAGACTTGGCCTAATTTTATGTATTTTTCAAAGCTGCCATTACACACTCATCACTTGTTTCTTTCTCCTCCGTGACTACCTGTAAAGGAGGATGGAGTCTCACAGCTTCATAGCTCTGTAGAACCCACAAGACCTTCTCATTTTAATAATTTTCATCACCGAGGAGAAGAGAGCAGAGAGAGAAAACAACAGAAAAATATCACAAAGGCTTAAAAATAGTTAAAAATTCTTAATTCTTGAGCCCAGTTGATACACCATAGCTCTTGAAATTCTTAGGCATTATTTTTTAAAATTTTTTTAATGTTTATTTTTGAGAGACAGAGCATGAGCAGGGGAGGGGCAGAGAAAGAGAGGGAGACACAGAATCTGAAGCAGGCTCCAGGCTCTTATCTGTCAGGACAGAGCCCAACTTGGGATTCGAGCTCACAAACTGTGAGATCATGACCTGAGCTGAAGTCAGATGCTTAACCGACTAAGCCACCAAGGCGCCCCAGGCATTATTTCTTGGAAGCTACTAGATGTTTCTTTTACAGAGATTAGTCATTCTTGTTGTGAAACTATGGTCCAAACCAGATGCAGGTTGGTACCACTGATAAAATGTTCTCTCCCAGTCAGGTCACATTTTCCAGTGACTGTTAAAGCTCTAAGGGTTTCATTATGAACCGGCTGTGTAAGAGGCTTCCAGAAAGCAAAGATGTTTCATGCTAGAATGTGCCCCTTGACAGGACTGGGAAATGGATATTAGGCTTAGTTTAAAGTATTTTTGCTGCCCAGGACTGGGACCCACAGCCACATGTGGCCAATGAACATTGAAATGTGGCTCATTTGAATTGAAATGTGCTGTCTGTAAATGACGCACTGGATTCTAAAGACCTCAGTTGGAAAAAAAAAGTAAAATACCCCCATTTTTATATTGATTACATGTACATCAATTATGTAATTTTTTAATTTTTAATTTTCAGCTTACTATAGATTCATATGCATTTGTAAAATACAGGGGATTCCCGAACCCTTTCCCCAGATTTCTCCATGGTACCATCTTCCTAAGCTGTAGTAGACTAGCACAACCACGAAATTGACATTCATATAACCCACAGACCTTATTCAGATTTTGTCAGTTTTATGCGTGTGTGTGTAATTCTGTGCAGTTTAATCACCTGTGCAGATGCGTCTGACCACAACCACAGTCAAAATAGCAGAATTCTGTTGGAAAGGACTCTGTGCTAAGCTTCCATCGCTATAAGAGCCCACCTCTCCCCCTTTCTTCCCCATCCCCCCAACTCCTGGGAATCTCTAATCTGTTCTTCATCTGTATACTTCTGTCATTTCAAGATTGTCATGTAAAGGGAATCTTCTATAGTATATAGCTTTTGAGATTCACTTTTCTCAGCAAAATTATCTGTAGATCCATCCAAGTTGTTGTTATCAGTTCTTTCCTTTTATTGCTGAGTAGTAGTAGTAGTCTTTGTTTCTTACTTTTTAAATGTTGCTACTAGAAAGTTGAAAATTATATGTGTACCTCACCTTTGTGGCTTTCGTTGTATTTCTACTGGAGAGCACTGCTGTAAGTTCATGTTTGTCCGAAGTAATTAAAAACCATATTTCAGTTGCATTTTCATTGCGTTTCATACATTCCTGTGTTAAATGGTGTATTTTGTTCTGCTGACTCGAAATCAGCTTATTTGGAAATGAACTAGGGACAGTGCCTTTTGAAACTGAGATGGGGCACCAGGGTGGTTCAGTCAGTTAAGCTTGGGACTTTGGCTCAGGCCAGGATCTCCTACTTCCTGAGTTTGAGCCCCTTGTTGGGCTCTGTGACAGCTCAGAGTCTGAAGCCTGCTTCAGATTCTGTGTCTCCCTCTTCTCTCTGTCCCTCCCCGCCTCTCTCTCCCTCCCTCCCTTTCTAAAATAAACATCATAAATTTTTTTAAATAAAAAAAATAATTTCAGGAGAGTGAAATCATGTCAGGGTCTCTCCCATTCCCCTCCCCCAGTTTTTGGGTGGGGGTTTTTTTTTTTTTTTTGGTCAGTTTTTCAGCAAGAAACCCTTTGTATTTCTGTCTATAAAAGAGACTTTTCATAAGGTTAGGCAGCAAGGAGGGGTGGCTTAGAACTGCTGCCAAAGCTATTCAGTACACTGGTTTGAGACTAATTAAATGGCTCCTATTTATCTGATATTTTCCCCCTAGGGAGACTCAGAAACATTTTTTTTCTACTTAAGCTTCAAAAAGAAACCAGCTCAGTTAGCTCATAATGGAGGGAAGAAGCAGGACACGGGACACTTTAGAGCAGATTAGAACTGAGGTGACAGATAATACCATTTTCAATTAAATTGCCTGGGGAAATTAGGTAGGCAGAGAATAATTACCTGGGTTGGCATATATCCAGGTTTCTGAAACGAAGACCCTGCTCGAATGTTCTGAGGATCACTGAGGACCACAGGCAGCCAGGGACCATGAGGGTTATGTCTGATCTCAAACATATTTAAATGTTCCGGCTGCAGTGCATGGCAGTTTTGGCCACAGTGCATAGCAGTTTTAAGGCAAATTAGGTAGCTTCAGAAATTCTATCAAATAAAACCTTGTAAAAAAAAAAAAAAATCAAGACTCCCAAACAGCCACACCGCAAAGCATCATATTAATGGGAAGCTTCTGACAAAATTTCTATTTATACATAATATAGAAAATACACCTGTAATTCTACTAAATATATTATAAATTGTAGATGGCATAATCTTTAAACAAATATATAGTTATAACTAAACATATTTTTGTAACTTCTGCTGTGTGATTACCAGCGGGACACTGGAGCTGAGGTAGGGATCATAGGAGAAACTGAGAGAGGGCTGAGTGAAGTGTCGCCATAGTCTCTCTCTCCCGCACGGAGGGCTGGAAAGGTACCTGCCCTTGGTCATGCCTTGCGAATACCAGGAAAGAGCTCTGGGTAAATGTCACCTGACTTGTGAGTTCATCCCACCTTCTTGTGGAAATGAGTCTCGAACACAAATGTACCTTTAATGCAAAAGTCAAGATGTGCTACTGTGTCCCCCTCCCCAGCTCCGCCTCCTGTGACCTATTACTGTGACCAGGAAGCACTGAGGTCCCTGCTGCTGGCTGCTGGGGGTACCTGGTGCAGTGCTGCGCCTGCTTTGGCCCCGGGGGCGTTGGTGGAAGAGATACAAGGTTGTTCAAGTAGAGCTTTTTTCCCTGTCTCCTTACCTAGAGAAAAGCTCACTTTGTTTTCTACAAAAGGAAAGGGAGCCAGTGGTTTTTCTTCTTTGCTTCTAGTGTTAGCTTTTGCTTTGTTCCTATCTTTTTATAATCTCTGAATTTCAGAACGCAGGGCAAAGGAAAATGGGTTTGGAAGGCATAAAAAAGGACCAGTTATGTTTTTCTTCCTCTCCCGCCACCAAATACAGTATAAGGGGATAGTGGAATGCTTGGATTGTTTCATAGGCTTCCTTGAATAAGGTCGCTAATGGTACATAGAGGGGTCTTTATGCAAATTAGAGAACACGCCCCTTGACAGGGCTGCAGGCCCCATTTGCCATGGCCATGAGCCAGATCTGAGTACAGTGCATGTGACTCAGCCTCCACCTTATAATGGGTGCACAGTTGGGTGCACAGCCAGTTGCAGCTCTTAAGAGTAAGTGCGCTAAAGGGGCGCCTGGGTGGCTCCCACATCAGCTTAGGTCAGGATCTCACAGCTCATGGGTTTGAGCCCCGGGTCAAGCTCTGTGCTGACAGCTTGGAGCCTGGAGCCTGCTTCAGATTCTGTGTCTCCCTCTCTTTCTGCCCCTCCCCTGCTCGCACTCTGTCCCAGTCTGTCTCTCAAATATAAGTAAACAATAAATTTTTTTTAAAAGAGTAGTAAGTGTACTACCGCAAGATCATCAGGGTTTGAAGTCCTGCTTCCTTGCCACATGCCTCTGGATAAGCGATGCAACCACTCTGTGTCTCAGTGTCCTTTTCTGTAAAAAGTGTCTACCTGTAGGGTTTGGTGTGACTTAATGAGGTGATAATACGTAAAACAGTGAGTTAATATTTGGATGTAGTAATTTCTCAGTAATTGGTAATTATTACTATTCCCCTCAGTTTTGCTCTCTAACCTGTTCTCAAAAGGATATTTCTTAGTTTTTCTTCTTTAAAAAAATCTAATAGGTATTGTATTTGTAGATGTATGAAGTATCCTTTTAATTACCTCTATCCTTTTCCTGTAAATATTACTGTGGTTTTGTATAGGTTGCTTTTATAACTTACAAATAACCAAGTCAGTTGAGTGAAAAGGCAGTTAAATTGGTTGACCTCATGTAGAAAATATAACAAAATTTCAGCCTGTGACGTGTGCTTGTTTTTTTGTCTGTTTTCTCCTCCTCTTCCTTGAATGTTAATATTCTAGATGTTTAGTTTCATGATAGTTAGTTTAAGTGAAAGGGGAGAAACCTCTGCTCTGGATTTGGAATTTGGAGAGCACATGCATTCTTGGGTTGGTAATGGCTAAGAACATTAACTACTCCTAGTGATGAATGCGAGAGTTGTTAAAAAAAATATCTACTCTCCGGTTTTAACTTTCATGTATTCTCTCCACTGGCTAGTTAGCTTTCCTTGTGATGCGACCTTAGCTCCTGGCCTGAGAAGAAAACCACACGCAGAGACAAATGCCTGCTCACAGTTACTGGGTGTAGTAGGCAGAATTTGGGGGTGGCCCCACGTGTCCATTCACTGCTGTACACACCCTGAGTAATCTGCAGGACAGGCAGTATGTCACTCCTGTGATTCAGTTATGTTGCATAGCACAGTTGGCTTTAAGAGTGAAAGGTTATCCTTGGTGGGCCTGCCCTAAACAGGAAAGCCCCTATAAAGGACTGAAGAAAGATTCAAAGAGAGAGAAGTATTCCATGCAAGGAACGTTCTCCATCTCTGGCTTTGAAGATGGTGGGGGCCATGTGGCAAGGAGTATAGGTGGCATCAAGGACCTGACCGTGGCCCCTAGCTGATAGCAAGGAAGTAAAATTGGCCAACAACCTGACTGAGCTTGGAAACAGATTGTACCTCAGGCCTCAGAAAGGAAGCCTGGAAGACACCTTGATTTTAGCCTTGTGAGACGCTGAGCGGAGAACCCAACAACCACACCAGACTTCTGATCTTTAGGACTAAGAGCCAATAAATGTGTGGATTTAGTTAGTTAGTTAGTTATTTTTTATGTCTTTGATTTATTTTGAGAAAGAGAGGCAGAGAGTGAGCAGGGGAGGATGCAGAGAGGGAGGGAGACACAGAAGCTGAAGCAGACTCCAGGTTCTGAGCTGTCAGCACAGAGCCTGATGCGGGGCTTGAACCCACAGACTATGAGATCATAACCTGAGCTGAAGTCGAACGCCCAACCAACTGAGCCACCCAGGCGCCCCTACATGTGTGTTGTGTTAAGCCACAAAGTTTGTGGCAGTTTGTTACACGATCATAGAAAACCAATTCACAGGGGAAACCAGGGGGAAATGTAGGTGGGTCATTGCAAAGCCATTATTTAGGGGGAAAAAAATCCCTCAAACACCTCAGAATAAGCTCCTACAGAGAGCGTATGTCAGTTAGACATTTTAAAGCTGATTAGCCACAGTAAATTACAGATACAGAAGCCCTGGTTTTCTTGGGCAGAGTTTAGAGGTTGTTCTCAAACCGGCAGTTGGAGACCCAGCAAGGGGCCAAAGGATGGCTCGATTGCTCTTGTGCAGGGTGTTTACTGCATACGGATACAGGATGAATAGGCAGAACAGGGAGGCAGAATCCCCTTCACTCCATGCTTATAAATGTTGCTGACTATGCCTTTAATTTAGGGCTCCCTAACTCAGGGGAGAGAGTGAACGGGAAGGCAGAGGAGAGGGGGCTCTCTGGGTGGCAGAGAGGGGCAGCTGGGGAGAACTAGAAGGTGATCGTGTAAACACATATGTAGCTAGATAAGGCCCATGGCATCCTCTCCAGTACAGCTTGGAGGAGTGAGAGTGCATGTTGGGAAGTCAGAGAATCAGAGGTGTGAGCTCAGTGAGCACCTGGAAGTTTTGTTTTTGTCCACTGGCCTGTCCTCAGAGCCGGGAACAGGATCTGTCACAGAGTGAGTGCTTCATAGATGTTTGTTGAGTGACTGAAGAGACAAACATATGAATACAATATGTAGAAATAGCGAATGTGATTGCATTGGTGAAACACATTTCTAAAATCCAGTTACTTTTAGTGTTGTGACATAGTACTGCTCTGGGCTATCCTTTTGGGCTGCAATTCCATTTGAGGACTGTTTTGGAAGTCATTAACTATGAAAGAAGACCAAGCCCGAGTTGAGCCCTTCTGGCTGGCTGGCACTGTCCCAGGCACCTGGTGTGTGTCTTCTCTCCTTTTACCCTGACCCAGACTAATATGACTTGCCTTTGACAGAGGGGGAGATGGTTTCAGAGAGGCAAGGTCAGTTGCTTGAGGCCACAGAGCTGGTAAAAGCTGCCCTCCACTTTCTCTGATTGTCAGGCCCTGCCATTCTTTTACTTGCTTGCTACTCCCAGTGTGTTCTGGAACCAACAGCATCAGCATCACCTGAGAGTCTGTCAGGGCTGCAGGTGTCTGGTCCCACCTCAGACCTATCCCACACGGAATCTGCATTTCATCCAGATGCCTTGGTGATTTGTATCCCCCTGAAAGTTTGAGAAGCATGGTCCTACCCTGCTGGGTTCTAAACTTGGGTATTCATGGGCCACTTTTATGGATTTGGCCAAATCTTTCACCTGAATTTATTACTCCTCTTTTTTGTTTAAATGTATTTGCTTAAAAAGAAAATATAACTCCCTACCACCTAGCAATTGCACTACTCGGTATTTATCCAAGGGATGCAGGTGTGCTGTTTCAAAGGGACACATGCACCCCAAAGTGTATAGCAATATCTATCAGCAATAGCCAAATGTCCGTCGACAGATGAATGGATAAAGAAGATGTGGTGTATATATACATACATATATATATATATATGTATATATATATATGTGTATATATATATACACATATATATATATGTGTGTATATATATACACACATATATATATGTGTATATATATACATACATATATGTGTATATATATGTGTATATATATACACATATATATATAGTGGAATATTACTGTGCAGTCAAAAAGAGTGAAATCTTGCCATTTGCAACTATGTGGATGGAACTAGAGGGTATCATAGGTGAAATTAGTCAGAGAAAGACAATATCATATGACTTCACTCATATGAGGACTTTAAGATCCAAAACATATGAACATAAGGGAAACAAACATAATATGAAAATGGAGGGGGGACAAAAACAGACTCATAAATATGAAGAACAAAGAGGGTTACTGGAGGAGTTGTGGGAAGGGGGATGGGCTAAATGGGTAAGGGACATTAGGAATCTATTCTTGAAATCATTGTTGCACTATATGCTAACTAACTTGGATGTAAATAAAAAAATATAACTGGTAACAAACCCCACAACTGTGTGGCAAAATAGTAATATTACTGTGATAAATAGGTATGAAACGGTATTTATAGTAATATACTTAAGTTCAATAGAAAAATGGCATTTTCCGTAAAGAGAAATGGTAATATATGTGCACTTGTATATTAGCTCTCCGTGTACCATTGTAAGTTACCTGTGTCTTACATGTAAGCTGCACCATTAGTAATAAGCTGTAATAAATTGTGAGACATTTCTCCATGGACCCTTAATGGCAGTGTGTTCCATGTTGAGACACAATGCTGTGAATGGATTGTAAAAAGCCACCAAGTCTTCCCTTCGCTGCACTGATGCCCTTGTCATGTGCCGTGTCCCACCAAAGGGTGAGACTTCCTCCATCTTTTATAGCTCAGCTTGACCACGTGACTAACTTTGCCCAAAGCCACTTTAGTAA
This sequence comes from Suricata suricatta, assembly GCF_006229205.1. Taxonomy (NCBI): domain Eukaryota; kingdom Metazoa; phylum Chordata; class Mammalia; order Carnivora; family Herpestidae; genus Suricata; species Suricata suricatta. The sequence goes on along the minus strand of NC_043711.1, from coordinate 72,598,499 downwards.
ATATGACGCGGCAGAGGCTAGAGAAGTGCTTGTATTTGGGTTCTGACCTCTTGCCATTCTTGCAAGCCTGAGATCGCTCTGTGAATGAAGATGGTTCTATAATTTAATCAACAGAGGTTTGAGGTGGTTTGTGATGCTGTACACTCACTGACATGACTGTTCTCAAGCACTGTTTACAAAACAATGTCCATGTTCAATAGCAGATCAAAGAGGAATGATTTTGTTTAGATTCATTCTTGTCCAGTTATTCTTCATTTGAAAACAAAATCCAGATCCTGAATATTTTGGGAAGGGCATTAAGTGCCAGTCCTTCTGTGTTCAGTATATAGATGCACAAAAACAGGCGTGGTAATGTCACCCTCAAATATTTGTAGATGTTTATCCCCCTGTACTGAGAAATAAACACTTCACCCTTGGCTACAACTTCCCCATTGCTTTGAAATAAGACTGTGTCTAAATGCTATGGCATCTGTCATTACTGACCGTGGTCTGTGGTCAGATGCTGGTGCTTTGTTATGGTTTGGAAGTAGTTCTGTGCATGTGCTCTTCTTTGGTGAGAGTGAAATACAATTATATGTATTCCCCATCTCAAGGTATCCCGTGGAGAATTATGATAACAAATCTTGTAGACATGTAAATATTCACCACTTACTGGGTTTCCTCGAGGAATGTGAATAAGTGCTCTGTCATTTTTGAAAAAAGCCTGCTAATAGTCACAGGTAGACTCCCTGAAATGCAGCCTTTAAGAAGAGCATTAATGAAATACAATTTACATATCATAAAGTTCACCCATTTACAATGTATGATTGGATGATTTTTTGTATATTCAGAGTGTGCAACCATTCCCATAGTTGAATGTAAGAACACTTGGATTGCTTTTGTCCAGGAGCAGTCTTTGCCTCTCTTCCCTGCCCCTCCAGTCCTACACAGCCATCAGTCTGCTCTCTATCTCTATTCTAATATCTAGAATAGGATTTTTCATATACACAGAATCCTATAACATGGTGTTTTGTGACTGCCTTCTTTCATTTAGTACAATGCTTCCTAAAGTTTATCTATGATGTCATATGTATCCCTATTCCTAATGTTGAATAAATTTGGCAATATCCTATCTGCATTTTGTATATCCATTGATCAGTTGATGGGCTTTGGGTTTGTTTCTGCTTTTTGGCTATTATGAATAATGCTGCTATGAAAAAGTGCATGTAATTTTTTTATATGATCATGTGTTTTTATTACGCTTGGGTACAGGCCTAGGAGTGGAGTTACTGGGCCATATGGTAATTTTATGTTTAACCATTCGAGGCACTGCTGTACTGCTTTCAAAAGTGGCTACACCATTTTATTCTCGCAAGCAATGTACAAGGGTTCTGATTTCTCCAAATTCTCATTAATGCTTATAATCTATCTTCCAATTATAATTATCCTCATGGGTGTGAAGTAATAGCTTGTTTTGGTTTTTAACTTGCATTTTTCTGCTGATTCCTGTATTTGTATATCTTTTTTTTTTTTTGAGAACTATCTATTTAGATCACTTACCCATTTTTAAATGGCGTTGTCTTTTTATTGTTGAAATAGTTCTTAACATACTCTGCATATAAGTCCCTTATTAGATAAATGACTTGCAAAAAAACCCTTTTTCCATTGTGTGGGTTGTCTTTTCACTTTTTCGAGAATATTTTTTTGTTTTTGTTCTTTTATTTATTTTTGAGAGACCACTCAAGCAGGGGAGGGTCAGAGAGAGAGGGAGATACGAAATGCAAAGCAGGCTCCAGGCTCTGAGCTAGCTGTCAGCACAGAGCCTGACGCGGGGCTCGAACTCACGAACTTTGAGACCATGACGCTTAACTGACTGAACCATCCAGGCACCTCTTGAGAATGATTTTTGAAGCACAAAAGTTTTTAATTTAATGAAGTCAAATATCTTCTTTCATTGTTTGGGCTTTTGATCCCATATCTATGAAACTGTTGCCTAACCCAAGGTCACAAAGATTTACTCATGTGTTAGATTTACCCCTTAGAGTTTTATAGTTTTAGTTCTTATATTTACATGTGTGATCCATTTTGAGCTAGTTTTTGTCTGCGGTGTGAATGATGTGTGTGAATGAATCCACCTTCATTCCTTTGCACGTGGATATCCAGTTGCTCCAGCACCGTTTGTTGAGTAGGTTTTTTCCACTTTGGATAGTGCCGGCATCCTTTTGAATGAAAACCAGCTTTTGTTTACCAGCACCAAGAAGATTGTAGGGCTTGGGAATTTTGTCTAATTAGGTTTGTCTCTGTGTTATAGAAAAAGATTCTCTGTTTGAAAAACCAAAAGCGTGCAGAAAGACACACACAAAGACAGACATCCAGAGACTTCTACACAGACACTCACTTGCACACACAGTCTCTCTTTTATCAAGGACCTATTTGTACCCTTTAACACCTAGAGTGTTAGAATGAACAAGGCAGTAAGTTGAGGCCTTGATTCATATATGACTACAACACTACGTCAGTTATAATAGGTCATCTGCCGTGTGCCAGTAGCTAATAGTTCATGACAAGCTGTTTACATCATTTCACTCCCTTGTGGTTAAATATTTCATCATTGACTTTCTCAGCTGTTGCAGTATTCTAGCCACACTCAGAACTAGAAAGGTGTATGGAATGTTGGATAGTCACTAGGGAAATAGAGAAGGAAAAGGAAAATGTATCCAGTCGTCAAGTCTTTTGTTAAAGAAGGACTTGGGTGGCAAGTGGTTTCTCAAACTGAGGAGCATGGTGCAGTAGGGTTCTTAATAAGCGAGTGTTTCTGGAACCCTGCTTGTTTCATAGTTTTAAGAAGTATAACGTAGTTATATAGTTTAAGTTCCCAGCTTTAGGCAGGCCACCTAATTGTTCACCTGTTCAATGAAGATTTCCTGAGCACACTATATGCTAGACATTGTGCTAGGGGCTAGGGATAGCTGTGATGGTTTTCAATACTTTCTTATAGTGCTTCATTACAAATATAAATTTAATATGAAAACAGGGTACATGCCATGGAAGAGGCAGTATCATAGAGGCTAAAACATAGGTCAGGGTGCCTGGGATTGAATGCCACCTCTGTGTGACTTCTGAAGAGTTTTCTCAGTTTTCTCTTCTATAAAAGGGGAGTAACCAGAGCATCTACATTTTAGAGTATTTATCTGGATTAAATATGATACAGTTCATGCTTAGAGCCTGGGTCATAGTAAATATTTGCTAAATCAGTAAGCAAATGCACATGATACTGATATTCTCTAATTCTGTATATTTAAAATGGAATATTTTGTTCTTCTTGAAAGTTTGTGATGGATTGGATTCTTTTTAAGTTTCAATTATAAAAGCAATAGGTTTTGTGGTTAAATAGTACACAGTGGTGAAGTGTTAGGTTAAAATGCAAAGGTCCTTTCCCCTGCTTCTCTTACCGCCCTTCAGCACCAGTTGTCCCGGGACAGCTACCCTCAAGTTTCTGGTATCCCTCCAGATCCACTCTGTGTCTGATAGGATTTACACGTCAGTTAGTGAGGTTTGTTTTGACACAATGGGGTCATATTACACTTATTACTTGACTACTTGAGTTTTTAAAAATTAACATTATGACCTGATTTTTTTTTTGTATCTGTCTATGTAGATCCAAGTTTCTTTCCTTTTTTTTTTTTTTAATGTGTTTTTATTTTTAGTTTTGAGAGAGAGAGCATGAGCAGGGGAGAAGCAGAGGGCGGGGGGTGGGGGGACATAGAAGATCTGAAGTGGCCTTTGTGCTGACAGCAGCGAGCCTAATACTAGGCTTGATCTTCCGAACCCTGAGATCATGACCTGAACCAAAGCTGATGCCCAACCAACTGAGTGGCCCAGGTGCCCTCACTTCTTTCTTTTTAGTGACATAGTCTTGCATCGCGGATGAACGATCCTCCCTAGGACCTCACTCTAGATATCTCTATACATTGATGATGATCTTCACCATAATGCAGTTCACATTTTATAGACACCATTTAGCCATGTTTCAGTTGTCAAATTTTTTTAAAAACATTTTTTTTCATGTTTATTTTTGAGAGAGAGGCAGAGCAGGAGTGCAGGAGGGGCAGAGAAAGAGGGAGAGATAGAACACGAGTCAGGAAGGGGCAGGTAGAGGGAGACACAGAATCTGAAACAGGCTCCAGGCTCCCAGCTGTCAGCACAGAGCCCAATGTGGGGCTTGACCTCATGAATCATAAGATAAAGTTGAATGCTTAACTGACTGAGCCACCCAGGTGCCCCTCAGTTGCCATATTTTCTACCTCTGCTCCTCCCAAATGTGAATGGATTTCCTTTTATCTTCTGTGTACTTCTGATGCCACCTGGAGCTCCCCACCCCCCTCCCAACCCTACCTTGTAAAGATCTCAAAACCAAAATTTCCACCAAACCAGAAATCTAATGTCAAACCCAGAATCTACATAAACAGCCTGTTAACAAAGACAACAAAAAACATGCGGCAAAAATACATTTTTTTGTAGAAAGATGCAAATCCATTATAAATCTTACGTGTTCAGCACTGTTCTTTATTGAAATGGCAAACTTTTTCTTACAATTACAGTTCATCTAAGGACGTTTTACTGTTAATCAGGAAAAGATTATTATATGCTAAAAGATCTTAGATGGCCTTGTTCAATTGCTCCTTAATTATCTTGATAAGAGGCTGAATAGTAGATCGGCGTAGTGAAGAGGGTGTGTAAACCCTGTAGGCTGGCAGAGCAGTAATATTTCTGATTTGATGACTGAGCGTCTTTGTTGTTGATTTGGAAAGTAATGTCACTAATATATTAATGTGCCTTTCTGATGAGTGTATATGTTTTTAATATTGTAGATTCTGATTTTGAAATGCGAAAAGCTTTTTCTAGGAGAATCCTAAAGGTCCCTCTCATTGATTTTTCTCTGGTCTGTGCTTGCTTCACACAGGACGGCGCTGTGGGTTTAACTAAGTGGACATCACTTGTGGTCCCTTCCAGAGCTGCCTGGTGAGTATTCTGCATGCTGTGGTAGAGTTTCTAGTTGTGGGGTTCTAGAACTTACCATCTGCAATGTGAATCCCCCTTCATTCATACCGATGTCTGACCCGAAGTGTCCCTCAAAACTGACAGCTGCTTTCCTTCTTGCAGTAGAGCATCAGTCCCCTGGAATTTTCCAAATTTCAGTTCGTTTATTCCACCAACCTAGGGCACATCACCCTTCACTAGATTTTCTCCTTGCTGTCTGTGGTAGTATTGACTGCATTTAATGAACAATCAGATCATTTAAGTTCCTGTTCTCTACAGTTCCTTCTGAGGAAAAATGTAGGACTCGTGTTCAGTTTTAGGCAGATACTGTTTAAGAAGATCCTCACGAATGTGGAAAAAATCACAACTGTGCTCATTGTCAACTAGAATCCACCATCCATTCTGTGGGAACTACCTGTGGAAATGATAGACATAAATTCCCCCAGTGCTTCTCTGAAGTTCCATTTTGTAAATCTCCAAAGAAATGCGGTTCGGGAGCCAGTAATAGCTCTATGTGGCCAATTCTTTTTATTTATAAACTAGAAGTTGCCAATGCTTTATTCAAGAGCCAGGATCTTGGTAAATATGAGAGTTCTTTTCTGACTTCTTAATCCTATCCATCCTAAATTTCCTATTTTTCTATCTTCTACAGGAAATTATATAGGAGTTTTTATAGGGATTGCTGTGAGGGGAGTGAAGAATCACACTTCTCTAAGTGATTAGTATTTAATGGTGACACAAGACTATCAAGAGAGTAGATTTATTATTGAGTGTTCCTACCTATTTTTAGTTGAGTGCGCTGTTTCACTGCTTCCCATGGATGACTCATAAACCATGTCTTAGCAGGCAAACCGGAGTTGAAGCAGGGGGTTGCTAAATAATTCTCTAGGGACTTTAAATCAGTATAGGCATGACATCTGCTTTTTAGCCTTTATTACATTCTTTTTGGACTGTTTCCTTTTGCTGCGCAAGAGTTGTTATTCTTAGAAAAATAGATCATTTTCATTGGCTTATTATAAATGAAGAATTATGTGCATAGTGAAAATAAACACTTGATTCAGAAGTTTAAAAACATAGCTTAGAAGTTGTTTGTTAAACATTTTAAGTTCCAAGAAGTTTCTCCACATGAAGTGGTATAAATGCCAGGCACTGAATTTTACAAAGACTTGGGATGGACTTGGGTCCCAAGACAGCTAATAGAGGATATGGGCTCTTTTCCCTTTCCCTCCTCAATTAGGACCTGATTGGACCAGGTGCCCCACATGTCACCAGGTGGTGGTTACTCTTCCCTTAGTCTTGCCTTCCTCCCAAAGAGAATTTATTTCCCTCCATCCTCTATTTAAAGTAAAAAAGTCCAACTCACAACATCCAGTTGTTGAGTATCTTGTATTATGAGGCATTTTCTTTTTAAAATATATTGAAATCGTATCCTTTTATAATGTCTTCCCATATTCAAAATTGGAGACCTTTAGACCTGGGAGCTGGAAGTCTTCTGGTTTCATCTTGAACACCTGCTTTATTTCTCTGATTCCCATCATGAGTACCTCTGCCTGTACATTAGTTCTAGGCACTTGTGTTAAGCCTATTGCATGCACCATAGGTATTCAGAACATATTTTAATTCCTGTAATGGCACAAAATGTATATTTTTGCTTACCTATATCCCATTCAACTTTTTTTTTTTTAATCAGTGTTAGGCTTAAACTCCTAAAATAGAAAATATTTACCTAGAGAACAGAATGACTATTTTTGGATTAGTTATTCTCACCATTATATTTCTAGCTTCAGGATGACTCTTGGTAAAGAGGAATTCATAAGTCTAGTCAAACCAAAGATAGTCTTCAAATTTCATGGAAAGAAAGAAAACAATCCTTGATACTTTCTTTCTTGCAGTATTGAAATTTGGAAGATTTACCTAAATTTGGGACTCCTTGCTTTCTGAATGATTTTAAATTATTTTTTAATTGAATATTGATTATATACAGAATTTATACTGTTATTGTCAGGTACGAAGCTCCCCAAACTTTTATGTTTACTTCTCTTTCCTTTTACCTCTACTTTGGAGCCTTACATGCTGTCCTAACATCTCTGGCACCTGGAGACACAGGCATAGACACATAGTGACAGCCATAGAGTTATATGGATGGGTACCAGCTATTAGCTTTTTTTTTTTTTTTAAAGATCTAAGACCTGTGTTTTAGGGTTGCTACCATGCTATTTAGGAACAAAGATGATGATTCTTAAATTGTGGATAGTGCAGTTATTTTAAACTCAAGTATTATATATAGAAATACTTATTTGTGGTACAACAAGAATCTGGTTTCATGTTTTCTTAGAGCCCATTCATGCATGACAAGAGTCTGGCTGATCTCCCCAAAACCAGACATGAGATGAGGGACTTTTGCACGAGTGTCTTATTAAGGCAGTGCTCCCAGGAGAAACAAGGGAGTTGGAGAGGGACGGGGAGAAGGAAGCAGGGGGAGTTTTCTAGCAAAGTCCCTGCCCTCAGCCTTAATCCTGAAAGAGCTCTGGAGCCTAATTGCTCCTGAGAATCTCTTCCTTCTGCCCCAGGGCAAGGGGCCATGCTTTCCCAACCCTGCAGCAACCTTTGGCTGTGGACTGGTTTGGGGGAAGGATGTGAATTTGGGAGCAATTGGACTCTGCATTTGCAGAGGAAGCAGCTCCAAGAGTTAAGGGGGGTAGTCTTCTCAAGAAATTTCCAAGTGCTGGGGCACCTGGGTGGATCAGTCTTAAGTTAAGCCCCCAACTTTGGCTCGGGTCATGATCTCACAGTTTGTGGGTTCCAGCCCTGCATCGGACTCTGTGCTGACAGTTTGGAGCCTGGAGCCTGCTTCAGATTCTGTGTCTCTCTCTCTGCTTGTGCGCATGCACATGCGCTCTGTCTCTCTCTCTCAAAAAAAAAAAAAAAATTGCAAGTGCCGTCTCTTGGAAGCAGAGCACATACAAGCTAGGAGATGGGCACTCGGGACAGTTAAAAGGGACTCATTGGTGACAGAACATTGGAGTGTCTGTTCTGCCTAACAGCAGCCCTGTCATTGAATGTCATGTTATTACTTCACTCCAACAGACCCACTTGTCCTCCCTGAGGCTTTCAGCCATTTATTTCTTGGTACAAGTTTTCTGCATTTTGAGAAGCAGCTTAAATTCACTTTTTTTCCTAGGGAAGGTAATAAGCTACTGCTTCAAATATCTTTAAGTCCTAAAGAGATTGCAGTGCAGAGAGATAACTAGGTAATTTGTAGTGAGTAAAATTTCCACGTATATTTGAGTTAAAAAAAAATAAAATCTGAAATTTCAAAGCTTTCCTTAGATGCGTGTCATCTTGAGTAATGATTTCAGTGCCCTGAACAAGGAGGCAAGCATATCATCTGATTGTCTGATTGACAACTATTCTTGCAAGCAGCATTTCCAAGCATATGTACGAATTGTGTTATTTTTTTATCCTCTTTTAACTATCCTTTTTAATTGTATTCCTTAATATTTCACCTTTGCCTTTTTTTCTTTTATATTGTCAAGTTAGTTTCCATGTAACTCCCAGTGCTCATTCCCACAAGTGCCCTCCTCCATGCCCATCACCGCTCTTCCCCTCACCCCCTCCCCCATCAGCCCTCAGTTTGTTCTCATTATTCAGAGTCTCTCGTGGTTTGCCTCCCTCCCTCTCCCCAACTACTTTTTCCCCTTCCCCTCCCCCATGGTCCTCTGTTAAGTTTCTCCTGTTCCACGTAAGAGTGAAAACATATGGTATCTGTCCTTCTCTGCCTGACTTACTTCACTTAGCATGACACCCTCGAGTTCTATCCATGTTGCTACAAATGGCCAGATTTCATTCTTTCTCATTGTCATGTAGTACTCCATTGTATATATAAACCACATCTTCTTGATCCATTCATCAGTTGATGGACATTTAGGCTCTTTCCATGATTTGGCTATTGTTGACAGTGCTGCTATGAACATTGGGGTACACGTGCCCCTCTGCATCAGCACTTCTGTATCCCTTGGGTAAATCCCTAGCAGTGCTATTGCTGGGTCATAGGGGAGTTCTACGGATAGTTTTTTGAGGAACCTCCATACTGTTTTCCAGAGCGGCTGTACCAGTTTACATTCCCCCCAACAGTGTAGGAGGGTGCCCATTTCTCCACATCCTCACCAGCATCGATAGTCTCCTGATTTGTTTATTTTAGCCACTCTGGCCAGTGTGAGGTCATCTTTGCCTTTAAGACTATTTTTCTCTACATATTTTTTAGGGAAATATATATGGCATTACCTTGGGTACCTTCAATTCAGTAGAACACAAAAGGGTGATCCAGTAGAAACATGTGAGCAGCATATGCAATTCCAATATTTTCTTGTGGCCTCATTAAAAAAGTGAAAAGGAATTGGTTGTTATAGCAGCCTGAGCTGGAGGCTGGGAAGTCCAGGATCACAGTTGAAATTAATTTTACTAATCTATTTAGCCTAGTACATCCTAATTATTATTTTAACATTTAATTAATATAAACATTATTGTGATTTTACATTTCTTTCAGCTGATGTATATTTTATACTGAAATCTCAGTTCAGGCCAGCCATATTTCAAGTCCTCAGAAGCCACATTTGGCTCATGCCACTGTGCAACTTCAGAATATTCTAGAAAAACTCTGGTAACAGGCTTATTTCCTTTGAGGTAAAACTTTATTAGTGCTCCTGAAGCTCCCTGGTAACCGTGTTCAATAAAGAAATTAGGCGGTACTGTTTTCCAGGGAAAGTGAGCTGATCTGACCTTGGTAGGCCAGTGCCTCTCAAGTGTGTTACTGTAATGCCCTGAAGTCATGGATTATGGTTAAAACCATTGCGTTTGGCAGTTAAACCATCACCGATAACCTTCAGGAGTGTGGAGTTCTAAGATGACTTTTTAGAGGAAAAAGAATCATGAATGAAGGGTGGGATGTGGAAGGATTCTAAAGAGGAAAGGAGGAAGTCTTGGGTAATGAAAAGATGTGCATATGTACATAATGTGTATTGGGGAAGAAGGTTTCTAAAAAACTGGGGGTACGTGCATATAAACCACTGAGACTGGAGTACTAAATCCACAGTAAGAATGGTAGGTAGTGGCTAGCTCGTGACCCAGTTCAAAACATGCATTTTCCAGTGTATAGAGTATGGTATCTCCTGATGTAGTTTATATGCCGGTGTCTGTTTTAGTTATTTATTGTTGTGTGAGGAACCACTGCTGTGCCAAGCCACTACATTCCAGAATGTAGTGGCTTGGCACAGCAGTGGTTCCTCACTTGTGTGGGTGGGGGTTAGGGTAGGGCTCTGCACTTCTGGCTTTCTCCAGATGGTCTTTCTTCATGGGCAGCTGTGGGCCTCCTCACAGTGTGGTGGCCTACATGGGCTCTGGCAAGATGACTCCAGCTGACAAGCTGGAGACAGCGTCACTTTATGACTCGACCTTGGAAGTCATGCTGCGTCATTTCCATCATATTGTTTGGTTACAGGTGAATCACCATCCTGCCCAGTTTTAAGGGGAGGAGACTTAAAAGTGCACCTCTCAGTGGAAGGAGTGTTAAAGTCACGTTGTGTGAAGAGAATGTTAGAAATACCATCTGCCACAGGGACCCCCTCCAGTGTCACTACTATACACGTCTTTGCCATGCTCTGGGAATGTTCTTTGATGAACAGACCACTAATTACTGGGCACGCTTCTGCACAGTGGCTCTCTCTCCTTCCCTTTGCTGGTCAGCTGGACTGTGCTGCCCTTAAGAAAAATCTAAAGTCTTCTGCATAGGCAATGAATGGCCAGCTGGCCATTTCATGGACTGGGCTTTGCACATGTGGCTCATGACAATGTTGCTATTGAAGTCAACATAACATTAAAATTGCTTCTTTGTGTCCTTTCCCAAGGGCCCCTGTGCGGTCATGACAGTAAGAACTTCCCTCAGTGTTGCAGACACCCATTTTGAGTTGGGCATCCGGAGCCTTTTCCAGATGTGAGATATGGATTTCTCCCTGCCAAATGAAAATATTTGCTTTGTTTGGTCTGTTTATGTAAAAAGGAGGGAAAAAATAAATTCAACAGAGCTCCCTGGTCTTTGTACATTTTTGTGCTATATCAACAAAATGACGAAAGCCCAGTGGAAATGGCTGCATTTGAAAAGTCCTTACCTACTTTTCTGAAATGAAAAGAGGAACAAGGCATCTGGTCTGCTGTCCTCAGGTGGGAAAGGGCAACTTACCGAGGCCTGAGGACCAAAATAAACCTTCCCAGGAGAGGAACCAGCTTGTGACCTTGGGCCGAAACCACCTCCCAGATCAGCTGCTTCATTTCTTGCTGTATTTTGTGGCCTCTTGGCAGGGGGGGGGGTGCGGCGGAGAGGGGAATCAATGTCACAAAAGCAGGAGGAGAGCAGTTGGAAGAGGTTTGGTTGGTGAAAATGCTGACAGGATCTGCTCACCCTTCCTCCTGTGTGGCCAGAGGACCTGCTTTTAATAGTGAGCATTCAGGTAGCTGGGAGAAGGCAGTCCTCAGAAAAAATTAACAAGAAACTCCTGTGATGGTAGTCCATTTTCTCACTGGACATATGTCAAAGAGTCCCTATGGGACAGATAGAAAAACAGAAGTCAAACCCACATCCCTAAGCAACTAGAAGTTTACTTGCTCCTGTGTCTCACCTGGCTGGACACATGACAGTGTGGGAGTAAGAAGGGGAACTCTGAAGCCTGGGGCTTTGGTTTTCCCATCTGGAAAATGAGCAAGCAGATTGTCGCCTACTTCATGGGTTTTAAAAGTCTTGCAGGAGATGCTCCTGTAGCTCTCCTGAGGACGAGATGGTGCATGTATGGGAATCTTATGCTCCAATTGTTCCTTCACATTTTCCTTTCCTATGGATGTTGCTGAGGCTTCAGACTAATTGCTAGTTAACTGGATGGCCTCTCTGCCCCTGTGTAGCCCTATGCTCTTTGTTCAGTACAAAAGTAAAGGAATAAATAGTCTGCAGAGGACCAGCTTTGAGGAACTCAAGTACCATATTGTCCTTACTCTAAGGACCTCCTACCCAGGACTGCTCTGCCCTCTGGGACTCTACTGTGAATTCCAGACTGTGTACAGAGGCTGCTCTTCTGTGAAGAAGACCATCCCTATATTGAACCATTTTCTCTTTATGTGTTGACTATATTTCTGCTTTTTCCTCCATCCACGTTCACCAGTTCCAATGTCTCATTTGGTGCTCATTTCTGCCATCCTCAGGGGCTTTGGTCTTAAAAACCTGGGCTGCTTTGCCTGCCTTGTCTTGTCTTCCTCCTCCTCCTTTTTTTTTTTTTAAATGGAAATGAAATTTGCATTTGAAATTAACCATTTGAAAGGGAACAGTCCTTTGTCCTTTATCTAGTGCCAAAATATTTCCATCACCCTAAAGCAAATTCCATAGTCACTAAATAGTTGCCCCCCACTGTCTCCTTCCCCTTCCCCAGTGCCTGGTAACCACCAATCTGCTATTGGATATTTCATATAAATGGAATCATATAATAAATTTGTTCATCCATTCATCCATTAATGGGCTTTTGGGCTGTTTCTATCTATGGCTATTGTAAGTAGTGCCATTTTGACCATGCATATGTATGTAGTTGAGTACTTTTCAGTTGCTTTGGGTATCAAGTGGAATTTCTGAGTCCTGTCGTAATTCTGAATTTAACTTTTTGAAGAATTACAGCATTCTTATTTACGGTAGCTGCACCATTTTGGATTCCTACCAATAGTGTGTGTTCTGATTTCTCCACATCCTTGCCAACACCTATTTTCCTTTTCTTTTTATTATAGTCATCTTAACGGGTGTGAAATTATACCACATGTGGTTTTGATTTTCATTCCCTGATGACTAATGATGTTATGCATCTTTACATGTGGTGGTTGGCTATTTGTTTACCTTCTTTGGGGATTTGTTTGTTCAAGTCCTTCACCTGTTTCTTAAGTAGGTCGATTGCCCTTTGATAAAAGTTCTTTATTCTGAATACTTGATTCATATCAGATCTATGACTTGCAGATACTCTCTCCCATTCTGTAGATTGTCTTTCTACTTTCTTGACCATGTCTTTTAATGCACAATTTTTAAAAATTTTGATCGGGTTGAATTAAATTTTTTGTTGTTGCTCTTGTTCTCATTGTTGTATATAAGAATCCATTGCCAAATTCAAGGTTATGAAGATTTACCCCTATGTTTTCTTCAGAGCGTTTTGTGATTTAACCATTTCAACCATGTTGTTGGTCCATTTTGAGTGAATTTTTTCTTAATATAATATTAGGTCAGGGTTCAACTTCATTCTTATACATGTGGATATCCAGTTGTCCTGGCACTGTGTACTGAAGAAACTGTTCTTTATCTATTGAATGATCTTGGCATTCTTTATTTTTTTAGATTTTTACTTATTTTTAAAATGTTAATTCTGGGAGAGTTAACATACAGTGTTCTGTTAGTTTCAGGTGTATAATATAGTGATTAAGCGATTCCATACATTACTCAGTGCTCATTACTGTAAATGTACTCTTAATCACTATCACCTCTTTCACGCATCCCGTCACCCACCTTCCCTACGGCAACCATCAGTTTGTTCTTTGTAGTTCAGTGTCTGATTTTTGGTGTGTCTCTTTTTTCTTTGTTTGTTTGTTTGTTTTGTTTCTTAAATTCCAGACGTGAGTGAAATCATACAGCATTCTTGACAATCACTTAGTTGGCTCTGATCTATGAATTTATTTGAGTCTTAAGAATTTATTTATTGAGTTTGTTGTTCTGTATGCCTATTATTATGCCAGTATCACATTGTTGGGATTTCTGTGTCTTTGTCATAAGTTTTGAAATCACAAAGCGTGAGTTGTTCAACCTTTTTTCCCTGCCTCTCTGCTCCCTGCCCCTACCATGTTGTTTTGGCCACTCAGGGCTCCTCCTCTTTTATTACTGTTTTGTCCTGTAGGGATTCTTGAATTGTGGTATTGCACCTCAGGACAAAGCAGAAACCCAGTGAATAGTCATGTAGTTGCATGGGGGTTTTTATAGGCCTGGTAGAATCCAAAGGCTTTTCTTGCTTAAGGTCATTCCTGAGGAACATTGACAAGACCTGCATTGGTGGTATTCAGAGCAAACCCAGTGTGCAGGCTGTTGGGTTAAAGCTAAAGCTGCTCATTAAAATTCCAAGGGAGTCTTTTGGAAAAAAGCAAATGCACAACCTCCTATTTGCTGTGATAACCAGATACTGTTTTCTGGTTTGTGCATATGTTCAATTGTATTAGTCATGGTCTTCAATTATATAAACAAGTTTTTTGAACAACCCTTTCCTATAAAGGAAAACTGACATAGGCATCAAAATCAGAAAGAAGGCAGAAGGTAGAAAGATACAGAGAGGAGGTGGGGGAGTGATTTTGTGATTCTGCAGGGGTCAGTTGCTGGGCTGACTCACATTTGTTTCCAGCATGTTTGACCTCTGGTCCATTCCTTTGAGAATATGTGGGATTTTCCTTTTGGAAATAACTCTTATCTGTGAGTCCTCTGCAACTGCTTTTTAAGCATTTCCAGATGGCCCTTAAAAGTCTTCGTCTAATAGAAGCTGAGAGATTGCTCCCGGAGGGGGTGAGTGCTGGAGAAACCAGCTTTAACTCCTAGACACTCCACGCTAGGAAAATATGAGAAACAGAGATGTGTTTTCTGTTTGACCCTCATTAGAACAAGAGTTTGGAAGCAGCTGCATTGTATGAGGGTTGTATATGTGTATGTGTATTAATGAACTCTTTTAGAGCCCTGAGTGGGAAACCCAAATAAGTGTACAGGAACAAGTATTAGACTCGTGAAACAAGGTAGCAAGAAAGGGTTTGGGGGCAGAAGACCCACGCCTTCCTGGAGCGCATGGGGGAGGTAACTTCCTTTTTCCAAACAGTGCTGGGCTTATTTTTTGTACTTTATTTGGTAGCTTTAGTATGCATTAAAAATATTTTTTGTACAAAAAATATGGATTCTTTGTGTTTAAAAGTTTTACTGAAGCTTAAGGAAGGAATTATCAGAGTGATTATGAGGGAAAAAACTGGAAAACTTCACATCCCTTCCTCCCCCCACTACAGACAGTATATTAGTCATCCAGGGCAGTCATAGCAAAATGTCACTGCCTGGCTGGCTAGAACAACAGAATTTATTGTCTCGCAATTCTAGAGGCTAGAAGGTATCATCAGGAGTGGTCTCTCTTGAGGTCTGCACATGGCCACTATCTTGCTGTATCTTCACGTGGACTCTTCTCCACGCATGCCCATCCCTGGTGTCTGTGTGCACATTTCTTCGTCTTTATAAGGGCACCAGCCAGATTGGATTAGTGCTTACCCTAATGACTGTATTCCAATTGAATCATCCGTTGGAAGGCCCTGTCTCCAAATACAATCACATTCTTAGGTAATTGGCAGTTAAAGCTTCAACATAAGAATTTTTGAGGTGACACTGTTCAGCACATTACAGGCCATGTAGGTATGTAAAGGCAGGTTAAGTAGGAAGCTAGAACTTCCTGGCTCAGGGCCATGAGGAATCAGGAAAAGGTGTGGGAGTAGAGTCTGTGCACTGCTAATGGGCAAGAAGCAATTTCCCCGTAGTGATCAGTGTGTCACCAAGCCTTTGCTGTAACACAGACTACCCCTCACCCCCCTCAAATGTAGTGGCTTAAATCAGTGACCATTTATTTAACTCACACTTGGGTGGATTGGCAGTGTGGACTGGAGATCAGTTCTTCTGATCTCAGTTGGGCTCACTTAAGTGTCTGTCGTCAACTGCTGGGTATACTGAGGACTGGCTGAGTTAGGGTGGCCTTAGCCAGAAGGGCTCATTTCTCCTCCTCTTGGCTCTTGCCTTACAGCCGGCCGGTTTGGGTTTGTTCCCATGGCAGTCACAAAGTCATGGAGTGAGAGCAAGGAGGGGGAGAGTGAGTGTGTGCAAAAGCACTCCAATTATTTCTGCCACATTCTGTTCACCAAGGCAAATCACAGGCTAGCCCAGATTCAAGAGGTGGGGAGGTAGACCCTTTCAGGTGAATGGCTCTTAGAGGAGGATTATTTGACTATAAAAGTTCTGTGGCCTATTTTATTTTATATTCATAATAGACTTTGCCTGTCCTCACAAATCATAAAGTAACAATCTAGAAAGGAATTGCAAGTGCATTTATTTATGAGTGAGCAGTGGTTCTTTATCCCAATTCAGGATGAATGGTTTAATCAGAACATTTATTTCAGCCATGGGTATCTGTCTTTTCTGCATGGCTTGGTCTAGACAAATCGCTGGGAGAGATCCTACTTGGGAGAAGGCTAAGTAAGAGCTCAGTTTTCTTCCCTTATGCTACTTAGAATATTGAATACTCTGGAAATAAGGTAGTCTAGTGGGAACCTTCAGGTTTTATCTCATGCAGATAAGCCTCATGAAGCTGTAGCAGGAGAAACAGGTTCTCTGAGGTCTTCTGTAGGGAGGATATTGAGCAAATTCAATTCTAATGCCTCATATGGGAGAATATGCTTCATATAAACCCTCTTAGAAGGGAGTTACTTCCAGGATGCCTGGGTGGCTTAGTCGGTTGAGCATCCAACTTCAGCTCAGGCCATGATCTCACAGTTTGTGGGTTCGAGCCCCGTGTCAGACTCTGTGCTGACAGTTCAGAGCCTGGAGCCTGCTTCAGATCTGTGTCTCCCCCTCTCTCTGCCCATACCCCACTTGTGTGTTACCTCTCCCTCCCTCCCTCTCTCTCTCCCTCTCTCTCTCTCTCAAAAATAAACATAAAAAAAGAGTTTCTTCCTTCTCACCAGATTTACTATTCATACTGATATGGGAGTCTGTTAAGGGAACCCTCCCCCAATCCATTCAGTATCTCATATTTAAAAAACAAAACAAAAGCAATGCTGTGTGTAACAACTGCTCCTTCCAGGCTGTGTGTAACAGCCTTCTATCATGGGATGCTCCAGTACACTGAACTTCCACGGAGATCGAGAAGAACACGTGAGCATCTTACAGGGCAGAGAAAGGAATACTGGTGTGTAGAGTCTGAATATTCCAATATTAAAATTGTATATCTGGAAAGCAAAAAGAAACCTGTTTTTAGTGCATTTCCATAGACGAATCATTTGGCAGATTCTTAGAAAGTTATACATCCATGTACAGTATGACTCCTTCAATTTCATTCCTAGGTTTTTTTCCCAAGAGAATGAAAACTTCTGTCTTTACAAAGACTTGTAAATAAATGTTCATAACAGCTTTAGTCATGACAGCAAAAGTTGGAAATAACAAAATATCCAGCAGCAGGTGATGGATAAACATATTATGATGTGTGCATGCAATGGAATACTGCTTAGCAGTGAAAAAGGATCTAATTATTGGTACAAACAACAACTGAGGTGAACCTCAAAAACGCTGCTGAGTATAAGATATGACACATGAAAGGGTACATATGGTATAATTTATAGAATGTCCTAGAGCAGAAACATGTAATCTGTAGTGACAGATAACAGACTGGTGTTTGCTTGTGGCTGGTGTGTGTATAGGAAAGGGTGTGGGGTGGGGATGGCAGGGGGCCCTGAAGGAACTATATATATACACCTATCTATAGGTATATAACCTATACCTCAATCAATTTAGCTCTCTTTGAGGAATTACTCCTGTTTCTCATAAAATAGATCTACATTAGGGCAATGTGAGATTTTTATGATCATCAAGAGGGGACATAGGTTTGGAAAGATCAAAGGTGTCTAGATACTTTGGAGAAGCTACCTTAGATGAGGCTTATTTGTTAGCCTTATTTGTCTCTAAATTGTACATTGTTGGAAACAGTAGGCAAGAACAAGCCCAGGGTAGACCTGGCTCAAGTGACTAAGCCAACACCTTTTTAATTAAGACCAAATTTGGGAAATTCTTTAATGGAATTGGGTACACTTCACTTGTCTTGCTGAACTATGGGAGGGACAGCTTGGTAAAATTAACAGATCATTTTCAATATTTGATACAGTTCAAAGGAGTAAAAATCAGGTTCACAGATGATATATTTCATGTCAATTAGATCTTATTCTTTGCAAACCAGAGTGTTTTAATGGTAGGTGCATGATCTATGTATGCTATCCAACTTCTGGAGGGGACAAAAGTACATAAGAACAGGAGAAAAATAGTCCCTTACGATTATTTGGGAGTGTCCAATCCAGTCATGCAGACCCGGCTGCTAAGATCTTGTTTCGGTCTGTTCACTCTCTGATTGTTTAAAAGATAAAGCTGTGAGGAAAATGTTTGTCATGTGTTTATTTAGATTCAATAGTTGGATGTAACTTAGTAGAGCAACTTGTTTTCTTTTAGCATCAAAGGGCTTATTAATTTGCAGATGTCATTCATGCCCCAGAGTGCTAGAGACAGTGATTTATGTTGTCAAAGGCTGGTAATGCTAAAATGAAAGCAGATTTTGTTTTGCTTCTTAGCCAAATTACAGTCTGCTTGGAGTGACTAAAATGTATCTCATTTTTATTGTGTTTGGGTAATTCAGAAATGAGCTTCAGATTTCATCTTTTTAATGTTTTAATAGTAAATGATAATGATGCTGACTCAGAAAAAACTATAGTTCCTTCTTCATTAGTGTTTTCTAAATGGTCTTTTTAATTTTTTTTTGTAGTTTGTGATTTATTCATTCAGCAAATATTTGTCTAGTGTCTGCAGTGTACCAGCACTAAACACTTGGAAGAAAGCACTGAAAGAGACCTGTCTCTGATCATAGAGGGCTGTTTCCTAGCAGAGGGAAGTAGATAATAAGGGAATGAACATGGGGCACCTGGATGGCTCAGTCCGTTAAGCATATGACTCTTGATTTTGGCTCAGGTTACAATTCCATGGTTTATGAGTTTGAGACCCCACATCAGACTCTCTGCTGGCAGCGCGTGGAGCTTGCTTGGGATTCTGTCTCACTCTCCCTCTGTTTATTTATTTTAAATGAACATTAAAAAAATAAAGAAGTAGGGGTGCCTGGGTGGCTCAATTGGTTAAGCGTCCGGCTTCAGCTCAGGTCATGATCTCACAGTTTGTGGGTTCGAGCCCCATGTCGGGCTCTGTGCTGACAGCTAGCTCAGAGCCTGGAGCCTGATTCAGATTCTGTGTCTCCCTCTCTCTCTGAGACTGTCTCTCTCTGTCTCTCAAAAATAAATTTAAAAAAACATAAAAAATAATTAAAAAAAATAAAGAAGTAAACAAATGAAAGGGCAGGCAAATTTCATATAGTGATAAGCATCAAGAAAATAAAATGAGATTGTAAGATAGAGGCTGCCATAGGGTGGGGTACATAATTCATTTGGATTTACAGACAAAGATTCATTTGGCTTTATGGTATGAAATTTACTCCTATGCAAAAGACTAGAGAAAAAATATGTTTTTATTTTTGAAAATCAAGTGTTCTGCTTTAAGCTTTAATACACTTCATATTGGAGTGGAAATGTCAAGCAAGTCATTGGATATAGGAGTCTAGAGCAATTGGATATGCGAGAGTTTAGAGATGGAAAGGTGAGCAAAGGACATAGATGCCATTTTCAGCACTGGGACCATCTGAAATCATCTAGGAAGAGAGAATAGAGAGAGAAGAGCCCTGGGTCACTGAAATGTGTGAAGGTTACACGGAACAAAAGAGGTCTTTATTGAGGACATGTGGCTGGTGAGCACAAAAATAACTAGGAGAGTATGGAATTGCTGCCACTAAGAGAAGAGAATGTTTCAAGGAGAGATTGGTCAGTTAGGTCAAAGCTGTTGAGATTGTGATGAGGACATTGAATTTCACAAGAGAGAGGTCACTGAGGATGTTGACGGGAGGTGAGAATTCTCATTGGAGTGGTCTGAGGAAAGAGAGAAGGGTGAGGAACTGAGGTCTGTTTGTATTGGCATATTTAAGAAGTTGGGTTTGAGTCAGTAATATCATTGAAAATGGGCACAGGGAGGGGATATTTGAGGTTTTGAGGAGAGTGTATTCTGAGAGTAGAAGAGTAAACACACTAAAGAAAGACTATTGGACAATCTTTTAGTGTTCATTTAGGGATCTTGGTCTTAAGTCGAAAGTGAAGATTGGTCAGTATTGCTGTGGCTTTTTCCCCACCCAAGTTCAACTCTATGACCACAGTTGCTTGGCAGACTGAGAATTAGCTGTAACCATGTTGGGGAATTGGCAAAGGGAGTATAATGGAGGGAAGGTAGGGAGGTGAGGGGTGGGTAAGAGTAAATAAGACATGATAGGCAGTGGGGTTTGGGGGTGGGTAAGAAGGGAGAGAGGCATGAGGACTGTGATCGGTAATGAATGAGTGATAGAGTCCTTGAGTCACAGGTCTCTGTGAGATTGGGCATTGTTGGGCTTGAAAATTGTAACTGTAGAGCAGATTACCAGTGATGGGCAGGGGAAGCGATACTTGCATGTGGTTTTTATAGGCTCAATTTTAAGGTCAAGCAAATGTTTATGAGCATGGGTGACTGTAGTTGGGTGGATAAAGATATCACTGGATGAAACAAACAAACAAAGATATCTTTGGAGGTTATTAAGTCAAGCAATTTGACTTCACCATTGCTTAGGTTAAGCCATAAATGTTAAAATGTACTGATCCTGATTTTATAGAAAAATGTATAATAGTGTCTAAGATCCCTTTGACTGCAATATTGATATAAACATATTATATTTATATAGACCGGACTTCTTCTTCATTTAGTGGAAAATATGACTTTGAACAGCCAACGAACTATACATATCAGAGCCTCAGGCATCCAGGAGGACAATTTTCCAATTCTCTTTTCAAAAATCCCTGGGAAGACCATGAATGGCCCAACACCAATCCCGAGGGTTACACAGAACCAATTGTCCATGGCTGGCCAAGTTCCCAGCTGTAGAGGTAGGTTGTTGGGCAGATAATCCCATAAATGCCTCCTACAAACACCAGTTTTCCATCATCTCGTGGGTAAGAATAAGGCTTAGGTGGACACTTCACAGTCAAACTCTTATTGAAGAATGAATATGATTTAGGCTCCACAGTCACTGTTTCTGGCATCTTTCACGTGTAGTCTGGAGCCTGTTATTAACTTACCTTTCTGGTTTAGTTCAGCAGGAAACTTAGCAGACTGTGATTGCCTTTATCTAGTCCAGGCCAGATGTCTTCATTGCCTAGATGCCTTGCTTTGTCCGTTACTTGTTTGTTTATGAAATCTCCTCACTGAAGTGTAACACACAATTAGAAAAGCACACAAATCATAAGTGTACAACTCCTTAGATTTTAATGAAATGAATGCACCCAGATACCCTGATATGGAAACAAGATATACCCCAAAAGTCTCCCTTCATGACCTCTCCAGTCATTATCCTTTCCTTAAGGGTAATGTCTTTCCCGACTTCTTACACTGCAGGTTAATTTTGTCTTTTGATGTTTGCACAGGTGAACCTGGTTATGGTGAACAAGTATGCTAGATAAAACTAAGACTGTTTAAAAATTTTTTTTAACATTTATTCCTTTTTGAGAGAGAAAGAGAAAGTCCAAGTAGGGGAGGAAGAGAGGGGAGAGAGGGAGAGAAGGAGACACTGGATCTGAAGCAGGCTCCAGGCTCTGAGCTGTCAGGACAGACCCTGATGACGGGCTTAAACCCATGAACTGTGAGATCATGACCTTAGCTGGAGTCGGACACTTAACTGACTAAGCCATCCAGGCACCCTAAAACTAACACCGTTTAAATGACCTTTCTTCCAAGGCCTAGAATTCTTGCTACTTTCCTCCTTCTCCCACAGCAAAATGAATAACCTTCCAGCATAAAGACCTTGCCCTCAAAGTCTGCTGGTAATTATATAATGATATAAATTTATAGGACATAGGGTTCTTTTTGTAGTGTCCAGGCTTTTTCCTTTTGCTTTTTGTTTATTTTTCTTTCAAATATGAACCTCAGGAACATTTTTTGATGAGACTCCTGCAGGGAACAGCCTATTTAGACCAAGGCTAATTGGACAAAGCAGTGTTTAATCTTTCATTTTGTGTGTCCGTAATGGAGACAGCTCTTCTGATAAGAGTAACAGATGCTGACTTAAGTGCTCTCTGTTCTTCTGCAACAGAGCAGGGCTGGGAGATGTCAGGCGCCAAGGCAGGGTTTTCCTGGACTCATTTTGAATTGATGGGAGAAGCACTTAGTCCAGACAAGCAGGAGCATCCTACAAGAGTTTCTATGGAAACCGGCAATGTCTGATGAGATCAACCGCTGAATGCCATTTCCTCCAAAGGTGGTGTAGGTTATATGATTTTGGATAAAACTTAGCCTGGAAGAAACAATAATTTCTTTCATGGGAAAGGACAACTGGAATACTTTTATTTACCCAAAAGCATACAGATTATCCCACATAAGTCCTCATGATACCTATGTGTTAGTTTATATTCTAGTTACTTCCCCAAATATTTTTTTTTCTTGATCTATATAACAGGAGCAACCTGTATACCAATATACAGATCGTGGAGCAGTGGGTCAGTCTCCCATGGGTCTTGAGAAAGTGGATGAAAAAAGACAAAATAAGAACTTTAAAACATGATCTTTTCCGTATTATATGCTTTATTTTCCCTTAGTTTTCTCCACTGCATTCTATTTATTGGAATATAATTTACGTACTGGGAAAATGTGTAAGTCTTAGTTCACGACGTTATGTGTGTGTATATATATCTATATAACGACTTCCCAGATCAAGGTGTGTGTGTGTGTATTTAAGTGACTCAGTAGCCTTTATTCCCTCGTGAGTTTAGGGATCATTTCCTCACACTTCTAATCTGGGCCACCATATGCGACTGCTCGTGATGTGTCATAAATATGTTGTAGAAAGCCATTCGGGGCAGCCTTGTTTCAAAGCCCTAGTTTCTAAGAAGTGCTTAGTGGATTTTCACTGAATTGAATTTGAATATAGCAGAGTTCACTTAATACGGGTGGGTTTGCACACCCATCTTGCAACTTAGGGTTACGAAGGATCTCCCCTAATTCAAGATCAGCTGTTTTTGCTAGCCATGCATTCATTTACTTATCAAATGCTATATGAGCCCTTATAATCTATAGCATTCTGCCACATGTGATCTAACTTTAAGTCAGACACAGAATATCCCTCCCCACAGCTTCTAGACTACAGTAGAAGTTAAGTAATTACAAATCAGGACAGGAAGTTGTACACTGTGTAACAAAGGTCAAGCCAAGCCCACCAAGCATCTATTTGTCCTCAGAGTCTTGAAGACAGAAGCGTTTGAGCAGAGGGAGATAATGGAGGCAGGAAAAGACAGGGTACAGGATGGAGGAGGTAGGAGGGAGGATAGAGGAGGGATAGAGGAGGCAGCAGAAGATAAGCAAAGGGAAGTAATGGAAGAAAAGCAAAGTGAAGAGGGTTTGATTAAAATAAGAAGGAACTTGGGGAGTCCGAGTGGCTCATTCGGTTAAGCATCCAACTATTTAAAATTTTTTTAAATTTTTGTTTATTTTTGAGAGAGACAGAGCATGAGTGGGGAAGGGCAGACAGACAGAGAAACACAGAACCCGAAGCAGACGTCAGGCTCTGAGCTGTCAGCACAGAGCCCGATGGAGGGCTCGAACTTATAAACCATGAGATCATGACCTGACCTGAAGTCAGATGCTTAACAGACTGAGCCGCCCCAAGCATCCACCTCTTGATTTCAGCTCAGGCCATGACCTCAGGGTTGTGAGATTGAACCCTGTGTTTGGGCTCTGTTCTATGCATGGAGTCTGCTTATGAGTCTCCCCTCTCAAAAAAAAAAAAGGATGAGGAATTTGAATGTTTTGCTAAGGAGTTTGGATTTTCTTTCCTGGAAGAATATGTTGTGCATGGTATTGCTAAGGCCAGCAACATGACTCCGGAACATCCTGTGGACTTCGGGGTTCCACTGGTTTACTTGCCTCAGGATCTTTAGGATGAGCCTCAGCAACCTGGGTGTTTCACCAGCCTTCCTGGGGTCCCAATTAGTTCTGCGCTTGCTCAGGATCGAGTAGCACCACTCACCACCACCCTGCTCCTCAGATCACAGACCCCCCGTGGTGTTGCCAGAGTTTCCGGAACAAAAGAGGAATTCCAAGTGGTGTTGACTGTTTTGTGCAGAACGAAATGCTGAATTCAACAAAGTTAGAGACTTTCCTTCACCACAGGATTCCCAGAACCCAAAGTATTCTAACGTTAATTGTGAATCTCCCCACTGGGAGTTCCAGTATGTGGTGTTTTGCAAATTTGTTTTTCCATGGAATCTTTTTTACCTTCTTTCTTAGCATTTTAATAAGAACTAATAGGGGCACATTAGCGTTGCTTCTAACACTCCTGGGGACATACTAAGGTGTGCAATGATGAGCCAAAGAAAGTTTTTCCTTTGGAAAGTATGGACTAGCATAAAGGGAGCAAGACTCTGTTGAATAATCATGTAGAAGTCTATTGTGGGTTGAGCCGGCTGGGTTGGTTGAGAGGCTGAAAGCAGGGGCGGTGGTTGGGAAGGAGGAAATGACCTCTTCCTGCTGTGAGAAAGCTCCTGAAGTGGTCCATGTAGGAGCTAGCATTGGACTCACCACTGGGGTGTGGGGAAATGGGGGTCAGGATATTGCAGGGTGGACTTCGAGTCTGTGGATGCAGCACTAGCATATACTTTTTTCACATTCAGCTGTGAAAGTGTTCTGCTGTCCCTTCACCACAAGCAAAACTTCTGATGGCCCACAAAGATGGTTTCTGAAAACGGATACAGTTCTGCATTGACAACCTGAGGGACTGGGGCTGGTTCATGAATACAGGCTGCTGTGCATGTGCTGTGGTGGAGGAGGTGGGCTGGACACCCCAGGGTGTTGTCCGTATGTAGGCATAGTTGGCCTTCAGCCCAGAGCAGGTGCCCTGGGGAATAGCCCAGCCTTTGATTTCCCAATCTGATCCTACCATTCCAGTCTTTGCTACAATGACACTGTCTCCCCGCAACACCATGGTTCTGGATGGCTGCCCCCTCAACTGATTTTGATACCATAGTACCTGTCTGCGATTTTCTGGGGCAGAAGAGGAAAACAGATTTGTCAGTACCTCCTCATTACTGAGGCTCTTAGTGCAATTTTCCTTGCTATAATGATGGAACTCAAAGATCGCATTAAGGGACTTTCTGACTTACCTCAGAAAATGCCCTTCTGGTGTCTGTGGATTGACCACTGGGTCATCCGTGCTGAATTATTCAGTAGGGAGAGTGTAACATATAAATTTCATTTTCAGTAAAAGTAATGTATTATGCACATGTAAAAAGAAAACATAGCGGAGATAGACAAAATGGATCAATTCCTGAACCTGCCCCCACATTCTTTGCCATCAATCCCTGTAACCATCTCTGTTTTTAAATCTTCTGTTGGTCATAGCTGTACCCTAAATTATATTCTCATCCTCCAGTATTTAATCAGTTTTGGACATTAGCTGTCGATGTAAAAATAAGGATTTAACTCCTATAAATGACAACCTTAATTTTTTATAATTACATTACTGTGTATCTTCCTTCTGTTAGTGGCCTGTGTTAGTTTACATAGCTTTCTTGAGCCTCTGTTTCTTTTTCCTCCAACATTTGGAAGTCTCTTGACTTGCCCACCAGGGAAGGTGGTGGTGGTGTTTGATCCACTGTCCTTTTCTGGAACTTTCTGTCATTTCCACTTGTTTGAATAGTCTCCTCTTTTACATCGTCAAGCATTAGAGCATTTCCTGTGTTCTTTTTTCACACCTTAGATCGTAATCATTTTCCCATGTCATGATATATTCATTATAAACTTGATTTTAATAGGGACATATATGAAGTGTTAAGTACATCTCTTCATTTAACCATGTTGTTTCCCTCCATTCCCCTTCTGCCCAGTTTTTTGCTCTCTCTGTTCATTGTAAATAACTATATAATCAGCTGTTTAGTATTTACTTTTTATGCAACCATTTTCAAATATTCTGTGCTATGTCTAAGCTTGATTCTTCCTATTTATGACCCTCTGCACCAGCAAACCCCAAGCCATGCCCATTGTGACCCCTTCCCACCATATTCTAGACCACAACTTTCTCTGCTCTGATCTCAGCCCACTGTAGTGGCCGTTATTTAAAATGTTTTTTTCATGTTTGTTTGTTTATTTTGAGAAAGACAGAGACAGAGCATGAATAGGGGAGGGGCAGACAGAGAGGGAGAGAGAATCCCAAGCAGGCTCCACCCCTAATGTTAGTGCAGATTTGGGGCTCAAACCCATGAACTATGAGATCATGACCTGAGCTGAAGTCAAGAGTTGGACACCTAACTAACTGAATCACCCAAGTACTCCGAGTCTTTTTTATCTCTACCTTCTAATCCTGTTTACTCTGGACTCTTTCTCTCATCTTCAGTTGTCAATCAATTATCTTCTTATCCCTTACTTTCATTTGGGGGTTGGGGAGAATCTCTGAATTCAGAAAAGAGGGAGGGTTGACAAGCACGTGAGTTCAGCCAACAGCCCCAGCTGCCGTGTTATACATTTTTTGTCTGCTCTCATGGTCTGTGGCCCACATCAGAACACTGTTGCTGTGTCCCTGTGGTGGCAAAGAATTGAATGATTTGAGTCACAGAAATCTTATCAAGTGCATTGAATCAGTTACATTCCTTCTTCCATATTCATTCTTTTTTTTTAATTTTTAAATTTTTTTATATTTATTTATTTTTGAGAGACAGAGAGAGTGAACAGGGGAGGAACAGAGAGAGAAGGAGACACAGAATCGGAAGCAAGCTCCAGGCTCTGAGCTAGCAGTCAGCACAGAGCCCAATGCGGGGCTCGAACCCACAAACCGTGAGATCATGACCTGAGCCGAAGTCAGACTCTCAACCGACTGAGCCACCCAGACACCCCTCCATATTCATTCTTTTCTCAAGGCTATGGCCTAACAGATGACACCTGAGAAAGAAATGTTTAGGCTTAGCGTTGTTTTTTTTTTTCTTTCATGTTTATTATTGAGAGACAGAGACAGAGCATGATGATGGGAGATGCAGAGAGAGGGGGAGACACAGAATCCGAAGCAGGCTCCAGGCTCTGAGCTGTCAGCACAGAGCCTGATGCAAGGCTCGAACACCTGAATCATGAGATCATGACCTGAGCTGAAGTCAGACTCTCAACTGACTGAGCCACCCAGGCGCCCCTCAAGGTCCTTTGTGACTTTTCTTAAGATTGGTTGGGTTTGCAATTTTGCATCCTTTTTAAAAAATTTGGTCTTTTCATTGTTTTTGTTTTTGGAACTCTTAGAGTTTCTCTGGGGGGTCAGGTTTTTCAGAACATGGTCATGAAGGAGAGGTAGTAAGATAGTTGTTAATAGGATGCTTTAGAACCGGACATGGGTTCAAATCCCAGCCATGCTGTTTCTTAGCTGTGTGAACTCAGGTTAGTTACTTTGTGCCTTGGCTTTCTCATCTGTAAAATGGGATATATTGATTATTAATTAGTGTCTTATGGGTTGTTATGAAGATTCATTGAGCTTATTTATGTAACACTTAAGAACTGTGTCTGGAGCATAGTGAACCCTCATTACATGTTATTTCACATTAGTAAGGACTCGAATGTCTCTGTACTGGGCATTCAGAGGTCCAAATGCTGGCACTGAATTGTCAGTTCATTGTCATGTATGAGAGAGGAGTTGTCCCTTATGAGCAGGGATCTTGCCCCTCTCTGTGACGCCTCATCATGAAGCATCTGCTTAAACTCTCTGGGATGCTATTCTGCAGCATCACCTCATCTAAGTCCTAAATCATTTCTCTTTCTTTCCCACATCTTCCAGAAACCCCTCAAGAGAGTTAGGTTTCATTTCCCATTACAAATTGAGTTCAATTAAAAAGCTGTAAAAGAATACCACATAATGTCACAGAGAACGTAATGACATTTCCAAAATATTTTTGAGAAACTTGAACTCTAAATCAGTTTAGTTCTGCTAGTAAGGAGACTGATTTAGACATGGAAAATTTTTAATCTGATGACTAACTTTTATCAGAATCATGGATTTAATTGAAATTAGTTACTTTTAGCAACTGAATTTTGAAGATGAAAATTAGCTGATATTCTTTCTGAAGTCCTGAAGAGGGGAAAAAAAATAGGTCATGATGGCTCCAGTACATAACATCAGTTTGTACATGGCTAAACGCTCTCATGGCCTTGTTAGGAAAGCCGTTTCGTCCATCTCTTCAGGAGTCCGCTGTATTTACTTGGTGGTCAATAAAGTGAGGATTTAGGTAAAGTTAAACCCTTGTGTTTTTGTTCTTTTGAAAAGTTTAAACTTGTTCTTTAAGTGAAACCCCCGTTTGAATTTACAAAGTAATATTCAGTTTTGCAGGACTTAATTTCTGACAGTAAGAGGTAGTGGTTATTTTTCTCTCAATAAAGAAAATGCCCAATGGCACCCATGCCAGTAGATGGAAACATCAAGTGTGTATTATTCTTGAGTCTGGGTGCATGAGGCAGTTCTGAGTAAGTGGGTATGGTGTGACTGATCTAGGCTGAGCTTGCTTGTGTGTCTGCGTCATCTGATGTGTTATCTGGGAGCTGTCTGGGCAAGGACGGCCTCTCTCAGACCCCTGGGAGTTTGCCAGCCGTAAGCTGAGGATGCGCTGGCTAGCCCACATGCCTCTCACCATCCACAAGGCCCACTCACGGGATGCAGGCAGGTTTTCTTCATGTTAATACATAATGTAAATTAAGTCTATCTAAACATAATGTCAGTAATGTAATTGACAGAGACTGGCACTGGGTAAGGTCTGCTGAGTTCTAGGCTGGGAATTGGTATGAGATTATTTCTGCTATGTTCTTTTGGCCAAGGCAAGTCCCAAGGTCAGTTCAGATTTAGGGATGAAGCAATTGACTCTACCTCTTGATGGGAGGAGCCACAAAATCACATGACAAAGGGCATTATGGTTGGCCACTAAATGACCCCAGAAGTTCATGTTAAATCCATGGAACTGTAGATGTTACCTCATGGAACAAAATGTATGATTTAACTAAGGATTTTGATAGGAAGTGCTTATCCTGGATTTTTATCCAGGCGGGCTCCAAATGCAATCATGAGCATCCTTATAAGAGAGAGGCAGAGTTTGCAAGAGACCCCCAGAAGAGGAGGTGGAGACCCTCGGAAGACAGGAGCAGAGATTATGCTGTTATGGCTTCAAGCCAATCAACCAACCTCAACCAATAAAAGTGGGAATTGAATCTTCCCCGGAGCCTCTGTAGGAAATGTGGGCCTGCCAATTTCAGACTTCTGACCCCAGAACTGGGAGAGAATAAATTTCTCTTGTTTTAAGTTACCTAGTTTGTGGTAATTCATAATGGCAGATGCACACAGTAGAGTAACACAGGTGTTAGATATAGGTAGAGAGAAAGAATTAAGGACTGTTTTGCGATAATCCACATACACTCCTAAATGTATATAATTTTATATAGTGCTTTTTCACTTAGCATGACAAAACATTTTCCCATGTTACAGAGCTGTCAGAA
This sequence comes from Suricata suricatta, assembly GCF_006229205.1. Lineage (NCBI taxonomy): Eukaryota > Metazoa > Chordata > Mammalia > Carnivora > Herpestidae > Suricata > Suricata suricatta. The sequence continues at coordinate 72,568,972 of NC_043711.1, read as the reverse complement.
AGACTATCTTAAATAATTGCATGATCCAATATGCATTTCTGTATGCATTGATACAACACATAAGTAATTGCATGATAATACATAATGTATATTAAGTTAGTCTGGTTAAACATTGCCTCATTATTATGGGCTTTTAATTATTAATTATGGGCTTTTTTTTTTAATTGTTTGGGCTTTTCAGATGAAGCCAACAACATAGCTCTGTGCTGTGAATCAACAGTCAGTTTCTCTCTTGCCACTTTCCTCCATCACCCATAGTATCTCTTGTTGGAGTTATTGTAGTCCTCGCCTTGATAATCTCAGCCTCCCTCCAGCGCACTGTACAGATCGCTCTACCAGATTAGTTTTCTAAAGAAAAATCTCCATTCAAGTCACCTCTGGCTAACCATTCTTAGTGATGTTCAATTGCAAATGTTCTTTAATCCCATGCTTAATGCCCTTGTAGAAAAGTTGTCTGTGTACAGTTATCTGCATCTTTTTTTCTGAAAGGCTTTGGGCTCCCTGAGGACAGTGTTACTTCCCCTATCTTGGTGTCTCCCCCATCACCTTCCATGATATTTTGAAGGTACCTGAATCTGCTTATGTGAGTGCATACGTGGGTTAAAATGGAAAATCCTTCTGATTGTCTTGTCTTTTCATGTAGGATTCCATTCAGGTTGCCTGAATTTGAAATTGATTGGGTGAATTGACTAGTTCTAGCATAGGGAAGTCTTAATATTTTTATGTCATAAACCCATTTGGCATTTGGGAAAGCCTGTGGATCATTTACAGAATAATGCATAAAATAACCCAGGATTACCAAAAAAAAAAAAAAAAAAATCAGCTCTACCGCACTGTAGCTCTGAATTGTGATATTATACTAGGTATTCATCTTTAATGCATAAAATAATATTTAGTAGTAGGCCTATTAGCTACTGTAATTTCAAGGTAGTTATGAGGGTACACAGAATTTCAAGATATTTCAACAACTGTAATGTGATCTTCAAATATCTGTGGTTCTGTTGGTGACAGAATTTCAGATCCTGCTAAGACTGTTATGGTTTGTTGCCTTTGTCCAAAAGTAAAGAAAACTCTAGATTTTAATAAGGTAGTGTAAATAAAGATAAGCCTTTGTTCCCATCTTAACTCATGGACTTCTCTCTGCCTTGAATTCCCTAGACCCCAGGGTAAAGGCCTGGGAAGCTTGTTTTAGAAATGGATCTAAACCCAGTCTCTGTGTAGCTTAACTGTCCTGTCACTTAGAGCCTACGCTCAATGTTTTGAAGTACTCCGTGAGGTTATGGGTCAGCAAGAAATTTCAGAACATGCGCACGACTACCAGAGCACCTGAGATGTTGCAGGCGCCATGTAAAACCTTTTTGAATAATAACACAACCTTCTTCGAGGGTAGATGGAAAATCACTCTGGTGTATCCCCTCCAGTAGGGTGGGAGCTGAGGCCTTTAAAATAGCTGTAGCTTGTGGCCCCCACTGGTCGCATCCCTGTTTCTGATTTTCCTGGGCAGTTCTTTAGTTGAATTGAGCTGTTGAGTTGAGTGTCTTCCTAATGGTACTGGATTAACCAGGTGCTTGCATCCCAAGTGCTCTAACAAGTACCTTTGATATTTACTTGGGAAACTTGTTTCTTCTACTTCCAAAGGGGCTTAGGGCCACTTGTCATCTGAAACAAACTGCAGAATAGAGCGATTGTGGTAGGCTACATCCTGGGCCTCCTGAAGGTGCTCAGGAGGCAGATGGTCCAGGCTCCCAGGCGGACAGCTTTCCCCTCCTGGACAGTGCCCTGTGCTCTGAGATCTGTGTGCTTATGTAAACCGGGCAGCGTGGTGTTATTGCAGCTTCCATTCCCCTCTCAATAGAAACTATACAAAAATATTTTCTATTCATTCCTTAAAAGAAGCCTCTTTAGAAAAGCCCATAATGCATTACATCATTGTACGATGCCCTGGCTTATAGCACCAAGGTATTTATATAGTCAAGTCAGATCAGTGCAGGGGTTCTTTAACACTGAAAACTGCAGTTTCGTAGATGATGCTTCTAATTGTATCAGGCACCTGTTAGCTGTGTTGACTTTGAATATAAGATGAATGTCTATATTATATATATTATGTATCTATCTCTATATTATATAAATATTACATATCTCTGTATCTGTATATTATATAGGTACATATATACACCACACACACACACACACACACACACACACACACACACACATACACAAATATGTGTTACATAGAATCCCATACACAAAACACCTGTATGTAGGTATATACACACATGCACACAATGATTAAAACTCACACAGAATGGTGTTTACTTCAATGCTGGGAGTTCTTTATGTGATGGACATTTTTCTATCTTTCAAGCCATCTAAATCCTCTTGACTTTGAGGCTAATACCAAGTTTGATGGAGCCTAATACCAAAATGCAGAAGTCTTTTACTACACCATGTTAACTTGAATGGTTTGCCCATATGGGTGGGAGAAAGAGACAGTTTGTAAGGTTAGGCATAAATGCAGTCATCATTTGGAGTTCTCCAAGCATAGCTCTTTCTTAATTTTGCCATCTCTTGTGCACATCACTAGAGTGGACAAGAAGGACTGCCTTTTATGTGAGATTTAGTGAAAATGACATAGAGTGTGTTATTTTTGCTTTGTGTTTCATTGGATGAAAAATTTAAATCTGACCTAGTGAATCTTTCAAAATATCAAGAGCTATATATTTATTTTAAAAAGGAGTAACACTGGGGTACCTGGATTACTCAGTCGGTTAAGCATCCAGCTTCGGCTCAGGTCATGATCTCATGGTTTGTGGGTTCAAGCTTCGCGTCGGGCTCTGGGCTGACATGTAGCTCAGAGCCTGGAGCCTGCTTCCAATTCTGTATCTCCCTCTCTCTCTGACCCTCCCCTGCTCACACTGTCTCTGTCTCTCCAAAGAAAAAAAAATGGAGTATCACAGCTATGTCTTCAAATTCCTTGAGACTGGTTCCTTCACAACTTTTGCTCTGATCTCCTATGTTAATGTCTCATTGCTGGTGTAGAAAGTTACCACAAAGGTAATGGCTTAAAACAACACAAATTTATTATATGTCTGGAGGTCAAAAGTCTGAAATGGGTCTCACTGGGCTAAAATCAAGGTACTGCTCACACCACATTCCTACCTGAAGGCTCTAGGGGATGATCTGTTTCCTTGTTGCCTTCTGGAGTTTCTGGAGGCCACCTGGTCCCTTCCATCTTCAAATCCATCAGTGGTCTGTGGGATCTTTCAGTGTCATTTCTTACTTCTTACTCCTCTGCCTCCTTCTTCCCCTTTGACCTGCTGAGTAGCTCACCTGCATTTGCCAAGAGGTACCCACAAGCCATGCTCAGACTCAGAGCTTTTTGGCTTTAAAGCGCTTACAAACACATGGAGCTTTTCTATGAAATACACTTAAGAACAGAGGGAAGTGAATGATTTCCCTCCAGAGGTTCCAAAAGCCAAGATTTTTTCTCCCAGGTGTTATCTTTAGTCTGCATATGAGCTATTCTACTCCACATTGTTATTTATGTAGCTCTAAATATATGCTTAAAAAGTTTGAAGTCTGTTCCAAATACAAGAAGTGTCATTTTGAGAAATGTGAGCACATATTATCTTTACTGTAGTTTGGTGATGTGGGCAGGTGTTATTTTCCTGTCTTAGGTGTGAGGAATTCAGCTTACAGAGTGTTAAGTGGCTTGTCCACCCATCACACAGTACATGATGGGTGCAGCGCAGTGAGTAATTTGAATCTAGATTACTTCATCCCAAACCCCATGGTTCTTAAACATTTTAGGACTATACAAACTATATTTTCTTGCCTTGATGTTTTCTTTTTTTCCCTATTTTTTTAATGTTTATTTATATTTGAGAGAGGGAGAGAGAGAGAGAGAGAGAGAGGCAGTGTGTGAGCATGGGAGGGGCAGACAGAGAGAGAGAGACAGAGATGGAATCTGAAGCAGGCTCCAGGCTCCAAGCTGACAGCACAGAGCCCTATGTGGGATTTGAATCCACAAGCCATGAGATCATGACCTGAGCGCAATTGGACGTTCAACTACCTGAGCCACCAGGTGCCCCTTGCCTTGATGTTTTCTGTGTTCCATGCCACGTTAATCCTGTGATAATCCCTATGAAAATATTTTCTGCTAGCTTAGTAGTGATTTGCATGCCTGGAAAATCCAGTAGTAGAGACATGTGTTTTAACTTTTTACCCCAGCATCTTCCAAATTCATAGAACCAAAGAACCTTGTCTTCTGCCCTCTTGCCCCCATAATGACTACTAGTATCTTCTGGGGAAGGGACAGATTCTTAGGTTCTGGGTTCCAAATTGGTCAGTCATGATCATGCTGTCAGCCACGATTTGCAAGTGGAGGAGCTACTGGGCAGAGGTTGGCTTGGCCTTCTGTGTCTCCTAGAACTGCTTTGAGCAGCAAGTACTAAAGAACCTTAGTGCTTTTGGTTGGAACCCTGCTAATGACAGCATGGTGCATATACCAGCTACACAGATAGCACCTGGGAGCTTGTTAGAAATTCAAAATTTTAGGTCCCACCCTAGATTTGCTAAAAGGGAATCTGCAATGTAAGAAGCTCACCAGGTAATTCATATGCATAGGAACACTGAAAAATCATTATAAAACATTTTTTTAATCTAACAATAAATTTAAAGGAAGAGGATCCTATTTTGATTGGAATTCTAAGGGCCATCCAGAACTCAGGTTCCTATTTCCTCATGGTAGTAAAATGGCTGCCAAAGCTCTATGTGTTTTGTCCTCTTCTAACTGCATTTAAATACAGCTGGAAGGAAGCAGATGCAAAGGGCTTTTTTCTTTTGTGGCTTTCTTTCTCTTTTTAAATGTTTATTTTTCAGAGAGAGAGAGAGCGAGAGCGAGTGTACGTGACAGAGTGCAACAGAGTGTGAGCAGGAAAGGGGCAGAGAGAGATGCAGGCACAGAATCTGAAACAGGCTCCAGGCTCTGAGCTGTCAATACAGAACCTGATGCAGGGCTCAGACTCATGAACCACGAGTTCATGACCTCAGCCGAAGTTGGAATGAGCCACCCAGGTGCCCCTTTGGCTTTCTCTTTTTATAAGGCCTCTAATAGGCTTTCTAGAAGGCCTCTTGCTGATTTCCTCTTAGTTCTCAATTAGCTTGGTGTGAGTCACATAGACCGATTAACCAATTAGACCACACATTAGACCATTACTAGCGTGGTGTAGTAGGAAAGCCTTGATTGCTTTTAATCTTGACCAGTACTGTCTAAAAGAAGTAAAAATGCTAGCCTCCTAGAGAATTTTAAATTTTATGGTAGCCGTGTTTAAAACAAAAAACCACACAGCTCAAGCTAATTTTGATAGTATATCCTACATGACCCAGGATATCTAGACAATTATTATAACCAATATAAAAAAGTTGCCGATGAGATACTTTATTTTCTTGATTTTGCAGTAAGTCTTTGAAATCAAGTCTGTGTTTTATGACTCTACCCCATCCCAACTCAGACGCTAAATTTTTGTCAGAGGTACTTGATCTGTATCTGTATCTCAAAAAAGCCACAATTGAACAAAGTAGTCACATAACCAGATTGCTTCACGTATGATTATTTTCCAGTAATTATGTTTCAGAGTGTTAAAGTAAAAATGTGGTTCACACCAGTCATGTTTCAAGTGCTCCGTAGCCACACGTGGCTAGTTGGTGTCCCACTGGACCCTGCAGGATGAGACCATTACGGCAACTCAGAGCGTGCTCCTAGGATCGGCAGTAACAGCATCATCGGTGAATGTGTTAGAACTACTGGATGTTGGGTTCCACCCTACATCTAGTCAGTAAATACCTGTATTTTAATTTAACATGTGTAAAGTTTAAACAATATTAGTCTATGACGTTCCCAATTTTGGCTGTGATTGGAATAAATGTGAGGACTTTAGAAAATACTGATACTGGGGTACCTGGGTGACTTCATCAGTTAAACGTCCAACTCTTGATTCCCGCTCAGGTTATGATCTTGCGGTTCATGAATTCAAGCCCTGCATTGGGCTCTTTCTGGTCAGCCTGCTTCGGATTCTCTGTCTCCCTCTCTCTGCCCTTTCCCCACTCATGTGCCCCCCCTCTCAAAAACAAACATTAAAAACAATTTTTAAAAAATACAGATATACCCAAACCCAGAATCTTGGAATCAGATTCTCTGTGGTGGGGTCCAGGCATAAATATTATATTGAAGCTTTCCACCAGTCTAGACCAATCCTGATTCTTCTTCTTAAGATTCAGACACACTGTGGGGCACCTGGGTGGCTCTGTCAGTTAATTGCCAACTTTGGCTCAGGTCATGATCTCATGGCTCATGAGTTCCAGCCCCACGTCGGGCCCTGTGCAGATGGCTCAGAGCCTGGAGCCTGCTTCAGATTCTGTGTCTCCCTCTCTCTCTGCCTCTCCCCTGCCCTCTCGCTCTCTCAAAAATAAAAATTTTAAAAACAATTTAAAAATATAATAAAAACATAGATTCGGACGTGCACTGCAAGCCAAGTAATATTGTAGTCAAAGCTCTGAGGTAAGGGACCAGCGGTGGCTCCATACTCGATCCCCTCTGTTCTGTGGTATTTACCATAGGGAGAAGAGTCTTGTCTGGGATCTGCTACACCTGTTTAGATTACTCTTTCTTAGTCTCCTTTCTGTTTTCAGTCAGCCACTCTTGCCTCTGTTTCCTCGTCAACATTTTCCGCATTCTCTTCTTTGTTTTCCTGGATAGGCAACAGGTTAGGGCTCCTGCTCTACGCTAATACACATTCCCATCCAGTCTGGAGGGGTCTCAGCAATTGCCAGTTTGTTCCAACTACTCACCCCTCCGTGGCCCCAGTGAAAATGCATCTTGCTTCTTTGTCATCTTATTGTTCGTTGACTCTGCAAATGTGTTTCATAGACACTGGCCTTTTCTTAGTTCTTACACTTCCCGATGGCATTTTCAGAATTCATTTCCTTCAGGCATTTGTAATTCTGCCCTTGTTTTGCAGGTCATGTTTTTCTTTTTCTTCGATGATAAGCTCAAATGAAGTGGGCGTGGAGTCTGATCCTTTAAAGCATCTATGAATCTATGAACTCAAACTGAGATGTGAGTTTTATGACCATATTTGGGTGCTTTGTGAGCTGCCACGTGCACTCCTCTGGGTTCCTGGAGACTCCAAATGTGCTGTACGTACCGCAGAACTTAGGCTTACACATATATGCCTCTGTTGCAAACTGTACCTCCTGAGGAGGGGACTTGCAGCCCTATTTAGGAAAAATGGGTGCTCCCTTACTAGGAATCTTCACTTGGAAGGCTCTCACCAGTGCAAACAGAGCCACATTAAAACACAGGTGTTCAGTCTGCCCAGCCCTCAGAAATGCTGTTTGTGGTCCCTTGGACTCTGGAACAGCCTTTTGAAGCCTAAGCTGTTCATTGGTAGGGCAGCTTCTGGGCAGATTCAGTTCCATGATGAATAATTGCTGTCAAATTTAACAAAAGGGCCTCTCTGAGATTTAGGTCTGTGACATTTAGGTGATGCTGTAAATAAAATAACTACCTATTAGTTTGCATTTATCAGAGGACTAGATTTTAAGCAAAGTCTGTCAGTTTGTGGAAATCACTAAGGCATAAATGTTTTTAGTCTAAATTGTATAAGCAAATGTGTGAAAACTGATCACTTGGAAAAATACAGAAGCCAACAAAATCAATTTTTCATCTTAACTCTGAAAATTAAGTCAGTTTTTTAACTATGTAGGTTATATGAGAAAAGAAGCCTTAGATTAGGGGCGCCTGGATGGCGCAGTCGGTTAAGCATCTGACTTGAGCTCAGGTCATGATCTCACAGCTTGTGACTTCAAGCCCCTTGCTGACAGCTCAGAGCCCGGTGCCTGCTTCCAATTCTGTGTCTCCCTCTCTCTCTGCCCCTCTCCCACTCTCCCTCTCTTCCTCTCTTAAAAATAAATAAACATTAAAAAAAGTCTTAGACTAGAAGAATCTTATTTTTGACATTTAAGCTTATAATGTCGGACTAAAAATGTTTAAGTCTTATTTTGAAATTGATCATATTTATATTTACAGAAATGTTCTGTTGCACTTACGTTGCAGTAAAAATGAATATGGTAAAGTCCCATGAAATATTTTAGAAATTTGTTAGAGGTGGTCCAATGGCTGTTCAGAGAAGCTCTCTGAGAGGTAGGATCCACGTGACTCAAATTATATGGAGAATAGCAAAAAGTTAAAAATATGTTCACTTCCTAGAATTTAGAAATATAAGGAATCACCTAAGTTTGTGGGGAGCCAGAGAAACTTGATGCTTCTGCTATCAAACACTTTAGTAAAAAGGGAAAAGCAGATAATCAAAGACACCTATCTATGAAATACATATTTATGCCTACATATGTAATGAAGTCTATTTCATTTATGCAACAGTATACCTAGCAGATGGGTGTGTTGTGCCTTGACACATTCATAGTGCTGTCACAAATAATCTCACCATCCTCTGTGCCTGGGGCAGAGTCCATAATATTTGGGTCCCACTTGACAGATTTGAAAACAGAGACCCAGAGGAGAGCAATGGATACTCAGAGTCAGCAGAATGTAGGATTGGGAATCGTTCTTCCTCATCAGCTGATGTGTCCTTCAGTGCAATATGCACCGCCTCTTTATTTCCTAGGGCCTCCAGTCACATCTGGACTTTTAGACTTTAAACGACTAGCCAGTGACTTGGAACACTCCCATATGGATTAGACCAAGCTGACAAAACACCCTTCTGTCCTCTGGATTGCAGAACCTCTGTCCCTTCCTCTGTAATTCTGAAGATATTACAGCTTTCAAAACTTCGTTTTCCTGAAAATTTGGCAGAAACTTTGTGACAAAATGATGCCTGAACCAAGGAGGTTATAGACCATCTCTATTTAGTCCACTTAGGGTGTATAGCCGGAGGTGTTTCTGCATAAAGAACTGATGGGTTTGGGATCCACAGACTTTTTCTGTTTCACTGGACCATACTATACTGTCTTTGGGGTGGCCACTCGATTCCACCTCTGTCATTAGCACAAAGGCAGTCAATATGTAATTGAAGGAAGGACTGTGTTCCAGCAAAACATTATTTAAACCATAGGTAGCTGGGCAGACTTGCTCCCTGGCTGTAATTTGTCAACTGCTGGACTAAGTGCGTAGATCTATTGGGGACAATGCATAGTATATGATATGTGCACCGTACTGCCTCTATGAATTTGGTAAGGGATCATGGGCCTGTCTCTAAACTTTAGAGGAGCTGCTGTAGAAGAGAAAGTCCTCACCATTTTCATCAAGTGTTCAAACCTTATATACAGACGTCTGCAGGGGAATTAAAATTCAGGCATTGCCACTACATTCGTCAGTAGTGAGTTCTGTGATCCAGAAAATATCTAAACACATAGGTTCATGTTTTTCCCACATCACAAGAAGTTCAGAGGTAGGCAGTTGAAGGCTGGTTCAGGAAGTAAGTCATTTGCTCAGGGATCCAGCCTCTTTCCAGATTCATTCTCCACCATCTTTAGTTGATAAGCCTTCATTATGAATCTCATTGCCTCATGGTTACCACTAGATGCCTACTGCACCTTCAGGTCACAGCATATTGTGAGCAGGAAGCAAAAGACGCAAGCAGGGAGCAATTGTATATATGTCAGAAAAGCAGAAACTTACGGACTTACTGCCCCCTGCCCGCCAATCTCCACATACCTTCCACTGGATTAGCCTCAGGAAGCAAGTATTTTTAGTTGAGTTTATTTTCATCACCCACTGAAACCAGGAGAAAGGATGTTGGGAGGTTAAGTTGTACCATCTTCTGAGGCATCTGGTCTTGTTTGGTGGCTGTTATATTTCATTACAGGTACTTAACATTGTATAGTCTTCTCCCTCCCAGCTTCCCCCCACCAAAGTTAAATCTCATCACATTCTTATGTAAATGTTATGTAACTTGCAGTGTGTATGTAATCACTTAAGAATGGACTTCTTTAGAAATATATCTTCCTGAGGACTTTAGTTGTGGAGGACTTTTAGATACGACCCTTGGTGGGTTAGCAAGGTTGAGAGGAGAGTGAAGTTTGGAAGGCAACTTGAACGTTCAGCTTTGTAAGCAAGTCTTTATTCTGATGGGGGATGAATGCACATTAGAGCAAGGGTGCTGGTGAACTCAGTACCTGAGTTCTTCAGTAAGTTTCTTAAGAGATGACTCTGCTACATGTTTGAGAGAAAAGCAATTAAATAAGCTGACAGAGGTCTTTTTAATTTTTGCTTGTGTTACCTTGAGATTCTTGTTGTCCCCTCTGAGGTGGTATTTATTCTCTTCGTTTTCGGGCACTTACTTATTTTTGGTATAGACTACCACAATATGAAAGGATAGATGTGCCTAAAACATTTTAAATGTATCTTTTTGCTTTAGTTGGACATCCTAAAATGGTACACATGGGAATAGTGTGAATAGTTTCATTTATTGATTTGTTTAGACTTTAAATTTAAGTGAAATTATTTTTTCTTCAACTAAGCTCTGTGATACTGAATTAATTATAGAATCTCTTAATGTAGCCATTATGACTAAGTTATAATCATGACCCTTAATTTGTCAGATGAAGCCTAACCCCAAAATAATGTTTGTTAGACTTGCACCTGCCATACTCTTAAAAATTACAGTGAGAAGACCTAGTTTTTAATCCAAATGGTTCATTGTTCTTAGAGGTGTCAGGATTAAAGGGTCACCAAAAATTATTTCAGAAATGCAATGGGTCTCTATTTTGATGAGTAGAAATGAAGAAGCCATGAAGATAAGTATTTGGATCTGAATTCCTCTTTGGCTTCTAGATCATTTATTAACAAAATAGGATCAAACAGACTAGAATCAACAGGTACTGGGAAAAAATAGTGTAAAGAGAAGGATCAACATGAACAAATCTATCAACAGAATTGGAAGAAACAAATCAGAAGAGTAAACCCTGAGAATAACTCTAAATTTTATCATCAGGATAGTTAAGAACAGGTTCCAATGGAAGAAAAACAGTTGAAGAAGGAGTTCTTGGAAATTAAAGTATAATTCTTGCCTTTCAAACAGTAGTATAGTGGTGAAAGATGAAGAAACATTCAAGAAAAACATCAAAGAAACAAACAGCTAGAAAATAGTGAAAAGTTGAAATATTAGAGAATCAATCCAGTGTTCCCACATCTTCTAATAGAGGGTCTGCAAAGGGAAAACTGAAAAAGTGGAGAAAATACACACACTTAAAATTGTCCAAATCTTTAGACCATGAGGTTCCTCGGAGTGAAAAGTAAGATGAGTAAAAAGCACATGAACGGACCAGTAACTAAACACAAGTTCATGATATTTCAGAACACCGAGGAAAAGGAGGGGATGCGACAAGATTCCGGGAAAAGGACTGGGATAGGAACTGACCACGAAGATAATTTCTAGAAGCAGGAGCACTATGCGTTTCTGGTTTGCAGGGAAACTCACTTTAAACCTGCCAATCTGTTCCCAGCCAAACTTCAAATTCAATCTGAAGGGAAAATAAAAGCATTTTAAGACCTCTAAGAACGAAAACATTCAATCACCACATCAGTCCTAGAAGAATTAATGTGGCAAAACCAGAGGGACATGTGGGTTCCAAGGACGAGTAGATAAACCATGGAATGCAATGAAAAAAAAAATTCAAAGCAGAATTTCTTTGGCAAATCTTTCTTTGGAAAAAAATGGTCAAAATCAGAATAGAATTGTTAGAGAATTCTAAAACCCTAAAGGCAAATGAAATTGCTGTAATGGAAAGATTGATAAAATAGTGTTTGTTCTCAGAAAACAGATTAAATTCCAGTGTTGCAGGAGGGCGCTCCTCTCCCGAGTTTTCTTTATTATAATTCTTTGAGCTGCACAGGGTTACTGACAGTGTTACATGGCCTTCTCTTTGTGTTCATACACGCTATTGGTTTCTGCAGAGAGTAATTACTCTAATTTTCATACTGCAAATGTGATTCATTTTCCAATTGACAAAATCAATGTGTAAAAAAGTTCTAGTACAGAGCATGCTGTAAATGATAAAACTTTGACAATGTGATAGTTTGCTGGGGAAAGGTTGGGAGGCAGAAAAGGGAGGCAAGCAGAAGGGAAATGACCCTAACCTCTCATTTTACAGAGAGGAGAGAGAAGATTGCCTCATTTAATGAACTAAGAAAGAGAACTTTGGGGCACCTGAATGGCTCCGTCCATTGGGCATCTGACTTCAGCTCAGGTCATATCTCACAGTTTGTGAGTTTGAGCCCCGTGTTGGGCTCTGTGCTGACAGCTCAGAGCCTAGAGCTTGTTTAAGATTCTGTGTCTCCCTTTCTCTGTCCCTCCTCTACTGACTCTCTCTCTCTCTCTCTCAAAAATAAACAAACATTAAAAAAATTAAAAAAGAAAAAAGAGAACTTGAGGGGCACCTTGCCTTGGTGGCTCAATCCATTAAGTGTCCGACTTCAGGTCAGGTCGTGATTTCATGGCTTGTGGGTTCAAGCGCCACATCGGACTCTGTGCTGACAGCTCAGGGCCTGTAGCCTGCTTCAGATTTTGTGTCTTCTTCTCTCTTTCTGTCTCTCCCCTGCTCACTCTCTCTGTCTCAAAAATAAATAAATATATTAAAAAATTTTTAATCATTTAAAAATAAATGATAGGTTTTCTGTTTACAATCATGATGGAGTAACAGTCAAGTTTACTTCTCCCTAAATAAGGAGAAAACCAGATAGAAGTTGGGGGAGAGGGTTTAAATACAAGGGTCTAAAAGTCTGTTGAGAAATGATTATTTTGAAACCACAGCAGTGATGGAAAGAGAGAGAAAGGCATACTATGGACTCAAATGATACTTTCTGAGTTGACAAAGGAATTGGGATTTGAGCATATTATCTGAAGGTGCAGGTGCACTCTCCAATTCAGTAGTTACTGGCCGTGTGGGGTCATTGAGCCACTGACGTGTGCACACGGAGCTGTGCTCCAAGTGTAAATGTGTATCAGCGTCCAAACACTTAGTGTGAAATAAGAAAGAATGTAAAATGCCTCTATAATTTTTGTATTGATTATCTGTTGAACTGATAATTCTTCATATATTTGGCCAAATATATATTTCTAAAATTAATTTTACTATTTTTTAAATATATTATTTTTACAGATTATTTTAAGTAAGCTCTACACCCAACATGGGGCTTGAACCTAGCACTCTGAGACTTAGTTGCATGTTCTACTGACTGAGCTAGCCAGGTATCCCTAATTTTATCATTTAAAAAACTTCTAATGCGACTACTAGAAAATTTTAAATTACATATGTGGCTCACACTATCCTTATACTGCACAGCCTGTGCTTTAGAGATACAGACATACACTAGAGAAATTGAAATCAGAAATGGTCAATTTGTCTATCCATTTTGTGGGAATGGACTGGGTGCAATGGGAAAGGAAGGCATTTGTTTTATACTTGCATATATTTTAAAAAATTGTTTTTATTAAATATTGAGCAGTTTCAAAAGGGTATTTGTAAAACATTCGAAAAGCATGAGGAATAATAGGGTAACACTCTTAGTTTAAGGAAGAAAACAACTACAACAACCCACCATTTACTTCAGAGGCATTTTTCCCCTCCCACTCCAGGCTCCTGGACTGTTTTAGTTTTATTTTTATTAATTTTATAATATTAAAAATAATCACAATCACTCATTTAAAAATTTTTAAAAAATATTTATTATTGAGACAGAAACAGAGCATGAGTGGGGGAGAGGCAGAGAGAGAGAGACACAGAATCTGAAGCAGGCTCCAGGCTCTGAGCTGTCAGCACAGAGCCTGATGCGGGGCTCAAACCCATGAACCGTGAGATCAAGACTTGAGCCGAAGTTGACGCTTAACTGACTGAGCCAACCAGGTGCTCCAATCACAATCACTTTTAAAGAAAGTTTTTAAACAGAGTGTATATTATGTTGGGTTTTTTATTTGCATAATTCGGCAGTATTAAATTTTAAAATGTGTATGTCATTCAAGTCAGTGGCTCCCTTTATGAAATACATTTTATGTTCTTAAAAATGTATATTGCAGAGAACTATTTAAAGCTGATTTCAGTTTTTAAAAGCATGTTTTTGAGTACCTATTTTATAATTATGCATATGAATACACATGTGCTGCTATTCATATATACATGGTGTCTGTATGTATACACACGAATGTGGGCACATACAGTTACCAGTAACATGGCTTATCTCCGAAGGCTGACTGGGAGACAAAAGGAGGAGACTCGATATTCTTATTTTACAAATTTTCAGAGAAAGACCATCATAGAATTATATTATTTATTTAGCTTTTTCCAGATGAAAATATTTAGCAGGGCTTTCTTGAAGCAGAACACATTGCCTTAGCAGGTAGGAAGCAGTATGCTTCGAAATAAAATGTATGCAAGGGAGAACTATAAAAATTAATAAGGAAGCAATATATTTAGAAACTTATGGATAAGTACACAAAAAGTATTAAAGCCATTGTTTTTCTTCTCTTCCATTCCCAATATATTTGTCCAAGAGGTAAGTGTTATTAGTCTCAATACCAATCTATAGTCCGTTTCCTTGCTCATCGTTTGGGCTCAGGCACTTGGGAAGCATGAAGTCCTCTGACAATGCTCATTGGTTCATTTTCTACACATAAAGAAGCATCTGAGCAAATCATACTAATGCTGTGAACTGTATTTGCAGTAGGACAATTGAAACAAAGGAGATACAGCAATCATTTGAATTTGCTGAAGGTAGACCAGAGACATTATAAGTAATGCTTACTTTTTCCCCTCTAACTATAAATGTCCATGTGCATTGAAAAGTTTTTGTAAAATTCATATAATTACAAAGAAAAATGAAATGTTTACTGCAGTCCTAACATTCAGACATTAACAGTAATATTTTGTTGTATTTCTAGTATTTCCAGACCTATACCTATACTATTTTTTTAAATCTTTGGATATATACTGTCTATATGCTGTTTTTCTTCTGAAGAACATTGTATCATGAGTGCTTTTTCATGGCATTCAATATTCTTTGTAAGCAGAGTTTTAATGACTTTAAAACAGATCATTTTAGAGAAATCAAAATACTCTGAGACCTTAAATTGCAAATGAATAGATTGCATTTTTATTGTGGTTAGGATTGAACGTATTTATTCCTTCTCTTGAGTCTGAGTGTGAAATTGATAGCATAATAAAAAGAATGAAATGTTTACCTTCTCATGATCAATAGCAATTTTCTAAGATATTAGTATTAGGCAGATGGAAGTCTTCCCTGTGGATATGGAAGACCTGTCGAAGGACACATCTTTTAATGAAAACTGCCTGGTTATGCACTTCTGTACCCACCAGTAGTTGAAGAAGCAGAGACCTCATTAATGCAAAGTGACATGGAGCTATAACCTTGCATCTTAGGATGAAAATGAATCTGGATTCTGTTCTTGCCTCAGGGAGGCAGAGGTTACCGGCCTTTCTTTGCCAGGCTGCTTACCTTTAACTAGTGACTCATTTGGCATAAAGTAGCATTATCTAGATGAATTCCACCTGTGCCAAGTCTAACAGCTGTCATGGAAGATGGATGTGGTGGTAGTTACAGAAACCGTGGGGTAGAATATAGAATTCTGTCTTCTGAGGTCAAGTAGGTGAATGGGGTTGGGCGGGTGGGAGAAGGAAAGGCCTTGATGGTATAGGGATCCAGGAGCTGGTGCCATCTGAGGAGAGCCACGAACTTATTTTTAAAGTGGGAGATCAGTGACATTTGCAAGGATTGTAATAAGAGTGTAGTAAGGCAAAATGGGAGGCCCCAAAGGGTAATTTGGTTTGTGGGAGAGTGGAGGAATTGACGAAACTGTAGCTCCTACCTCTTGATGCTTTCTGTGGGCCAGCCACTTGTCTCCTGCGGGGTGGGATAGGAGTGACCTGTATGGGGAGGAGTGACGGAAGACTAGGCAAGGCTGCCTTTATATTTGGCCTGTAAGCGTAAGAGGATTGAAGGAGACGGAAAGGAAGAAGTAGATTGAAGTGAACGAATCTTAATTATTAGAGGAGTTTGAAGAGGTGACACTGCCTGACATTAATGCCACGAGGACCTGAAGGCTCTTTTTAAATGACCTGCTGAAGGTCACAGATTGTTCACAGGTAGCCTCAGGAAGCTGCCAACCACTGTTGGATATGGACCTTTTGAAGATGTTTCTGCTAGAAATTCAAGGTCCAGGATGAGGATGGAGAGGGATGCTTGTGTCTGATCTAGGGGTCATAATGCAGCCTGTTCTGGGTCAGCACCGAGGGGTGATGGGTGGGATGATAAAAAGGAAAGAGAGAGCAACAAAGATGTTAAAATCATTGCCAAAACAGAAGTACCACCAAACTTGCTTTTAGTTACATAGTCATTGTCTTGAAGTTAATAAATGTCACGTATATTAAATCACTACATTACTTATTTTTATGTCCAGCCCAGTAAGTTTTTAAAATCTTTAGAAAACCATCTTTTGATAAAGCTGAAGTTCTTTGGGAGCTAAAGCAACAACTTCTGATTATGGAGGGGTCACTAGATTGTTCGTATAGAGCACAGACACCCTAACGAAACCCACTGGGTAGAACACTTTGGAAGCAATTCAGAAATCCACACTATTAGCGTTTTGGACTTTGACATCAGGAAAGATAAATTGCAGACACTCTTCTTGGCAGGAATTCTGCCTTCCTCCTGTAGTTTCTCTTCTTTGTTCCGTAAAGAGCCCTGGGAACTCATATGGGTCACTATAACCTGCCATTACTATTAAATCAATCTGCTCATTTGCAGGGGAGCATTTATTATTTAGTAGCTTGACCAGAAAATCCATCCAAATGATTTTCTTGTAAAACTCCTGACTCCAGAAGTGACCACATGGAAATAATAAGAATGTCTAATTCTCTGGACAACCAGAAAGTTCCGCCATAGTGAGACGCTTCTGACATGAGTTCAGACCTTACATGAGTGCTTGTTTTGTTGGAATAAGAACGTGTTCTCTGGGTCAGAGAACTCTAGGCAACTACCTTTCTGTATTCGTTAGAACAAGGGGTCATTTTCCCTGGATGTTTAACCTCTTGTCTTTGGATAGAAATATGGAAGTATTTGGGATCTTTGAAGTACTGTTACTCATTCTTGGCCGCACACTGGAATCGCTGGAGAGCTCTGACCATTGCCAAGGGCTGAGCCATCCTCCAGAGATTCCAACATGATTGTTGCGTGCAGCTTGGACATGGCGATTGGTAAACCCTCTCCCCTCCTCAGGCCTCTAATGTGTAACCAAGGTGGAGAACCATCACTTTATTGACCTGTTTATCAAACAGTCCCGTAAGGTGGGTGTTTGTAGGGGTGCCTGTCAAAATGCAGATTCCCAGGTACCAGCCGGGAGAAGCTATTTTTGTAGTTTTTGGAAAGCCCAAAGAATCAAAATCCATAAGCAGGCCCAAACCCCTTTGTAATTCCAATAGAAGATGCCCTTAGGCCACACTTTATATCACTTTCTAGGGACTTTCTCTCTAAAAAAATTTTTTATGTTTATTTTTGAGGGAGAGACAGAGCATGAGCAGGGGAGGAGCAGAGAGAGAGGGAAATACAGAATCTGAAGCAGGCTCCAGACTCCCAGCTGTCAGCACAGAGCCTGACACAGGCCTCAAACTCACAAACCATGACATCATGACCTGAGCTGAAGTTGGATGCTTAACCGACTGAACCACCCAGTATCCCTCTAGGGATTATTTCTAAAAAGAAAATAATTAGTAGGACTAAAATGTATGTTCAGTGCTGGGTCATCAGGGTTCCATAAGTAAATGATTCAGGCATATTTGGAAGAGATGAGAAAGCACTTATCTGGTGTAAGGGCAAGGCTTCTAGGGTAGCAAGAAAGGGGAGGAGTTCTGGTCCTCATTCTGCTTCTCTCACCAGCTTTGTTGTTCTAGGGAAGGCACACAATCTCTCTGCTAAGGCAGGCACTTTGCCTCTCAAATGAGGACCTTGGGAAATAATCTCAAATCTTCTGAAGCCCTAATACTTGATGATTCTCTGATGCTAAAAATTTGCTGTCAGCATCAATTCTTGCGACATTTCTAGCAGGATTCTAGATAGATGCATTAGGATCGTGAGTCCATAAGACCATGGAGCCAGCAACATCTCCATTATCAGGGCACTTGTTAGAAATGCAAACTCTGAGCCCTACGCCAGACTTTATTGAAGCTGAGGACATGGACCCACTGTTCTAAACAATGCTTCGAAAAAAGTTGAAAAATGTTCTTTTTACCCACAGTGGAGGAAAATTGCTTCTCTGGCTATGAACTTTTTACACTGTTTAAAAATAAGACAATATTATCTATGTTGGTCGTCTGATTCAAATTGAAGAGGAATCTGTAAAAACTACTGAAATGTAGAAACTTGCTACACAAAATGTGGTCTCCTGACCATCAATATCCTATTGTCTAAGAATTTGTGGGATTTGTAGAATCTTGGGCCCATTCTTGTGCTAGATCAGAATCTGCCCACCCCTCACTTTTTTTTTTCTTTTGCTTGCTTTAAGATCTGGTAATTTATTTACAGGTTAAACTCTGAGAAACACTGCTCTGGATAAAGATGTTAAGACCAAAATGTCAACTTGCCCTTACCTTCATAATATTAATTACACACCTTTCAATAATCTCTTCCAACAATCTGTAGTCAAATCCAGAAAAAAAAAATTGCTCTTATTTCAGTTTAATAGATGGTAGCTATTGTTTTCATTTTATTTTACCTCTTTGGTGCTTTTCAGCTTTTTATCCCAACTCTTCCTAGAAGAAAATTATATTTTTACTTCTTTCTTCCTGTTTTCTCCTCTTTTGAAACTGCTGTCTCAGTCTGAACCCCTGTGCTACTTGAAAGTAATTTTTAAACTTATTTTTCCTGGTATCTGGCCTAATTCTTTAAAATAGGTGGGTGGGCACAGTGTGTTGGTGGGTTATTCTGGAGTTTTGGTTTTGGTTCACTATGTCTGTATCAGTCGCAATGAAAGGATAAATTAGGAGATGAACAGAATTTCCTTTGAAAGAGAAAAATGTATTAAAGGATCCACTGATTCCAGCAGTAGAACCTTCTCCACTAGCAGTGAAGAGGAGGCCTGTGCAGTGACCACCTTAGGGCAGGCATGAGCAACTAAGGATTTCACAGTTGGAATGAGGCAAACTTAGGATGAAATGTATGGAAATAGAACACAGAACATTTTGTGCATTTTCTTAGGTAACAACTTTAAAAAATAATCCTTTTAATCATTTGAACATTTAGGTACTCTGGTCACAGTTCCTGGGTTCCCAAGGCCTGTCTTCAGCCTAATCAAAAAATATGTGCCTTTTGGGGGTGCGTGGGTGGCTCATTTGGTTGAGCATCAGACTCTTGGTTTTGGCTCAGGTCATGATCTCATGGTCCGTGGGCTTAAGCCCTGTGTTGGGCTTCACGTTGATAGTGTGGAGCCTGCTTGGGATTCACTCTGATTGACTCTCTCTGCTCCTCCTGCATGCATGCTCATTCACTCTCTCAATATAAATAAATTGAAAAAAAAATATGTGTGAGATATGAAAAAATTTTACTGGCTCCAAAATAGGAGATGAAAACTATAAAATTAAAATTATGAAGTGTTTCATTAAATATTTCCCAAATAGGTAATTCATGAACTATTTAATCAACTATGACAATGTATCAACTTGTCACTTAAATAATCTGCATGTACTTAGATATAAACTGCACTTGCTGTGGGTGCCTTTGAGGGAGTTTGATGTGATTTGGGAGGGTGCCTTTGAAAACAAAGCATTCCTGGACCTACAAGGATCTTAAGATCCTGGCCTTCCATGATTAATTACTTCCTCTTTTGACTTCAGTGGGTAGTGCATATCTACTTTTTCTATTTAGAGGTAGAAATTGGTCATTTTTTTTTAACTTGTAAAAATAAGAAATATGCCATAAAAGGGCAACTTTACATCATTTTTTGAGATCTTGCTTATCTCTAGAAAAGAGATTCTTGAGGTTTTTAAGAGATTACAACTCATTGGATCATCTCATGAAAGCCAGAGAACTTCTGCTCTAGACACATGAAAATATGAAAAGATCTACATCTGGGGCTGAAGGTTAATGTTTCAGTAAAGGTTCTTGTGATAACAAAAATAAATCAGCAGAATGCATTAATGTGTTGACTTCAGGAGTGTTAAGTAAGAAAAGGATATCCTTTTGTCACATAGCTTGAGAAGGTTCCAGGGTCTCTGTTGGCATGATTATACTTGGCTCCTTTCTGTCTTGCAGACGTGCCTTCTCTGTCCGGATACTTCTCTGACTGACCGCTCTAGTCTGATAGCCCATAGCATTTACCATTGTAGAAGGAAGACCCCACTTTGCAGGAATCTCCAATAAAATCTCAGAAGTGAGCTTGTTAATTCTGGCTGGTCCAATGTAGATATTCTGTCCATTCCTGAATCAAGAACACTCCATTTCTAGTAATTGGGAATCATATTGCTGGTCACAGGCTTTTCTCCTGGAGTTCATATTACTGGAACTTTAGAAACTGAGAAAAGAGGGGAGGATTTCAAGAAGAACATCAGACACTCTTATCAACAGAAAGGGAAAAGATGTTGAGGGACAAAGAACCAAAATCCACTGCCCATGAGGAACCTGTGCTGTAAAAAAAAAAAAAAAAAAAAAAGAAAAGAAAGAAAGAAAGAAAGATATATATATATATGTATGTATATGTAATGAGCTCAAGCCAAACTTGTCTACTCCCATAGAGCCCAAAATACGTACCTTAATTCATTCCCCTAATAAAACTGTACTGTGTATCTTCTGGGCAAGGCGTTTCGTTTTCAACCATGTGTCCATGACTCTTCCCCTCAGTGATGAATTTCTCCTTTGAACCTTGTCACATACGTTGTCTAAAATGCTATGCTTGTTTTAGCATTTGAGCAAAGTGGGTAGGCATGTTGAATTTGCTCATAAGTCTTCCCTAGAGTGTAACAGTGCAGGTGGATCAGTCCCTAGGCATCTAAAAATGAGGCTTATTCCTAATGCTTTAGACTATGTTTGCCAAGTCTCATGGGAAGTTTTTCTTAAAACAAGTGTGCAGCACTTTCTTTAGGCTTAATATGTTTATATGTTAACGGGGAAGGAAAGATATATTTTAAACTCCCCAAGGAATGAACAACAGAAAACCCTTGAAGAGCATGAGTTGTTCAGTAGTTGAAAGGTTCATGTTCTGTCTTCATTTGTCAGTAATCGTAGTGACCTGGGCTATGACCTCCCCTAGCTAGGGATGGAATGTTCGTGGTTCAGGAATGGACAGAATACCTGGATCTGACCCGTCAGAATTAAACTCAGTTCTGAGACATGGGGGTACGTGGAAAGTAGAATCATCTTCCGCCAGCTTTGCTATTGTGGATTATCGGCCTGGAGCTGTTTTCAATATGAGATAATTTGTTACATTAATATGTCATTATTCTGACACAGTAAGCAGGGACTGAGTGGCACTGAAAAATCTAGAAAACAGAAGGCAGCTAGCTGCACGTTGACCATGGATTGCTGAATTTCAATGGAAGTTTTCTGGAACTTCCAGATAATCCTGTCTTAAGGGACCATGACATGGGACCACTTTATAGATTAAGTTTATATCAACAGAGATCATGGCAGAAAAAATAACAAAAAAAGCACCCACTCTAGGTGTTTCCACAGAAAAGATTTAGAGCAGGGGTTAGGGGCTTTCAGAATGGCCTGAACAGCCAGAGAATGAGGAACAGTGTGGCTACCACTGGACTTTTGAGTACAAGGGCATGCCACTTGTTACTGTTGCTGCTACAACTCTCTCTAAAGCCTCTTCCAAACCTTGCTTGCCAGGAGCACCAGCAGTAGGAGGATGGCCACTGCCCTTTGGATATTTGAGTTGCTTCTAATTACTTGCAAGTCTGATTGGAACCCAACTTCAGAGGAGTCGTGGACATGTAGCATTGAGGGGGCCTCGCCAGCTGAGGAATGGAGGTGCCCAGAGACCGTCTACAGCTATAACTGCAGTTTTGAGGAAGAAGAGAACCTCAAAAAAATAAAAAACAGGCCTACCATATGATTCTGCAGTCCTACTTCTGGGCACATAATCTAAAGGAAGTGAAATCAGTACCTCAGTTACCTGCACTCCCATGTTTGTCACAGTCTTATTTATAATAGTCAAGATGTGTACAAAAAACCCCATGTCCATGAATGAATGGATAAAGAAAGTGTATATATGTGTGTATACATGTGTGTGCACACACACAAATATCATTCAGCCTTGAAAAAGGAAATCCTACCATTTGTGACAACCTGGAAAGATCTATATTACCTAATGTCACTTATGAGTGGAATCCAAAAGAGCCAAACTCATTAAAGCAGAGAGTAGAAAGGTGGTTGCCAGACACTGGGGGGAATGGAGAGAAGCTGGCCACTTATGGGGGATAAATACATTTTGGAGATTGAATGTACTGCATGGCAAATATCCTTAATAATTTGAAAGTCGCTGAACGTAGATCTTAAGTGTTCTCACCACACACAAGAAATGTTAACTGGGTGAAGTGATAATGTTAATTAGCTTGACTTTGGTAATCATTTCACAGTATATACCTATATCCAAACATCATGTTGTACACCTTAACTTTATACAGTTTTTATTTTTGTTTTTTAACATATATTTATTTTTGAGAGAGAGAGAGTGGGAGGGGGGCAGAGAGAGATGGAGACGCAGAATCTGAAGCAGGCTCCAGGCTCTGAGCTGTCAGCACGGACCCTCACACAGGGCTCAAACTCACGAACTGTGAGATCATGACCTGAGCTGAAGTAGAATGCTTAACCGACTGAACTACCAAGGTTCCCCACAATTTTTATTGGTAATTAAACTCAGTAAGGCTAGGGGAAGAAGTAGGTTCCATAAATATTTTATTAATAACCTCCCTTTCTGTTTGAGAGAAAACTCACCTGTCTACCAGTTTAAAATAGTATTAAGATTAAGCTTCAGTAAACAGAGTATTTTCTTTTTAAAAATTCATGTTTAAATTTATGGGTGGTAAAACTTATATTCTTGGTATAAACTGTATGAGTTTTGACAAATGTATGGAGTCCTACAGCCAGTGACATAATCAGGATACAGAACAGTTCCTAACTCCAAAAAACTCTTCTCTTGCCTGTTTGTAGTGAAGCCCTTTCTACATCCTTAACCCCTGGCAGCCACTGATCTCTTCTCCATCACTAAAAGCTTTGCCTTGGGGCGCCAGGGTGGCTCAGTTGGTCAAGTGTCTGACTTTGGCTCAGGTCATGATCTCACGGTTCGTGGGTTCGAGCCCCACATTGGGCTCTGTGCTGACAGCTCAGAGCCTGGAGCCTGCTTTGGTTTCTGTGTCTCCCTCTCTCTCTGCCCCTCCCCTGCTCATTCTCTGTCTCTCCTAAATAAATAAATGTTTAAAAGAAAAAAAAGCTTTGCCTTTTTCAGAGTGACCTAGAATAAAATCACACAGTGTATAATGAATCTGATGTTCGCACAAAATGCATATGAGTTTCCTCTATGTTGTTGCTTGTATGGGAAATCTCATAATCCCTTTCTTTCTATTGCTGAGTAGTATTCCATTGTATGTATATGCTATTCATGGGTTTAGAGAGTATTTCTTATTTCCTTTTATTAATCTCTGTATCCCATTTTTCCTCTTATTCATAGTAAAGAAAGGAAGATGTCAAATGTCTTCCCTTTCTTGGGTGACCTCTAACTAAGTTTTCTTTATTGACTGTCAGGTTACGTAGTCTAATTACAATTCCTGAACAGGTGCAGGACGATTAGACAAATCCCAAGAAATGGAACTTTTCCATTCTAATATTTAGACCAAGTACCTAGAATGTAGCAAGTGCCTATTTGTACCACCTCAGTGAGTTTTCCAAAAGATGAAATCCTTTTTAAATGAATTATCTGTTGATTGGTGCCAGATTAGAACTGCAAGTCAGTGAAGGCCACCTAAATTTCCATCTCAAAAAAGGGGAAACATTTATGGCTCTGTTCAACAGAGAGCATTTCCTTGACATATTTCAGCATATTCTGATGATTCATTGTAGAAATTGGTTTATCAGTTGCAGTGGGAGAAAGCACTGTAAGCCAACAGCTAAGAAAAGGAGAAAAAATTGCATCCTCCACTTTGAGTTCCTGAAGTCTCAGTGGGTAGAGCTTTGGATTCTTCTAGTTTGAGGACTTTATCCCCCATCTCTTCTCAGAAGGGTTCTTTGATCATTTGTTTTCTCAAGTCTCTTTTTTATCCATTTGAGATCTTATTTGAACCCTGACAACACTATGCTTTCTTAGGCCCAGCTGAGCAGTCAGGGGTGAAGAAACCAAGAAGTTTGTTGGTGGTTACTGTATCCCAGACCTCATATTATATTCATTGTCTCCTAGCCTTATCAGGTAGGTGGTAGAACTATCAACATTTAACAGGTAAAAAAGCTGAGGTTGAAATAAGTTAGTACTTTCTCAAAATTCACATTCAATAACTTGAACCCAGGGCTACCTGGTAAAAAAGTACATGTTTGTCACCACTGCATTTTAACTTTTCCTTTGCATATAAGCTTGAGGTCATTTAGAAGACATTGACTCCATCAGCACTATTTTGTATGCATATAATTATATGTATCTATAATTAAGATGATACTTACCCAGATTACTTCCACAAATCATTTCTGAACAATGCGAGGTATGGGTGAACAATACATAAAATGTTTGTGGGCCAGTGAGATGGTTAATTAGAAATACCGAGCTGCTTCCAAGAGGGGTTGTCCAAGTGTGGGCAATAGTGGAATTCTTTATAGCACTTGTGCCTGGAGTCAGAAGATACATTTAATGTCCTAGCTTCCTCCATCAGCTGAGGCTTGTAGAGTAGCAACATGTTTTGACCTCCCAATATATAAAGATCACCTTAACAGAACTTTTTTTGTGTGTGTGTGATGGGCTCTACTATATCATTTCTAAGTAACTTGATGAAACTAAGATCAGAGCCTTGTACCTAAGACTTCATAATTTAGTACATTAAAAAAACAAAACCCCAGAAAACCAGCTCTGCTCATGAGGATGCTGGTTGGTAATGAGAAATCCAGGATGGAGCATTCCTGATGATTTTTATGCTGCTCTAATAATTCTGGTAAAATA
The DNA here is from genome assembly GCF_006229205.1 of Suricata suricatta. Lineage (NCBI taxonomy): Eukaryota > Metazoa > Chordata > Mammalia > Carnivora > Herpestidae > Suricata > Suricata suricatta. The sequence continues at coordinate 72,543,746 of NC_043711.1, read as the reverse complement.
CTTAGAAGGTGCTAAGTCTCCAACCTAGTTGGAGTCCCCCATGATAAATGGCATTCTGGACAACACTGTGTACATTTCATCGTGACAAGTAGTAAACTTCCTAGTGGCTCTTCGCAAAGCATACAAGCTACAGGAGCACTACCCTGGGGGCTGTTGTTAAAACTGTATTTTGGGGTGTTCTGGTCCTGAGGGTGAGTAGGTGGGATACATTTTAGGGTGAGCATACCCTTAAAATCAAAAGACGGTCTTGGTTGGTATTAGGCAAGGTCAACTTGCTCTTTGTTCTAATGAGAAGGTAGGTCCTCACTGCTTGCTCACTAGTGGCAGTGAACTTATCTTGTAAGCTTTGTGTGACAAGAGTCATTTTTCTCATTTCGTTTTGCCTCTTTTGGGCACCTAGTACGGTGTCTGATCCATGGCACGTACTTTTTTGTGGAAAAGATTGTAAAGTTACATGGGAGGAAATCTACACTTGTAACTCAGAAGAGGCTGAAAACTGTTCCAGAAGATAGAAATATTTGATTGGTTTGAATCCTCAGTAAATATTTATTAAAGAATAACATATTAAATGCTTGATATGGGTCAAGTACCATGCAGGAGGGATAATTCCTTCTATTCTGCAAAACATGCAGCACCAGTGGAAGACCTGTAGATGGAGCATTAATGGTTCTGACACCACTTTGATGATTACTTCTGCCTAATATTTATTGAGCAATAATTAGATGTCAGGCTTTCTTCTAAGCCATTTCTATATGACCTCATGTAGTCCACAAAAAGGCCCTATTAAAGTAGGCACCATGATTATCTCCATTATACAAATGAGGAAACTGAGGCACAGAGCAGTCAAGGAACCTGAAGGTCACTCAGCTATAAAAGGTGTGGCTGGGATTTGAATCAGGCAGTCTGACCTCGGAGCCCGTAGTTTTAGTACTGGAGTCTACCAGTAAGATGGAAGAAATGGGAGATCTCCAATGGGAGTCTGCCCATGAGTGGTGGATTAGAAAAGGATTCTTATTATCTCTCTCTTTGCCTCTCTACGCCTCCCATGCTCTCTAAAATAAAATGATGATAATAATTAATAGTAATAATAGGTGCCTGGGTAGCTCAACTGGTTGAGCATCCAACTCTTGGTTTCAGCTCAGGTTATGATCCCAGGGTTGTGGGATCAAGCCCCACACTGGGCTTCATGTTGAGTTTGCAGCCTGCTTGGGAGTCTCTCTCCCTCCCCCCGCCTCTTTGCCTCTCTCCCCCATGCACTCATTCTCTAAAAAAAGGGGGTGCTTCCCAGAGTCACTGGCATCTGTGTTAAGTCTTAGATGATGGGTAGAATTAGCCTAGCAAAGGAGGAAGAAGTGCAGGCTATAAGAGTATTCTGTTCAGAGGGTACATCATATACAGCATTGGTCATTGTAGTTGGGGGGTTCATGTGTGTGTTTGGGATCATTAACAAAAGTATGATGTGAGAGCCAGATTACATGAATCTTTGTTAAGCTAAGTCATTAACTGAATTTTCTTCTTGTAGATAGTGATGAGCCATTGAGGGGTTTTAATCAAGTGACATGATACTACTTAGATTTTTAGAATAGTCAGGCTTCTTTGTAGAGAGTAATGGGAAGGGTAAGTCAGAAGAGTACAATGCAGAGAATAACTAGGAGGCTTGGCTGCAGCCCAGAAAAGCGGTGATGGAGACAGCCTGGGGCACGAAAAGGGGGCAGATTTCAGGGGGACCCGAGGGGGCGCAATCAGTGGGACTTCATAACTTTTTGGGTGGACAACAGAGAGGGCCGAGGGAACAGAGTCCCATTTAGAGTATTTTGAAGCATTAAATGTGAATTTCATAGTTTCTGCTCCAGGCCAGCATTTGACTGTTCTCACAGTTCGTTTCCCTATAGAAAGGAAAGGACAAGTTCAATGTCAGAGGAATGATGTGCGTAGTTCTCTATGACTGCTGGCCCATTTGGCTTTCCTTTAGAATGCTGTAGTTTCTTGAGGTCATATCACCCGTGACACAGTGTTTCAGTAAACTTTGCATGCATGCCGCCTCTAAAGAATAGCAGTGCCGATCCTTGGAATTTACCATTCAAAAGAGGATGAGAAGCACCAGCAGGGTGAGAGGGGCTCTGTGAATCTTTTCTGGCATCGTGGGTACCATACTCCTTAGGTGTTAAGACTGAACCTGTCTTTTACCTCCAAATAATCACGTTCAGACTCTGTTCTATTTTCATACATGTGAAGGCATATTTGAAATTGTGTGCATATGTGACCCTTCACATGTATATTTGGAAACAATAGAGTCCTTCCCGTCAACCTTGGGTAATGCATTTTTAGAGTGGAAAGATATCCTTAAGCATATCATAATGTTAAAAAGAAACGGATAATTTGTCCTATGAAAATATTGCCTTGTGCTTTTATTCTGTATGCTTTGTTTCTGGAATATCCAGGCAACAGACGCTGTTCCTTTTGAGGATTTCTCTCCTGGCTGATAGGTTTTATCTGTTGTTCCAGTATGAAAATCAATGTATCAGATAGATATACCTCATTAGCTGAGGGGCTTGCATTTTCTGTACAGTCCAGGTTTTCAAATGGCAAATTCCCTGCCTGTGTAAAATTTTAAAAACTGTACTAATTATTTGGTCTTTTTGCTTTTTCTCCCTTTTAGCTTTGTAATATTTGTTCAGTCAAGTGTGAAAAAGATATAATCATGCTTAATATACTTGAAAATTTTTTCTAGTTTGGAACGCTTTGAATGTAATGGAGGCTCTTTTAGAATTGTACCATACCATGGGTAATGCTGATGTCAACCACATGGACAACGGTTTATGAAAATCGTTATGACACAGCATCACCGAGGTGGGGGAGGGGAAGCAGGTAGCATTTTATAATAGTAAAATGGGACCCTATTCATATAAGAATAAAAGAAACATAGAAGAGGGGTGCCTGGGTGGCTCATTCAGTTAAGCTTCTGACTTCGGCAGCTCAGGTCACGATTTCATGGTTTGTGAGTTTGAGCCCTGCGTTGGGCTCTGTGCTGACAGCTCAGAGCCTGGAACCTGCTCCAGATTCTGTGTCTCCCTCTCTCTCTGCCCCTCCTTTGCTCGTGCTCTCTCTCTCTCTCCTTCTCGAAAATAAACATTAAAAAAGTTAAAAAAAATAGAGAAGAATGGAAGAAAGATAGCTGTTTGTGGAGTGCTTACTTTGTCCAAGGAAAGTACTGACTACTGTACCCACATGACCTCTGCAGTGGTAGGATCATTTCTGCCATAGTTGAGGAGATTTATCTAGCTGTCCTTGTCCAATTCTGTACAAGGAACGGATGGAAATGATTTTGGACCTAGTGTTTCCATTTCAAAGTTTATGCTTTTATTTTTGTTTTTAAAGTTTATTTACTTAGAGAGCAAGCTGGGGAGGGGCAGAGAGAGAGAGAGAGGGAGAGAGAAAGAGAGAGAGAATGAATCCCAAGCAGGCTCCACACTGCCAGCATGGAGCCTGATGTGGGGCTCAAACTCACAAACCATGAGATCATGACCAGAGCTGAAATCTAGAGTCGGACGCTTAACAGACTGAGCCACCCAGACACCCCCTCAGAGTTGATGCTTTTAACCAACACACTGTAATTTAGGATACATGTGGGACTGTTTCAGGGCAGAGTGCAGAAGGAAGACAGGAAGGAGGGAAGGAGAAATATGGGAGAGAGATTGCATTGTTAGGCCAGGTGCTTTAACACAGAGGGCCACAAATGTCCTGTGGCTCACGTAAGGTATGTGTTAATTTTTTGCTCATCTAACAGTACGAGGCGGGGAAGCGGAGGGCGGGGCTGCCGTGTGTTTGTAGTTATTCAGGGATAGAAATTCATGAGAGCTCTGATACCTGTGTTAGCTAGCTTCCAAGTCCCCCCCTGGGGATAATGTCCACCCAGATGGAGGAGGCGAATGGGCTGGAGAATGACTGTGTGGAGGAGGGTTTTATGGGCATGCCTAAGCGTGACACTCACCACTGCCACTCTCGCTTCACGCCCTGGCACTATCACACCGTGCTACCGGCCTGCAAGGGAGGCAGTGAGCTTGGGCACGTATGGGCCTCCGGAGGGGAGGAATACATGGATACTGCTGATCTGCTGAAACAGTAGGTCACAAGTTGCTATTAGAATCAAGCCTCATATACATAGTTGTGGTTCTGCGCCCCCCCCCTTTTTTTGAAAGGGTGTCTGAGCAGGGGAGGGGCAGAGAGAGAGAGAGAGAGAGAGGATCTGAAGCAGGCTCTGCGCTGTTGCAGAAAACCTGATGCGAGGCTCGAACTCACAAACCATGAGATTATGACCTGAACTGAAGTCACACACTTAACTGAGCCACCCAGGTGTCCCCCATATTTGTATTTTTCATCCTCTGTGCTTTGTGAGAGAAGAATTATTTCTCTCATTTTAAAAAACAAAGAATGGAGATTCAGGGCGTTTCCAGCATCATGTAATTGGTCGAGCCAACGCTTCAGCCTGGGTCAGTTTTTCTCAGGAGCCTTGTTCGTTCTTCCCATCTTAACACACACATTACTCCTGCCATTAGTTCACTGCCACAGTCTACTCCTTTGCTAAACTGTAATCCCATAACGTAAGATCCAAATTCCAATTCTGTGCTCGTCAAAATACGGCCTGTGGACCAGCAGGCAGCCTGGAGATCCCCAGGGAGCTCGTGGAAGTGTGTGTGTTAGTCCTCACCCCAGACCAGCTGCATGGGACCAGTCATCTAACAGGCTCCCCATCTGGATGCAGTGTGAAGCCTGGGGCCCTCCGCCTGGAGGCCAGCTTCTCCACGGGATCCAACGCGTGACTGTGCTTTCTTCCACACCTGAGGAGAGGTGGAAGAAAGGGACGGGATGCAACCAGTTGAGCAAAGTTTCGGCCTTTATGCAGGGTAAACCTGTTTAACCTAGAAAGGACTACTTAGCAACATAATATTGAATGACCGCTCAGCCCAGCTTTTGAAAAGCGTGGAACTGTTTCCATAGATAAGCTGGAGAGGCTGGAACAAAACAGAAGAAAAGAGAACTTTGCTGTTTTGGTTTGTGAGCGGCCATTTGATTTTCTAAAGAGAGCAGCTTTGTTTTTTTTTCCTGAGACTGTAGAAGCACTGGGTCACTAGTCTCAGCCCGTGCAGTTTCCCTGCTACGGTTTATCATTAGGGCAAAAACGGATGAAAGACACGCTCTGAAACCCTTGCCCTCTGATTCCAGATTGCCCACAGTGGTCCAATTACTGGCGCATCCACTGTTCACCTTGCATTGCACTTACAGAAAGACCGCTGCTGGTTAGGTTGTTCATAGTTGAGTGTCAGGGAGGGTCTTTGGTGTGGTGAGGCCAGGTCCCTTGTGAGTCTTCCAATATTTATTTCCTTTAGAACATCGTTCACTGCAAAGGATGAAGAAGGGGGGATGTCAGCTGTCGGGGACCCCAAATGCCACAACAGATGACTGTGGACAGCCTTCCTCTGTGGGAGACAGGGAGCCGAAAGTCCACAACTTGAGATGCACATAGGCCAGGCACTCCTGTTTTGAAACAATAAAACTATTTTCCAAAAGTTATTTTCTCTTGATAATTTTCTTCCACATATGTAATTATTTTTTCCTTCAACAAATCAGGAACAGTATCACTGTTCTCGCACAGGACCGCATGATTGCCTTACAAGGCAACCTTATGCTATTTTTATTCGATTAGATCTCGCAAGCCACTCCGAGCAAATGTTTCCGTCTTACTCTCTTGGAGATCTGGACACTGAGAACAGAAACTTGGTTAAGGTCAGGCAAGCAGAATTCCAGTTGTATGGCATCTCCCAGTGATGACTGTGTTTGGGTGGGTGGAGGAGTGGCTTGCGAACCATAGGGCTCTGATTGTCAGTGCCCTTTGCCTATGTACCTCAACGTTCTATATGTCAAGGGAGGTGTTTGCCATTCTCAGGCCAGTGTATTTTATTACAGTCACATTGAAAAGGGGTTAGCATTGATGTCCCACTGGCAAGATGTCCAGGCAGGATTTGATTGATAAGAACAGCATTGTGCGCGGGGGTGCACCCTTTTCACACAGGATACCAGAAACTGAATTATTCGAAGTTTGAAAGTAGTTTGACTCCAGAGCAGCACAGTAACTATATTTGTGAAGTTCCAAAATGGCACGCTAGGAAATGTTTGAGCAAAGACATTTGCTTACCAGTTCGCTCCCATAATAATTACAGCTGCCTTTCACAGCACGCTTTCCTTGTCACTGGGCACGATGCCCTGTCCCCTCGTGCGCTTATCTAATAGCACCCTAGCAAGGACTCATCAGATAGGTTCTGTTGCCTGTAGCATGCTACCTGCATCTTGAGGAAGCTACATAGGACGTCACAGCCAGCAAAGACGAGAGCTGGGGTGTCACTGTCCTCTAATGCAGTCATTGTTATGGGATTTCATTAGCAACTAGCATGCAAAATAATCATTGCCCATACATGTATGACTGTAGTGAGGCATCTCGGGCAACGACTCTTTCCTCATTCATCCATTCCTTGTCATTTTTTAAAGAAACATGTATACTGAGAATTTACCATGCACCAGGAGGACCCAAAAATGATAAAGATTCATAGGCCCTGCCCTATGGAGTTCCCCATCTAGTTAGAGTTGTATTACATTTCCTTCCTTGATGGTTGCATGTAAATGCTAGACATCTTCTCTTAAGCAAACTGGCTGATGGCTTTATGAAACTGTGGCCACCAGGATCTGGGGTTTGGCATTTGGCTGGAAAATGGGAAAATCTCTAAGGACAGGTTATAAAGTAAAACTTAAAGTTACATACTTTGCTTACTCATTTATTTTCTTTCCTGTTTATTTCTCCTATATTCCTTTGTAAGTATTGAATGCTTTCTATGTGTGAGGCGTCATGTGGGGTATACAAACATGGATTCAGTTTCCTATGTGTCTAAAACTTCCTTCAGGCTTAGACATGAGCTTGACCTAATTACAATGCCAGGTGTAAAGATTTATTGCCTGAGAGAGGTGCATGTAAAATGTTGTGGGTTCAAGGGAAGAGAGAATGAGAGAGCATTTGGAGGAGTAGGTGACATCTGAGCCAGGCAGGATTATAAAATGGGGAGATAAATGGACAGGGTGTTTATTTTAGTCAGGGAGACCAAAAGGGAAGAAAGTAGAGAAGAGTGACTAGCAAGCCATTAAGGTGAACTGTGAGATACGAAAGCTGTGTCAGAGGGATCCGCAGTCGTGTTGCTCGACAGCGTCCAAGAGCCCATCATTGTGTTAGTAATCTGTTACGGAGAGGTGAGTATTTTTATTTATTTTCTTTCTGTCTTTTTCTCTCTCTCTATCTCTTGAGAGAGTGGGGGAGGGGCAGGATCCCAAGGAGGCTCCATACCTAGCATAGAGTCTGACATGGGACTTGATCACATAACCCTGGGATCATGACCTGAGCCAAAATCAAGGGTTGAATGCTTAACCGTCTGAGCCACCCGAGTGTCCCTGGAGGGTTTTTAAAAATCCAAATAAGATGTGATCATTGAAAAAATACAGAAGGTACATAAAATTATAAAAAGACAAAAAACTTGGCAAGAAACCTTCACCCAAGTGAAACCTCTGCTGACTGCTGAGTATTTTCCTTCAAGTCTTTGGCATTTTGTTTCTGTGCATCTTTTTGAATAGTTGAAGCTGTGTATTACATTCTGCCATTTCATTTAAAATACCAGCATTTACCCGTGTTAGGAAAAGCTCTTTGAAACCGTCACTGTTAATGGCCTTGTACTGTTCTGTCTCATGGCTTCGTCACAGTTGACTTTACCTTGCCCTATTGTTGGAGGTCTAGGATGTTCCATATTTTCCACTACAAATGGACTGGCTGTTGGCCAATTAGCACCTTTTGTATTTTGCAGATGGTAGAGCGAGGAGACTTAGAATAGGCTGAGATGGGCACTGACTTATTTGGTTGCTAGGAGCCAGAAGGAACCAAGAGACTCATGTACACAAAAATCAGCCCTCTGGCTAGAACAGGGAGCTAGGAAGTTTCTGGGGGCAGGAGTGGGGGTAAAGATTAATTAGTTACTAGGGGATGTCCCCTGAGAAGTTTGATCTGAGTGGGCCCCCAGGAAAGAGGTTCAGTGACTTTCAGGCCCAGAGACATTTGGTTTACTCCCATTTCCCAGGAGAGTTTGGACCAAAACATCGGCTGTTCACGTTGGATTCCCAAGTTGGGATAAGGAGGCAGGAAGACCTGTGAAAGGGCAAGTATGTTCTGCTCCCTTCTTTGATCTGGGGAGGTGGGATGGGTAAGGAGGGGAATGAGATGCTGCCCTAATTTCAGTAGATTTCTTATCCCATTAGTTGGAGTTAGCAAGCAGAAAAGCATTCTCCTCAGAAAGAGAAATGAGGAAAAAACTCATGCCTGCCGTACTTGGATTGTTTAATGTTACCACATACCCATGTGTTTGGGTCTTATTCATTGAATACTGTGAGCCTGGCCTGCTCTTCATTGACCCTTCTTATCTTTGGCCTCAGTTTGACTTCATGAAAGTTCACTCTAAGAGAAAATCATTGCAATGAAGGGAGACACAAGTCCTCACCGAGCATGCTCCAGGAAATCCAGCTATTAAATCCATCGTAAATCCCAGCAGACGGGGGTGTATCAGAAATGTGGTTCCATATGCGGGCCGTGTGTTCCTAATAACTGTGCCTAAAGGCCTGATCGAGTTACGGTTCAGCAAAGGAAGGAGACAGGAGGGAGACTGTTAGCTTTTAGGGCAAAGAAACATCTGTTCTAGGAGAACCTCCCCCTCCCCCCGAAAAAAAAGTACACCACATTTTACATAATAGATGCTGCTTTTAAGATTTCTTTGGAATTGCCCATATTAAATCATGCTCTGAACTTCCTTAGAAACTATACTTTTTAAAAGAACCATTCTGTTAGTTTTTTGAGAGAAAGCAGAATTCTCCACTCTGAGATGTGGCAGTCTTCATTCGGATAATGGCCCCATGATTTAATAGCTTTGTGACTTTGGACAAATGACTTGATTGCCCCAGACCCTGGTTTCCCCATCTGTAAAACCGATGCAGTCATTGTGTCTGCCATACAGAGTATCGATACCGATTAGATGTGAGAAAACACTTGAAACACAGTGGGAAATAAAGTTAAACCCTTGAAAATGTGACTATTAATAATCTGCAGATTAGCCAAGTGATATTCCGCATGTAAAGTAAAACTTTAAAACCATATTTTTCTGTCCGTGAGTCGGATGGATCTGTAGGCTAGGCACATTAGCGCATTCAAAACAATTTGTGATGTATTAGGTTAAAACGATAGAATGACAACACTCCAGCCTAGGAGAGTCCAAGTAAGTCAGCTGAACCGTGAAGTAACTGCATATCTAAACTGAATTCTAAAATATTCTATGATGGTATGTTTATCATGTAATCTCTTAGTATCTAAATTTGCTCAAAAAGTGTAGGTTCTTATACTTAAAATGATAGTCTGTGTTTAGTTGGAAATGTGTAGCTGAATGATTTTGTAAAATTGAAATGAGAAGAAGTTAAATTTAGGGTCCCTGGGAAAACTCTGTGATTAGATGGCTAATATTTCTTATTTAGTTTAATTGGAAAAAGAAAGTCTTGAAGGATTAAACACACTCAAAAACTTCAATAAATATTGCATAACTACATTATTTATCTGGGTACTGATTTATATATATCTGCCATCTGAGTTAAACAAAAGTAAAACATCCAGAAGTAAAAAACACAGCTAAATATTATAAATGGCTACTTTACAGTCCTTGCTATAAATGCCATTATAACATACAGATGCCCTAACTCCGAGCCTTAAAGATTCTTACTTATCGCATGACCTTTGCCTTACTTCTTCCTCTGAATGCAATGGGAGCCATAAATAAGAACAGCATGGGAGAATGCAAAGCCTAACCTGGAAGGGGATGTGGAGTAAAGTGTAGACACACACTTTGTTATCATGTTGCATAACTGAGTCTTTCCTTTCCTCATTCTATATTCACTCTTCAATTAAGAGTCTATAATCCCACCTATATAAGTCACTCTGCTAGGGTCAGGGTTTAGAGAAGCAGGTGGGGAGATTGAAAGATAAGATACAAGCTTTTTTTTTAATGTCTGTTTTGGAGACGGGGGGGGGGGAGCAGAGGGAGAGGGGGTGGGAGGAGAGGGAGAGGGAGAGGAGAGAGAGAGAGAGAGAGAGAGAGAGGGAGAGGGAGAGAGAGAGAGAGAGAGAGAGAGAGAGAATCGGAAGCAGGCTCCAGGCTCTGAGCTGTCAGCATAGAGCCTGACATGGGGCTTGAACCCATGCACTGTGAGGTCATGACCTGAGCCAAAGTTGGATGCCCAACAAACTGAGCCACCAGGTGCCCCAGATAGGAACTTTTCTATCTCAAGTTGTTTATAGTCAAGTGGATAGATTTGTGCTCCTAATAATTACTCTCCTCCAGAAAAATGATGTTGCAGATTTAAGTCCTTGCTAAAAAGTCATAGGCAGCTGACTTTAATTTTAATATTCTCCTTTACTCATACCCTGGGTTTCTTTGCTAGCTTCTGATTGCTCCCTTATGATTTTTTTTCTGGATTCCTTTAACTCTTCCCCAGATCTTCTTAATCCTTTTCAACAGCATTGTTTATGTATTATAACTAGAATGTGCACTACTGCTAGAGCCAACTCTCATCCCACCCATCCTTGTCCAGCAGGTATCAGTTAGCATTTGCTGTGTAACAAACCACCCCAGAATTCTGTGGATTTAAACAACAATTGTGTGTTGCCGTCATTGTTGTTGTTGTTGTTGTTGTTTTAACAATTGTTCATATTCATTTGGAGGTGTTACTAGTCTGGGCTGGTTCGGCTAGGACTGAATGGTCTAGGATGGCCCCAATCACATATTTATTTGGAGTCTCAAGCATGATAACTGGTTTAATGGAGGCCTCTTTCCATATGGCCCCTCCTCTTTCAGCTGGCTGTCTTAGTCTTTTAAAATGTCAGTCTCTGAGTTCCAAAGAGAAACAAGAAAGAAAGCCTCAGGGTGCAAGTGCTGTATATGCTCTTCATGTGCCTGATTTGCAGCAAAGCCAAGTCACACGCCAAACCCAGATCCGAGATGCCCTTTGAGGAATCATTTCCACATCTCAATGGGAGAAGCTGCAGGGTCATCTTGCCAAGGGGCAGGATATAGAGAAGGGAAGACTTTGTAGCCATTTTTGCAAACAGTCTCTGGTGCTTGGAGAAGGAGCAGTATATATTCTAGCTCAGAAGGATCACAACTCCTCTTCAGTCAGAGCCCATTGACTGGAACTAGGCATGTGGTTCTTTACATGGATGCAGAAGATGATGTAAAGTAGAGCCTTTTGTGCAATTAAGTGTTATATTGTCTCAAATGATAGTTACACCTCACCGTTTTACTCCATTACAATCCAGTCAGGCCTTTGAGAGTTGGTCATACTCAGACACCATGGATTTCCATCTTCAGGCTTTCAGGGATTAGAGGTGGGTCTTCTTATGAGATGGATTTGTGGGAGGTCAGAGTATTGTATGAAGTGGTTTGTAGTTTCAGCAGCAAAATGGTGGTAGAGGTCATCCCCCTCTTCTGTCTCTAAATTCCCATAAAATATTTTACTACTTATGTTGAATTATTGACCTACCTCTTCTCTGCTGGATTGGGTTTCTAAGTTTGGAGACTGTGCCTTACCCACTATCAAGCTCTAGTTAGTGTCTAGTCTAGTAGGGACACCCTGAAATAAATAACAGATAATCCCCTGGGGAAGAGGGAGAAAGCTACATTTAACCTTAGTACCCTCATTTATTCCCTTCACATTGTAAATGTTAATGTCCCATTTAATTGTTTCCTCTCCCTCCCCAAATCACCAACAGAGTCAACCAACATGCTGGACCACCAGATTCCTCCATTAAGTCCTTCATTGCAGCAAAGTCAGAAGAGGGATGCATTTATTCATGCTACACAAGTGTATATTGAACACCAACTTCATGACACACGTTTTATATGACAGATGCAGCAGAAAAGAAAGTATATAAAGTTTATACTTTGCTAGAAGGAAATAACAAACCAACAAAGTAGATTAATAATGGGTATCAGATGTTGATGTAGTTTATGTAGAAAAAAATAGAACAGGTGGAGGGAAAGAAATTCTGGTGGTGGTAGTGGGTGGTATGCCATTTTGTAAACGAGGGACCTCTCAAATATGGTGACATGTGAACAGTGATTTGCATGTAGAGAGCCATGCAGATACCAGTGCACAGACTGGCTCAAATACTGAGGAAGATGGGGAGTCATAAAAGCAAAGGATAGAGAACCAAAGGCTTTGAAAATTCAGTGGGCTTGGGAAGAGGGGTGGGAGAGGGGAAAAATGGGTATCTCTATGCTATGGTCTTTTTTTCCTCTCTCATCCATCATTAAACAGGTATTTCACCTTGATTCCTGTGTAAAAAATCTTTCAGAATTGACTGTGTGCTAGCAAATCATTAATATCTATGAAAATACATATAATGATATTTGGACGTATGTTGGAGATACTGCCTTTCACCAGCCAGAAATAGGTCAAATAGACTTTATAGCTTTTGCTGTTAATTCTTGTCATTTTATGAGGTACATCCCTTATAAAAATGAGTCCTATGTTAATGTCTTGCCTTTATCATAGTTTGGCCTCTCAAAAACATAGCTTTTAGACAAAGTGTAGACTATTTAAGTAGTTCTAGTAAAACCCAACTAACTGTATGCTATAAATAAAAATAAATACACAATCGTCTAATTTAAAATGGCCTTCTTTCATATGGCTTCACATGGGATGATACAGAGGGTTAAGCACTGACTTGCTTTGTGAAAAAACAACCTGCACGGAGATCTTTTCTTTTTTGCAGACTTGATTTCTATAAGGAAAACCATCAAGCACAAAGAGCTGTTTAGGTATGGTAGGAATACTTTAAAATATTTTATTACAAAAGTAACAATAGATGTAAACAATGAGAGCTTTTTAGAAGTTTTTAGAAATACAGTTGTAGTCAATTCCTCCTGGCATTATTTTAACCAAGCCAAACCACCTTTCGTAGGAACATATTCGTTTCTTCCCAGGGTAATTTGGTTAGAGCCAAGTTATTGGTTTCATGTGACTAACTTAGGGCTGTTGTATGCATTTTTGGTCGAAGAAAAAATTGAATTATCATTTTTACCCTCAGTACATAAAGCCTGAGTTTTGGCCTCTTTGTATAAAGGTAGTCCCCCTAGTCCTAGAATTCATAGAAAATTTAGGGATTGGCAGATGCTAGAATGCTCTATGGCTGCTAATAAAATCCATGTCTATTATGAGATAGTCCCTTAAATAATATATAGGGAGGTGCATTGTTTCAAGAGTTTTCTATCTATGTCATCTTTTCTACCTTTGAGAACCCCTTCAACATGAAATTATAACTATTTCCATCTTGGGGATATTTCTTGAAGAGTGATATGTGGAATTCTTTGGTTTCATGGTAATTGGTTGAATCAGGTCTTAAGATTAGTCTTTTCCACTCTAGGTACACTCTTGTCCACGATGCGGAGTCTGTGTATCTCATGTAATGGTGAGGTCCCCTGTGTAGGAGTGTGTATTGAGGCATATTTGAAAATAGGCTGGGGTTTAGGGTTTGGGACTACCTCTGACCCCCTGTCCCCCCACCCCTGCCGCCATTTACTATGTATTTATTGGATGCAGCTGCCTCCAGTTGGACTTAATAATTAAGTAGGCTGAAAATATAAGTAACCTATAAACATATTTGGTATGTATTCCTCCCATAAACCCTCACACTTTAAGAAACTTTTGGGGAAGAAGTGAGTCCTTATTTGGCATATTGGGAGGCTGTTATGGTTATGATAGAAGAGGATGATTTCAGTTTGGAAGGTAGCGTTTAGGGGAGATTCTTTGGTGTCTGGTTTTGCATCCTCGGCATCCATTTCTACAAGCTTAAAGCCTTTGTGCTCATTGCCTAAGAATAGCTGAGAGCCAGCATTTCATTCTTTTGACCAAAAGGGGAAATGTCAGTTCTGTCGTCAATCACGTAAGCTTTGGAATATCATCTACTACTTTGCAGAGGACGATGAAGGTGCCTTGTGGTACTACATCTACTTGTAAACACAGCCACAAAATGCGGTGGGAGTCCAAGTCTTTAAGACTACGGGAAGGAGGTCATCATGAGTCATGACTTCAGAGAGGATTCTGATCCACTGTTAACATTTGTAGGAAACTAAATAGAAGGGAGGGCCCGCCGTTCACCGAGAGGCTGTTTTCATGAGCGCTCGGCATCTGTGTATACACTTCCCCTCACTAGAATCTGTATGTTCTTGTAACCAGGAATCCTTCCAGGGCATCTTCCTGGGCACAGAGCTGTGGGCCAAGTGATGTCTTTAATCCTATGCCTGAAGTCAAAGAATGACTCTACTTATGGGGGATCCGATGAAACTGTGGGTGCTCTGTAAATTTCAGGGAGTGCCTTTCACCCAACAAGGGAACATCATCATTTTCCAACATGTTTGTTACCAATGAAAAGATTTTATTTAAAATCAAAAACAAAAACAAGAGCCCTGACAATAATTTCACACACTGCTGAAGAACAGGGTTCTGCCATTTGATTATACCAGATAAACCTTACACTTTCGCTGAAGTATATGAGTTAGGGAACTCAAGGCAGCAAACTCACCTGACTCAGGTGCAGACCTACCAGACTTTTCTCTGTTTAATCATCAGGCAGTCATAGATGAAAATATTAGGAGACAGAAGGGACTGTGTAAATAACTCAAGTTATTATTGGCACTTGAATTAGAATTTATCTTAAACTTTCCTACAAATGGAGTATTACATGACAATGAGAAAGAATGAAGTCTGGCCATTTGTAGCAAAGTGGATGGACTGCAAGGTTGTCATGCTAAGCGAAATAAGTCAGGCAGAGAAGGACAGATAACATATGTTTGCACTCATAGGTCTAACAGGAGACCAGGAGAAACCTAATGGAGGACCATGGGGAAGGGAAGGGGGAAAGAGAGTTGGGGAGAGAGAGGGACGCAAAACCTGAGAGACTATTGAATACTGAAAAGGAACTGAGGGTTGAAGGGGAAAGGAGAGGGGGGGAAAGAGGTGGTGGTGATGGAGGAGGGCACTTGTGGGGAAGAGCACTGGGTGTTGTATGGAAACCAATTTGACAATAAACTATTTATTAAAAAAAAAAGAATTTATCTTAAAAATACCAATTTACTTTGATAGATAAATGCTACCCAGACCTTAAATATGTTTGTGGCTGATTCCTTTGTGAAATGAAAGTGTCAGTGCACAATGAACTCTTCTGATAAGCTGCTTCACAGTTTTGGAATATATTTAAAGTTAATCTCCAAAAACTCATATATAATGATGCTATTTTCTTGATTTTATTTTTATGAACCATGGTTTTATATCCCATTGTTTATCTGATTTGAAATGGTTGTAATGTTTGGAGAACGTTCATACTGAACCATGCCAAAGCCTTAATAAACTTAGTCTTGAACTAATATTTCAGGCTCATGTGGGATTTCTATATGCTAAAATAGTTTTTAATATTACAGAAATGCAATAGTGACCTTTCCATAAAACCTTAATAAAATTACTTTGTGATATAAACTGCAGAAGAGAGGGGAACTTTCCTGAACAAGCGTATGTATGATTTATCTGCATTTTGTGGTTTATCTTCCATCTCATTTCTTCAGATCCCTTGTGTCTTTCTTTCCCTTTAGCCAAGCAGTAATTTGAATAATTTAAACAAGAGCAGACACAGAATTTTTAAAGACATGTTTTCCCTTTGCACCAGTGTCATTTGCCTGTTGCTAATCTACCAGTCGTCTTGATAATTCTAATAGTCTCGATGTTGTTTAAAAGAAGTTAACAAGATAGAAAGTTTTACCCATAGGTTTCAGGTATTTAATATTGAAAATGCAATTTGGGCGTGGCACATAGCCACTGCTTAGCAGAGCAGTGTGCAGTGGTTTATGACAAGTGTTGAGTAAGAATACCATATCCAGTTTATAAAATTAAAGTGATGGATGTTTGGCAAACAAACTGCAGCTTCCCAAAATTGAAATGTTGGCCAGTATCCTGAAATTGAAATTGTTTGTTTCCCAGAGACTGGCATACGAATGACCAAAAATGACCAGAATCTGAAGCCTGTAGCTTTGACTTTATAATATATTTTGTTCTAGTTTAGAGTGGAAAAAATCTTAATTAAGTGTAGTCACTGTGAATCATTGTTTTCTAAACTGCTTTCTGTGGTCTTTTTGATGGCTTGACTCTTGCAAGACTCTTTCAAATTCACAAATCAAAGAAAAAATGATGGCTGTTTAAGGAGTAGGAAGTTGTGTTTTTCATTAGTTCCAAGACTATTTGCAAATACAAAATTGGACAAGTGTTTCCCAATCATTCTGAAGCTGTTTATCACTTGAATTTTAACCAATATTCCTATACAGAATAAACATCAAAAAGCATTTCACTACATAGTTGCAGTTGAAAGAATGTTTAGACTACTTTGGGTCAGAGGAATCTGGAAAGGGGCTGATAAGATCTAGAGATGGACTAACCCTACTTTACTTTTTGAAAAGTCATTAGAGGGCCATTTATTCCCCTCTCACTCATTGCAACAATCCTCATACAACTTCCAAGAACAGAGGAACATCTCGGTCCTTTGGTGATGAGAAGTGTCTACTCTGAAATCTGAATATGCATAATTTTCATTGTTAAAGTACTTTCCTGGTATTGATTTCAAGTTAACAGTCCTTTTTTAAATACATGATTTATTGTCAAGTTGACTAACATACAGTATATACAGTGTGCTCTTGGTTTTGGGGGTAGACTCATTGTTTAACATACAACACCTAGTGCTCATCCTAACAAGTGCCCTCCTCCATGCCCATTACCCATTTTCCTTTCTCTCCCCCCACCATCAACCTTTAGTTTGTTCTCTGTATTTAAGAGTCTCTTATGGTTTGTCTCCCTCCCTCTCTGTAACTGTTTTTTTCCCTTTCCTCTCCCCCATGGTCTTCTGTTAAATTTCTCAAGTTCCACATATGAGCGAAAACATATCTGTCTTCCTCTGATAGACTTGTTTCATAACACCCTCCAGTTCCATCCACATTGCTGCAAATGGCAGGATTTCATTTTTTCTCATTGCCAAGTAGTATTCCATTGTATATATAAACCACATATTTCTTATCCATTCATCAGTTGATGGACATTTAGGCACTTTCCATAATTTATCGTTGAAAGTGCTGCTATAAACATTGGGGTGCATGTGCCCCTATGAATCAGCACTCCTGTATCCTTTGGATAAATTCCCAGTAGTGTTATTGCTGGTTGGTAGGGCAGTTCTATTTTTAATTTTTGAGGAACCTCCATACTGTTTTCCAGAGTAGCTACCCCAGTTTGCATTCCCACCAATAGGACAAGACGAGTGTTCCTGTTTCCTAAGACCACTAATCTGAACACAGAATGTCTGTGTTACTCCCTCTTCCATAAGAGTGAGGGTCCACACATGCCATCTGTCAGAATGGGGATGGCATTGGTATTGGACCAGCAGTTCAGGGTATTGTTTTTTCCCAGCTCCACCACTAGGACTGGGGGACTCAGCCCAGTTCACCTGTTCTTGACTTCTATTCCTACCAAGTTATAGAAAGAACTCAGACTAACTCTGAAATCCCTGGAAACTTCTTTTATTAATTGTTGCTTAAATGGTATGACTTCCTTCACCAGCTGTTTTGTCAATATGCTTCTTAAACTTGTGGTACAGAATTTACAAAATACTGCAAAGCAATGGGAGGATCTGAGAGAGTTTGCTAAGATGGTTCTAGCCCTTCATGAATTTCTTATCTTTCTCAAGGTCCCATTAGGGTGCAAACAATGACATCTTTCCTCTTAGCTCACGAAAGCTGTAGTTCACCAAAAGTTCAGATGGATTTCATATAAAAAAGCCAGTTTTTAATTCCAGTTATTTAACAAAGAGTGTTGTTAGTTTCAGGTGTACAGTATAGTGATTCAGCAACTCCTCACATTACCCAAATGCTCATCACAACAAGTGCACTCCTTAATCGCCATCACCTATTTAACTAACCCATCCCTCTACCCAGCCCCGCTCTGGCAGCCATCAGTTCTCTAGAGTAAAGAGTCTGTTTCTTGGTCTGTCTCTCTTTTTCACTTTGCTCATTTGTTTTGTCTCTTAAACTCCACATATGAGTGAAATCATATGGTGTTTGTCTTTGACTGACTTCTTTAGCTTAATTTTACTCTGTAGCTCCATCATTGCAAAAGGCAAGATTTCGTTCTTTTATGGCTGAATAATATTCCATTTTACACACACACACACACACCCACACACACACCCACATGTTCTTTATCCACTCGTTAATAGATAGACCCTTGAGGTGCTTCCCTATCTTGGCTATTGTAAATAATCCTGCTATAAACATAGGGGTGCATGTATCCTTTTGAATTAGTGTTTCTGTGTTCTTGGAGTAAATACCTATGGTGCAGTTACTGCATTGAAGGGTATTTCTCTTTTTAACCTTTTACCACAATGGCTGCACTAGTTCCCATTCCCACCAACAGTGTACATCCTTGCCAAAATAATGTTGTTTAAGATGGCCTTTTTTTTTTTAATTTGGTCCAGCAGCAGCAGCAGCAGCAGCAGTAGTAGTAGTAGTAGTAGTAGTAGTAGTAGTAGTAGTAGTAGTTGTTTTTAACCAACATGAAGATCTTTGTGTTGATTACTTTTACATGGATCTTGATAGTTCAACTCATTCTTCCGAGCAATCGTTTTGTAGTAGTGAGCTCAGCTGGGATATATCAGGACATCTGAAGTGCTAGGAGCACCGGTGGAGATGTCTCAGGAGGCACCTGAAAACGAGTAGAATTTTGGAGAGGACCAAAGAACAGTGATACTTCATGGATCACCATAGGAGGGAGAGTGGGAGCAAACAGATGGAGGACAAAAGTGGGAAACCAGTGCATGTGGAAGAAGGATCGATTGAGTATAGGGTGAAGGTAGGAGTTAAATTCTAGAGTGATTAAGAAATCTCAGGAAAAAGATAAGGATATTGCGTTTAAAGCCTTAAAGGTCCAGCTTCTCAGATGTCATTTTGGACAGAATATTTGATGTAGGTTTCATATTTTTAAATATTTGCAGAGAATTGATAGTTAGGAAAGGGTCATATGGAGCACAACTTATTTTTATTATTTAAAGAAAATTGGCCATGGGAGTGTGTGACATAGATGGCCCAAATATGGCTTAATGATAAATATTCCTCTCTTTAAAACCTCAGATGTTTTGTCCACAAAACCTGATTTAATTCATGTAATGGCCATAATTGAATCCTACTTCCTTTCCTGTTTTACCTTGAGGGTTGGTTTCAATTAGAGCAGAAGAAAAATAAGAATATTTATCATGGCTTAGTCACACTTATGATTTCATCTGAGTAAAACATAAGCAACCACATTAATTTTATTAAAATGCCCACCATAGATATTCCAAAACAGTGCTATAGGGCAACTAATGTCATGGACTAAGTGGTTAGATCCTGTTGTTTTAATAAAACTAAGTTTTCTCTGTCACATTTAGAAGACTCTAAAAACAGAGCTAATAAGCATTAAAGGTAACCATGATCCTTTTAGAGTGAAAATTATGAAAGCATTTAAAAATAAATGCAAGAAGCTTGAATTTTGTTTTCTTTTAGATAACATAAAATATCTCCTGATTTGGAAGCTGGGATAACAAGCATCTGTGTGGGTGAATTTGAAGTAAGAAGTTGAATATTGATTGTAATATAGGCATTTCTTTTATGGAGGTAGTCCTTAGTTTTGGTTGAAGTACCTCTTATTAAAATAGCTTATATATAATCCCAAGAAGAGACAACTTTCCCTCATTTTGGTTGGAGGCTATATCCAAATATTTTACTGAATGTAAGGAACTTTTCATCATGAGGATCAAGGTCAGACGGTGAGAGTTTAAAATGCTAGTTCTTAACCATAATTTGAGACAATCTAAGCTTTCTGAGCTCCACTTTCCACAGTCTGCGGTTGAGTTATGTATTCCAACTTAAAGAGAGCTTGTGAAAATACTTGGTAAAATGTAACTACTAAGCGGATGTCCAGGGCCCTTATTTTGAGAGCTTTGTGAAGCCTGGCGGGTCAGTGGCAGCCGCCAGCACCTGCTTTCAGAGCTGAGTGGTGACCGGAGCCACGTTCTTATCTCACTCCTTAACGACTTCCCCTTCTCTTGCATAATGAGAATGTCATTTTCCTCGTCTCTGGGTCAGGCCATTAACTTCTTCCTGGTGTCTCTGAAACTTGCCTGAAACCTTGTAGCATTTTAAACTATGCCGGGTCAAACTTTACCCCTTAAGAAACAAAATAATTGATTGCAGACACATCGGCCCAAGTGATTTTCAGCAATTTTGCTTGTTGGTGCGGACACTGGGGATCCAAGGGTTCGTCAACAAAGGGGCAGGGAATTTTTGCTCTTTTTCCCAGCCTGCTGATATGGCTTCAATTAGAAGTTGGAGACATTTGCTAAAATAAAATACGACACAAACCCTTGGGAATTGCTTCACATCCGACTTCTCTGACCTCTGATCTCCTTCCCATTGCCTCGGGGCTTTGTGAGAGTGAGGGATGTTTTTCAGTTTCTATATAAGCAATGGAAGCAAACACATTTTAAAATAATCCAGTAAGAGCACACATCATATGAAAGGAACAATTATTTGGAGGCTGTTGACCTTACCAGAATTGGGCAAGCATTTGGCATCTTGAAAGTCTGCTTTGCTACTGAAAAGCTGTTCTAGAAATGTCACCGTGTCATTACCTTGTCAGTTGCTCTTCAATACACAATAGGAATACATTGTTTCTAATCTTATTTGGAGTCATCTGAATGTGGTTTTAATTTTTGGGAAATAAAATCTATTTCAGGAAGGACATACAAAGCTTTTAAATAACATCTACATTTATTTGAAGCCCAAATAATGTTTAATTAAAACAACTGAAGCTAGAAGGGATCAGAAAAATGACTGCTTCAGCCTCTGAGACTGTTTCAGTCTCCTTACAGACAAGGAAATGAAGGCTCTGAGAGCTTGGGGACTTTCTCAAGGACACACAGTTCGTTGGGACTGAGCCGGGACCGGAATCCAGGTCATCCATCTCTGACCCCCTGCTCTTGCCGTTCCGGCAGGCTGTACAGGTGCTGTTCATTTAATTTTGATTGTGCAAATAATGAAATAATTCAAGTCAGACCCAGTTGTTTAGTGTGTGGCCAAATTACTTAACCGTAAAATCTGGATCATACTAATTCACTTTTGTAATGCCCTATCAGAAGACCTATTTCAAGTGGTGTGACCATTGGTGCTGGTGTTTCTCAGGGGAATGGCAGTGAAGTGTCCAATGTTCAGTCTCCTGGCCTATCAGACAAAGCCAAAGACAGTGTATTTTCTAATATGTACACCTCATTTGATTTTTTTGTATTTTTGTCTTTCTAAGTAAACTCTCTGCCCAGTGCATGGGTCAAACTCATGACCCCAAGATCAAGAGTGGCAGGCTCTACCGACTGAGCCAGCCAGGTGCCCCGTGGCAGTAGTATGTACACATAGTCTATGCCCTCTTACTTACAGAAACCAATGCACAGTAAGTTTTCTGCCTCGTTGGAAATAATGACTAATGATGACACCACATCTAGAAAAAAAAGAAACCAAAATCCTGAAAATATGACTGTTCTTTCACAAATGAACTGAGGTTAAAGATTTTGCTTCTTTTTCCTTTCAGACTTAGTGTATAAAAATTGTATAAAAAACAAAGAAGAAAGGTTTGCAGACCTTTGAAAGAATTTACACAAATAGAAAAAAAAAAATCAACCTTCTAAAATCTTAAAGTCGGGGCGTTTGGGTGGCTCATCGGTCAAGCGTCCGGCTTTGGCTCAGGTCATGATCTCACGGTACGTGGGTTTGAGCCCTGCATCAGGCTCTGTGCTTACAGCTAGCTTGGAGCCTGGAGCCTGCTTTGGATTCTGTGCTGCCTCCTCTCTCTGACCCTCCCCTGCTCCCACTGTCTCTCTGTCTTTCAAAAATAAATAAAAACATTAAAAAACATTTTTTTAAACCTTAAAGTCCAAGTAATTGTTTTTTCTCACTATCTCTAGGAGTTTCATCTCTGCCCTTAGTTTAAGCATTTGAAGAACGGAGGTAGAATAATTTTCAACATGTAAGTAAGGAGATCATTAAGCTTGTGTGAGATTTGAGTTTATTTGGATTATATCTCCTTGACCACAGGTTATTTTCAAGTCGGGTAGTACCTCTGTGTATGTGAACGTTATAAAAGCTGGTAGATTTGGATACCTTTTAGCTCAAAACCTAAGGAAAAATGTTTTCTCCTTTTATGGTCGGGACTCCATTTCAATATACATGGTCTTAGGCTTTATCCTCTTCTTCTGACTCCTGTGTAATAATAGCAAAGGCCTATTTATAAATTTGCTTGGAGAACACTTAAATATCAGGAATCTTGATTAAATTTAAGAGCCCGTTGTCTGTGTGTGTTTATTTTAATAGGAAAATCGTTTTTAAAATAAAGGATTTCTCAAGCCCTTGAATTTGCGCGTGCTCCTAGTCCAAAGCAGTTGCCCTGTTTCTGTGAAGTCCTGTCTTGCAGTCCTCAGACTTATCCCGTATACCTGCCTGAGGCAACATTCAGATAGATTATTCAAGCAGAGATAAAATAAAAAGCTTTCCTTTGAAATACTCAGATAATTAAGGCAAAGTGAAGCCTCTAAAGAGAGCTTTTTTCTCTTGACATGTATGATTCATGTTGGTGATGCTTTGCCTAATAATTGTATCAGAGCAAGTCCAAGGGCAGATGAAGGGCAAAGAATGGAGTACTGGGCACAAGAGAGAGGAGGACCTTATGAGCAGTCGGGTTTGCTCTTCTCTAAAGAGGCAAGCTCTGTGGAAAAGAAAACCACATACCTCCTGAAAACAGGACTAGGGTGTGTCCCCACCTTTGAGATCCCAGGAACCAATCTGAGCCATCCTCAAGCCGACCTCAGGGGTCAGAGCATAAGGATGGGACACAGCAGAGGTGACATTAGGATGTACAGTCAGCCAAGAAGTGATGCATAGGCTCAAGCAACCCCAGAACCAGGTGAAGAATGGAAATTCCTTCTACAGGCTGAGTTCCAATTGGGTACCTATGGGGGTGAGGGGGAGAGCAGGGTATGAGTTGGGGCAGGAGCTTGGGAACAGTGTTTCAGGATCTTGGAGAAAAGGGCAGGTGCACACAAAAATGGGACTGATGGGCATGTGGGCAACAGAAAAAGACTTTATTGGCCTTGGCCTTGGTTGTTTTTAGGTTTGGTTGGGAGCTCCTTCACGGAGTGTTCATTCATTTATCCTGTGTTTACTGAGTGCCCTCACGATACAGCCAATCCCTTACATACGATGGTTCAACTTAAATTTTTCTGCTTTTATGGTGGTATGAACGAGATATGCACTTAGTAGAAACGGTACTACAAATTTTGAAGTTTGATCTTTACCGGGCCAGTGCGATACACTACAACACTCTCGTGACGCTGAGCCGAACCACAGCTCCCAGGCGGCCATGCAGTCACGGGGTAAACTCACAATGCACTTGTAACCATTCCAGAGCCGTACAACCGTTCTGGTTTTCACTTTCAGTCCAGTGCTTAATAAATCACATGAGATATTCAACACTTTATTATCAAATAGGCTTTGTATCAGATGATTGTGCCCGACTGCAGGCTGATGTTAAGTGTTCTAAGCATGTTTAAGGGAGGCTAGACTAAGCTATGATGCTTGTTACAGTGAGTGTATAAAATGCATTTTCCACTTAATAATATTTTCCACTTATGGTGGGTTCATGGGGATATAACCACATCCTAAGTCAGGGAAGGTCTGTAATAGTGAACAAAAGAGGCCATCCCCAGAGTTCCCCCTGTAGTGAAGACACAGGAAAACAAATGCTTATAGCATACAGGAACTTCGTAAGTCTTGGCCCTGATGCTCTCCAAAGGGGAAGCACAGGATGTTGAAGTGAAAATATGGGAGTGGTACCTAAAGTTCCTCTTGCTGATAAAAGATAAGCAGAACTATCCAAATTTAAGACAGAGGTTCAGGAAGGGGGGTGGAGGGAGCACCTGGGTGGCTCAGTTGGTTAGGCGACTGACTTGATTTCACCTTGGGTTGTGATCTCATGGTTCATGGGTCCAAGCCCTGCATCGGGCTCCACACTGACAGTGCAGAGCCTGCTTGGGATTCTCTCTCTCCTCTGTCTCTGTGCCTTCTTCTGCTTACGCACTCTCTCAAAATAAATAAATAAATATGAGGGGAAAGGTTCAGTCATGGAAAGGGAAGAGAAAGATGCAAAAGGCTCAGTATATTTGAAGAAATGAGTCAAGTCTGGTAAATCCAGTGGAGAATGTAAGTGGCAAACAGCTACTGTCTCTGGAGATGACACCGCTTTTCAGTGCAGCTATAGGCATGTTTCTTCTAGAATCCTCATGTTGTGTTTTTTGTTTCAGTTGGTTTTTTTTTGGTTTGTTTTTGTTTTTAAGTAGGCCTCATGCAGTGTGGAGCCAAACATGGGGTTCAAACTCATGACCCTGAGATTGAGACTTGAGCTGAGATCCAGAGTCGGACTCTTAACCCACCAAACCACCCAGGTGTCCTTAGAACCCTCATGTTTTAATGAGATCTTTCTCCTCAGGAGTTTTGTTCATTGCAGCTTCTTAAAGATTAAGTTTGCTGGGTGAATCTTTTTTTTTTTTTTTTTTTTTTTTTTTGAGATTTTAAGTGAAATACTAGGGTTTATAGTTTGTGGGTATCAGGGACCATAAAGCTTTGGAGCAGAAGAAGGAAGTACTTAAAGTTACTTGGTAAGTGACTTCACTGTCTACATTGTAGATTAAATAAAGAGCTGAGGTGTTGAGTGTTGGGTTATGTCACCCTTTGTTGGCTCTCTCCACATCATCTGTCACCCTGAACTAGTTTCTTCAGACTTAACCCTTAAGGATGAAGCTTGTAAGGAATGGTTGAGGAAATTACCCATTTACTTGAGGCCAACTTGGTGTCTACTCTTGATCTTGGTGGGAAAGTAAGGACCAGGAACCTGAATTTCTATATCCTTGATTTGCAGAGAAGTGTGCATTCTAGGTAAATGGACTGTCTTTATTTCCTACCTGAGCGGTAATCCCAAATGCCTAGCAGGTCTCTTTCTCAGTGAGCTTGTCTGGGCCATAGACTAAGATCCAAAGATCCTGTTTCCTTTTTTTTTTTTTTCTTTTCCCCTTCACCTTTTCCTTTTGATGAAGACTTGATCTAAGGCAGTTGCTCTTAAATGCTGTTGTGTGTGACTGACATGCTGGCCTGGTGGACACACCATGAATTTTTGGGCCCCACCTCAGATTTTCCAGTTCAAAGGGTCTGAGTGAGGCCTGAGATTTTGCATTCTAATAAATTCCCAGATGATGTTTACTGACTGGGTACTGCACTTTGAGAACCACTGATCTAAGGCAAGTCCATGTGACCTAGGCCTTCTCTGGTCTTTTCCTTATGCTCCTGCCTTGAGTCCCCAAGAGACTTGGATCCCCACCTTGGCTATCCTGATATTATTATCAGTAACTCAAAGAGTGTTCTAATTAAGAAGAAACTAAGGCTAAGGGAGAAGTCAATCCAAGCCCCCATTCTCATAGTTCCCACCCTGGAACCCCTGGACTGTAAGCACAAAGCTGTAGACTGCTGTTGTAGCTGCACAATCAAGAACACCACGAAACAAGACCCAAGAGAGATTGCTGTTTGTAGAATTTATGTTTGAGCTCCATCTAAAGGTACCTAAGGGGCTTATTGTGTCATATTGCCATTTTGTTTTTATTCCACAGACCTTATCAGAGCCCTTATTGTGGGAATGAGAAGGGCTGAACTCTCTTCAAACGCTGTTGTGTGTGACTTAAATCTGCTCCTAAGGGAGAGGCTTTCTGTGCTGGTAAACTGGACACACCACACACCACCATATATTCTGTTAGTTCTGGGCTGGAAAAGAGGGACACATTCTTCCAATTGTGAGAAAGGGAGGGGAAAAAAGAAAAAGCCCAGTCCTTGTGTAAAAGTATTTCAGATTTGCCTAATTATTTTATTTTGCAGGACTGCTGTAATTCTTGGGGCTGATTACATTACTTTTGTTTATCTTACATACTCAGTAATAATAAAACAAGTCTTACTGTTGACTGTAACTCCTTTGTCATTAAAAAGAGGTACTCTACTTCAGAAGCACAAAAGACATAAAATGCCTTTACTTCCCAGAATTTTTACAACATGTAAAAAAATGTCTTGCTAAAACAGACTTGAAGTTAATTCTTATATTCCTTGCCCCAGGTTCCTACCACACACTACATTTTTACGTATTCTAGAAGTCGATTTATTTTGCATCCTATCAAACAAAAGCTTATTTCTAGAAGCCATGTCTATAATTCAACTATAAATAAATATCGTTGGTTGGCAAACTGTATCTTTTTTTTTTTTCTGAAAGATCAAAATACTAGTAAGCCAGGAACTCCCTAAACATTCAGGAAAAGGACACCGCGGAAGACATCAGGCGCCCAGAGCTCTTAGCTTCTGCCACTGAGTCCTCTTCCAGTGGTGCTCCCCAACGCTGGGTGTCTGCCTGAGCCCTTCAGTGGGAATGAACTGTGTGGAAAGAGGGGAGTAGTAAGGTGTCATCAGGTCAGAGAACCCCAGTCACAGACAACTCACACTCACCCCATTCAAGGGCTCCTGGGGGGCTGGCCCGTGAACTCAGATGTCATTTTCAAGGAAGTTGTTGTAGGCAAGCAGCCAATATCCAAACAGTCTTTTGAAACCAGTTCTTTTCTTGGAAAACTATATACTTCATCATATTCTGATTTCTTTGAAAATTAAATTTTATGTTAGCAATTATCATTATATTCAAATTAAGTTGGTCTTAGATATCCCAGATAACCAAGCATTTTCTGGGTTTTTTTTTAATCAAATTCTTAAATAATGATGCATATAATATTGTAAATATCACCTAATACATTTATGAAGGCAATTCATCTTTGGGGCGTCTGGGTAGCTCAGTTAGTTCAATATCTGACTCTTGATTTTGGCTCAGGTCATGATTTCACAGTTCATGGGACTGAGTCCCCCATCAGGCTCTGTGCTGACCAAGCATGGATTCTGCTTAAGACTCTCTCTCTCTCTCCCTCTCCCTCCCTCTCCCTCCCACTCCCTTCCTCCCTTATTCGTTCCCTCCCTCTCCCCCTCACCCCTCTCCCTCTCTCTCTCTCTCTGTCTCTCTCCCTCTTTCTCTCTTTCTCCCTGTCTCTCTCTTTCTCCCATCTACCCACACCACCCCTCTCCTCCACTTGCACTGTCTCTAAAATTTAAAAATAAAGGGAATTCATCTTAATATTTTTATTAATCTATTTTGTAATTATTAAATTTTAAGAAGTTACATTTGCCCTTTATGATTAATGTTGAGCAGAGGGAAATAGAGACAAAGACCAGATGTTTGCTGTTCTCATTTTATTTCTCTTCAGTTTATGTGTTTTATAAACTCCAGTAAATTATTTTTAATCAGGTAGTGCCTTATTGATTAACTTATTATATATTTATGATAAATTTTATAGATTTATGTCAAGGGCCTTAGGTTTTATTTTTTTATTAATAGTTCAGGATTCATTAAATCCAGCATGACCATAATCTGTTTCACTTCCAAATACAAGTAGAGGTTTTAGAGTTAATACCCAAGTTTTAATCAGTATTACTGAGTAACTCCTTCCTAAGAACCAGTCATAATTGGTGTGTGTGAAGGCTCCCAATATACACTCAGGGTTTTAAATGTCAGAAAGAACACTCCACAGTTTTATTAGTTTCTTCCTGCTCTTTCATCTTGCCAGGAATTCTGGTAGAAAACACGGACATTATTTAAAAAATTGATTTATTTAAAGAAAAGAAGACAATGTCTTTTTCTCTTTAGTGAATATTTTCTCCTGAGTATAATAATTTATAGTGACTCTAAATACTTTAAAATACAGAAAGTATTAAAATATCAGCTAAACTTCTATCACCGAGGCATAACTACTATTTGTGTTCTGGTATACGTTTTTCTAATCTTTTTCCCTCGTTAAAAAATGCACATATGTGTGAGCAGTGTGTATAGAACACATAAACATTTGGATCATTCTTGGATATAATTTTGTAACCAGCTTTTTTACTTAATAGTATGTTGAGAGCATTTATATTTGTTTGAGTTGTGACTGTTTTTAGAAACTCTTCTAAATTTGCCGTTGTTCAGCAAATAACTATTCATTCAAAGCATTATTTTTAATGAGCACAGAATATTTAACTACTGTAGTATATTTAACCAATTGCTTAGTGAGGTTTATATAAAGAAACTGTTTTTCTGCCTTGCAGTAACACAGTGTCTTTGTGCATGGATTTTGTATGCATTTATGTAGGATAAATCTTACTGGTAGAATTACTAGATCAAAGAGTATGGGCATTTCAAGCCTATAGAAATGGATTGCAAAATTCTTTTTCACCAAACTCTCAAGAATCCCCTTACCCCCAACCCTCCACAGCATTGCCAGTATATTATCATTTTCTTAATCCTGCAGCCTTTACGTGCTTTTTGAAAAGGCTACCTAACGGCTTGATGAAAACGGAGCTATTTTTAGCTAATGGGGAAAATTGTCATTAATGATGCAATATATCAGTGTCAAATTCGATTCTCACTTGAAGGAAAGCCATTTATTCAAAAGCTCTGGGTGATCTGATATAGCTGTCCATCTGTTTTTAGAAATGTAAGGATATCTTATTTAAAGATTGAAGAGCAAGACGTTGAAATGTGCTTGATAGCTAACTAATTGACTTTAAGTCAGTGGAAATTTTACCCCAGCTCTCTGTGTTCTGGAAAACAGCCTTATTTGTTCTGATCATGAGGTCACTTAAGGTCATGGGTTATTTGGTTTAATGAGATTTGTATGGTTGGATAGGGAAGGGATTAATTCTTAGTAGAACATTTTTGTCATAAGGTTGAGTGTAAAAGATAAAAGTTATACTTAAGGAAATTCACATGTGAGCTGTGGTGCATTTTTGTTTGAGAGCTGTATGTTATGTGAAAGCAAGTAATTCGTTGTTGAAGCAACAGATTCATTTGTTCACAAATAGAAACAAAAAATGGAGACAGACTTGGTTGATTTGGGGGAAGCTGCAAGGTTTATTTCAAGTTTGTATTTATTGCGAAGGTGCACAATTATTAAAAGACCCTGGGATCCTGGGAAAGATGTCTGCAGAAGTATCTTTATTCCTTTCCTTGGGTTGCTGCCAAAAAATTACCACAAACTCGTGTTTGAAAACAACAGAAATTTATTCTCTCATGGTTCTGGAGGCCAGAAGTCTGAAATGAAGGTGTTTGCAGGGCACCTTTTTCCAGGTGAAAGGGGAGAATCCATCTCTTGACTCTTTGAACTTCCTGTTGAAACTTTCTCTTTCAACACTCCTTGGCTTGTGGTGACATCTCTCTAGTCTCTGTTTTTGTGGTCACATTGCATCATCTTCTTCTGTGTGTTACATTTCCCTCTTCTTCCCTTTTATGAGGACACTTAAGACTGCATTTGGGGCCCACTTGGGTAATCCAAGATAACCTCCCCATCTCAAGATCCTTAACTTAATCGCATTTACCAAGTCTTTTTTTTTTTTTTTGCCATGTAAGGGAACACTCAGATTTCAGAGATTAGGATGTGGTATCTTTGGGGGGCCATTTTTCAGCCTGCCATACCCAGGACCTTAAATATACCTGATTTCATGTACTTCCTTCTGTTGGGATATGTCCAGAAACAAAAAACTCTTTACCAAAGTTTTGACCCACCTTGTCAGGAGGAGGGGGTGGGGGATTGGCAGAGTTGACTCCATAGTTAGTTGATCTAGCCTACCTGGGATAGCTGAGGTCTCATAAGGCTTGAAGACCACCCTTCAGGTCGAGCCAGAGAGACAAGACAGCAGATTTAAAGATGCAGGGCAGAGTTGGCCAACAAATAAAGAGCTGTTCTTCCTCATTTCTCAGCTGAATGGATGAATGGCTAGAAGGTCATCTTCATGCGTAGTGTGCATGTCTTACTTGAATATTTTGGTCCCTATAGTCTGCCTGAGCTCCCTTGTTGACCTCATACTAACATTTTCAATTTCTCCTCATCTTCTTTAGGAGCTTTTTACCACTTGCTATGAAGCAAGTCCATCTAGGACTCCCTCCTTTCTTTTTTTTTTAATTTTTAAAATATTTTTATTTATTATTGAGACACAGAAACAGAGCATGAACATGGGAGGGCCAGAGAGAGAGGAAGACTCAGAATCCAAAGGAGGCTTCAGGCTCTGAGCTGTCAGCACAGCACCTGATGCAGGGCTTAAACCCACAAATAGCGAGATCATGACCTGAGCGGAAGTCAGACACTTAACAGACTGAGCCACCCAGGCGCCCCAAGGGCTCCCCTCCTTTCTTGTCCCCTCCACAGTCCAGAGAGCTTTTCCTCTGCAGCCAGTGCAAAGCTAATCTCTTACAGTTGCATAAGAATTGAGAAACAATGAGACTATTTAAAAGCCCACTGGCCTCCTTCCAATGGCTGCTCACTCCAGTGTTTACTCTGGAAAAGGTGCCCAGTTATATATCCATTCTTTGTGTAAATTCTCCTTCACTTCCTGTGTCCTTCCAGGTGAAGGAGGACCCTTTCCTGGGAGCTGGGTATGGAGAGGCGGTGCTCTAGGGAGGTGGAGGAGGAGACTGATCCTTGAAGTGTCTTGTGAGATGTTAGAGGGCAAGCCAGAGAATTTGAGAAGAGGAGGCTTTGGCATGTCCAAGAGAAAGCAGTTCTTTTTTATCAGTTAGCTGGTAGGTGGAGCTTTGAGATGGTTTCAAGAAGGACATAGTTATAGAGTAGCCATTACCCCCACCGCCCCTTGCCTTTTAAAATAAGTAGCTATCCTTTTAACTTTCTCTGGAGTCGATTGGACTGAAACATGTACCTTCATTTGTTCCCATTTTAAAATCAATTACCTATATCAAACTGCTGTTAAAGGCTTAGCCAACTTTTTGAGTCTGTAGGTCAGAGTTGTACCATCTACATAAAATAAGCCAGCCGCTGCCCCTAATGTTGAGCCCAATAAAGTATTTCATAGGCCATGTAAAGAACCGCCCTTGCCTGCCAGTTTAAAGTTGGGAAGATTCAGAGTATTCCAGTGTCATTTTGTGAAAATTGCCTCTTACCTTGTTCAGAACCCCAGAGCTCTGAAAAAGGAAGCAGTGAAATGAGCTACCACCACCGTTGCAGATCTCTTTAGAGATTAAGGTCAAAAATGCCACCTTTCCATCAGCCCCCACTCAAGTCCTTCCCACACTGAGACCATTCTGATGAAATTGGAAACAAGGTAGAGATGAATATTTTAGTGGTGAAGACAGTAATGAAATCTGAGAGACATCATGTCCTGAGGACTACGTCGTGTGCCCTTTCACTGAGAAGGTCCTTGGAGAACCAGTTAAACCAAAGAATGGTGACGGAAGTTGATATAAGCTTTCTTTTCATTTGTGATATGAGCATTTTATATCAGAAGCCTCTCATTACTATTTTCTTTAAAATAAAAACGAAGGGAAATCTTAAAAGAGATGGTTGGCTAGAGTGAGAAGATGATGGGAAACACATAAAACTCTGCCAAGGAGAAGTGATCTGCCTACTGGTTTCTGAAGTCCGGCTGACCATGGAGTTTTTTCATCATTCTTTAATGCTATGGCTTAGTCCCTTGATTATCTTGCTGATTATTCTTGTTACAGATAATTCTTGTTATAAATCACTGAATAACATGTCCATGATAGCCTGCGGGGGGGGGAGGGTCTGCAAGTCTGTATTGCTCTGCAGATCTATTTTATGGCATAGAAAGCATGAATGCACACCATTGCACCAGAAGCTTGTTTCTAAGATACCTTGAGTGAAGGGGTCCTGTGTGTGTGTGTGTGTGTGTGTGTGTGTGTGTGTGTGTGTGTGTTTCTATCCCCAATACAGACACTGAGAAATAGACATGGCAGACACAGAGAAAGACAAACTGATCAGAACAGAGAAAATTAGGAAGAGAGTCCCAATTACAGTCATTTGGGGGCAGACAGAGTCAGAGCCAGGACAAAGCATCTCTCCCTTCTCCCATTGTCTGCTGCCTGGTTCGTTGTCTTGGCTTTATTTACAAGGAAAGCCTTGGTGCAGATTAACGTAGGGCTGCTGCCAGCCTCAGCAGGGCTGGTTAGCATGACCTTCGTGCCTTCACCAGCTATGTTAGCCTGGTCACGGATGAGTCATGGGGTCATTCCTCCTTCAAACAGCAACAGTTGCCATTGTAAGGAAGCTACCTTGAAACGTGACCTACTGTGTCGTTCGTTCTTCTGCTTTCAATTCTTTGGGACTAAAGAATAACTGCATCTGCCTATCTGTAGGATTTCAACCTTTGTTTTCCTTTTGTGAAATATTTATTCTTTCCTATTTACCCAAGCAGCACATAAATTCAAGAATATATTCCTATAATAAAAACGTCCACCTCAGAGATCACACTAAAAGGTACCTTGATTTTCAGCCCCAATCTTTATGTCCTCCCCAGAAGTAGTAGGGTCATAAATTTCCAAATGTTTTAATAATTTACTTATTTATATACACAAATAGGTACCTAGAGAAACATATGGGTTTGTCTTGTGTATATTTACATAGGTGGTATTACACTATTCATGTCCTTCTGTAGTTGTGGATTTAGGTAAATGGTATCACACTGTTCATATTTCATATCATCCTGGGGCTTCCTGTTTGTGTTTGATGGTATGTGCCAGAGACCTTTTACACTCAGATTGACTTCCTCTTCTAAGGTATGCTAGGATATGCACATACTAGACTTCTGTCCTTAATCTCTTTAGCTAGTGAATTACATTGATCTGCTTTCAGTGATGAAATATCCTAAATTCTTCATTTAGCAACATTCTGGGATAGATTTATTCAAGTTTTATAATTTTCTCTCTGTGAAAGTTGAACTCTGGGGTTGGTTGGTGTTTTGTTAACCACCTTGTGGTGTTATTGGCAGGACTTAATCGTGGGGCTTGTTTGTGAAATGAGTCGGATAGTAATTTAACTTTGTTTCTATGTCCTAGAAGAGTGGTAGGTATGTCAGATTGCCTTTTCCTTGAAAATTTGATAGAACTCACCTGTAAACCTCTCTGGGTCGAATCTTCTTTTATATTATCAGTTTCTTCCAAGGTCACTGTTCAGTTTATTCTTCATTTTTGGGTCGACTGCATTTTAACTTTGAAAAACCCATCCACTTTATATAGGTTTCCAGATATGTTGCTTAAAGTTATACATACTTCTAGTGCTTTCTTACCATCTTTGTAACAGCACCTCCTGGTCATCATGAACCATGTGAATTTATACCCCTTCCTCATTCTCTTTCTTCACCCATCCTTCTCTCTCCCCAATACTTGCCAAATGTTTAATATATGAGTATTCAGAAAGCAATTAACTTTTCATAAAGTTTATTTTGAAAGAGCAAGCACAAGTGGAGGAGGGTCAGAGAGAGTGAGAGAACCCTAAGCAGGCTCCACACTGACAGTGAGTAGCCCACCGTGGGGCTCAAATTCATGAACTATGACATCATGATCTGAGCCGAGATCAAGAGATGGAGGCTTACCCAACTGAGCCATCCAGGCACCACAGAAAGCAGTTAACTTTTACTGATCATTTAAAAATTATTTTTGGCTACATATGACATACCAAGGTTTTGATGTGTAATGCTTCCACTTTTTATTTCTAAGAAAGGTGACGACTCCTGCCCATCCAACCACCCTCATGCTCGGAGTGTAGACTTGTGTAACCACCCACTCCTTTGGAACCTCTTCTATAAATAGGGCCAGGTTCATGGCTTCTTTTTTTATCTGATGCCTTCTGATTAAAACATGTCTCTTATTATTTTATATGTTGTGAAGAGGGAGGGGAAGCTTTCCAAATGATCACCTCTGGTTGATCACCTCTTTGTTGATATTATAGTTGACCCTTGAACAACATGGGTGTTAGGGGCTCCACCTCTCCACATGGTCAAAACTTCATACTAACTTTTGACTCCACCAAAACTTAACTACTGATGTCCTACTGTTGACCAGAAGCCTTAGGAATAACATAAACAGTTGGTTAACACATATTTTGTATGCTACATATGGTATATACTGTATTCCTACAATAATGTAAGCTAGAGAAAAGAAAATGTTAGGAAAATCCTAAGAGAAAAAGTACTATGCTGTGTTTATTTAAAAAAAATCCTGTGTAAGTGGATGCATCCAGTTCAAACCCATGTTGTTCAAGCGTCAACCATGTTTCCCCAGGTTTAGAGACAAGGAGAAGCGAAGTTGGAATCAGATGAAGGAAAGAAGGGAAGAGAGACAATTTTGGGCTTATTCTATGCATCTGAAGAAGAGCTTTGATAAACGTAGAACATGATTAACCTTTGATCTTTACTTGTTTTCAAATTTTGTATGCTAATGAGATATTCTTTTCTCATTTTTAGATCTTGAGTATAATCATGGCCAAACCTTACGAATTTAACTGGCAGAAGGAAGTTCCTTCCTTTCTGCAAGAAGGAGCTGTTTTTGACAGATATGAAGAGGTAAAGAAGTGTTACTAATCTTTTCTCTCAAAACATTCTTATAATTATTTCATTTTAATTACAGTATTGAGTAAACAATCTTTGACATAAGTAAGAGCATCTTTGAGATTTATAAGTTGGAAAGAGGCAAGTTAGGGGATATAATGATACTGTAATTTATTGAGCACTTACCGTGTGCCAGATATAATAATGATAATGATGCTATAAATTATTGAGTGCTCACTCTGTGCCAGACAGTGTTCTAAGCACTTGTGTATATTGTTTGTTTAATTCTTCACAACAACCTTATAAGGTTGTTGCTATTATTGTCCTGGTTTTACAGATGGGTTTCATGTAGTAACAGTCTTTGCTTAATGAAGTGCTTTTGGCAGACTTTCTACATAAAACTTTATATTTGTTATAAAAAGAATGGTGATTGGACTTTGTGCTAGTCATTTGCTTTGCTCATTTCATTCATATAGAACCATTGGACCAAGCTTTGCATGCCCCTGTTTCTACCATTTATTGTTTGTGCCCTTGCAAGGCAGCAGTGGCTCCAGACCCGCTATAGAGCAGGTGCTTGGGGCCACCGATCTGTTCAGAAAGTTTAGGTTAGTGAATTGAAGCCTCATTAGCAATTATAGATGCATCTTTTTTCTTAGATTGTACTTGAATTTGAGGTCAGTTGGGGAAGAGAATGTGATGAAGCTTTCCCTCTGAGGCAAAGTGAAATGTGAAACTTGTTAAGACTTCACCGAAAGTCAGAATCAATTCCTCTTGTGTGGAGAAGGAGGAACCCTTTTGCCCTCCTGGTGAGAATGCAAACTGGTACAACCACTCTGGAAAACAGTACGGAGGTTCCTCAAAACATGAAAAATGGAACTACCCTACAACCCAGTAATTGTACTACTAGGTATTTATCGAAAGGATGCAGAAATGCTGAAGGAGCACATGCGCCCCAGTGTTTATAACAGCGCTATCAATAGTAGCTAAATTATGGAAGAGCCCAAATGTTCATCGACTGACAAATGGATAAAGGATATGTGTGGACATATACATACTGGAATCTTACTTGGCAATCAAAAAGAATGAAATCTTGCCATTTGCAAAAATGTGGCTGGAACTATGTATTATGCTAAGTGAAGTCAGTCAGAGATAGACCAGTATCATATGATTTCACTCATATGTGGAATTTAAGATACAAAACAGATGACCATAGGGAAAGGGAAGCAAAAATAAGATAAAAATAGACAGGGAGGCAGACCATAAAAGACTCTTAAACACAGAGAACAACTGAGGGTTGCTGGAGGGATGCCAGGTGTGGGGAGGGGCTAAGTGGGTGACAGGCATTAAGGAGGACACTGGTTGGGATGAGCACTGGGTGTCATGTGTAAGGGACGAATCACTAAATTTGATTCCTGAAATCAGTATTGCACTATATGTTAACTAACTTGGATTTAAATTAAAAAAAAAAAAAGAATTAGTTCTTCTTGAAGTTGGTGGGGTGTGTGGTGGCTAATTGTGCTGGCCCACTCAGAGGTTCTGATCGTCGGGCCTTCTCATGAGGTCTGTGGGCTGGCATGACTCAGTACTTGTCCACTTGATTTTTCCAAACTGTGTATTGTAATACCCTCTAGATTTATGCCATGGTTGCTTTGTAAGTAAACAGAATTGAGAAAGGCAAAGGATGGGCCCCAATGTGGTTACTCTTCCTAGTATTGAACTAAAATATTGAAGTGACAACTATTTATATGACAAACTTTAATCCTTCCCAGAAGGAACAGCTAGTCACATTCTGCTATAAGAAAAAACAGAAAATATTCTGCCACCTGGAGACAACCACTATTAAGTCTTGGGCAGTTTTCTTTATGTCTTTTTCCTATTTCTTTTTCTTTTTTTTTTTTCTCTTCCATATGTAATCATAATCTTTTGAAAATACAAATCAGAACTTGTTACTGCTGTATTTCAGATGCCTCCACGACTCCCTATTGTGGAGTAAAGTGACCTTGCATGATTTGGCTCCTCCACATTCTACAGACTCATTTCCCACCAGTCTCCTACACACACTCTCTGCCATAAAAAAAATCCCATAAAAATCCCCTGACAATTCCAAGATACTTTTCTGTCACATGCTTTGTGCATGCTGTTCCTTTTTCCAAAATGCACTTGCTCCTCTTAGTTTGACTGGCAAACTCCTGCTCACCCTTCAAAATCCGGTTGAGAAATCTCCACCTCTTTGATATCTTCCTTGACCCATTCAATACGAATTGATTACTCCTTTGTGTCACCACTAACCTACCCTTGCATATTGTTCACTGTGATCACATTTTATTTACTGTTTTTATGTCTCCTGTTGTACTCTGAGTTTTTTGAGGTCAAAGACCATATTTTACTTATCTTTCTCTCAGGGGCCTAGCAGGACACCTGCAACAGCCAAACTCACTGTAGTTGTAGCCTTAGGAAGGATTTGAGTTAGAAGTGGTTCTAGCATGGTCTGGTTTTGTTGTTTGTTACTTTCTTGACAAGGGAAGTGCTGAGGTCTGTGTGGGGATCTGAACCTCAACAGATGCGAAGTATTAGGATAAATCGTACGACATTTTTCCTCTTTTAAATAAAAAAATGACCAATATCAATAATTTTATAGAGTTCAAGGTTAATGCGAAGTTTGTTATTATAATTGGCTACTTTTATCCACTTCACTCAATGTGGCCCAGAAACCAAGGACTGGCTTCGACACACTTACAAGTGCTTCTCGCAGGTGAGCTAAGTCGAGATTGGGTACTAGAGTCACTAAGATAATGGCCATTGCCCTTCCCTCCTCTCCCCTCCCCTCCCCTTTTTTTTAAAGCATATTGATTTATTTTCACAGAGACAGTGTGAACAAGGGAGGAGTAGAGAGAATCCCAAGCAGGCTCCATGCTGCCAGCACAGCCCAGTTAGGGGCCTAAGCTCACAAACTGTGAGATCGTGACCTGAGCTGAAATCAAAAGTCAGACACTTAACCCACTGAACCACCCAGGCGCCCCATCATTGCCCTTCCTTAGGAGCTGGTGGGACTCCACTCCCTGAATTCACCCGAGTGTCCCAAAGATTGGCAGTTTCCGAAGACAGCGTCCCAAGTACTGGAAATCTATAAGATTACTTAAATACACTGCATGGCTTCTAATAATTCAGAGAAGATCATTTTGAAGAGATTAAATATAATCACTGGCTGAGTATCTTGACTACCATCATATAAGCAGAAACATATTAGAGGGGGAAAAGGGACTATTTTTACACTTTATTGAGTGAAATGTGATTTGATGAACTAGAGGTTCGTTATTGCTTGAATTATTTTTAATTCTCAGGGTGATATTCTTTGGTTATTAATCATCACTCATACTTAGAAAATACTGATTACCTGGGCTTCTAAAGGTGTCTTCTTTTCATCCAGGTCCCTCTGAAAATAAGGTAAAGCTCAGAATCTTGAACATGAACTGAAAACAGTCTAGCTCAGCCTTCAGTATTAAGTGATATCAAAATTTTCAGCAAAAAGAAGTTTAATAAATTAAGTGCCTCCCTTTATAACAACATATCAAACAAGGAAGCCACAGTATTTCAAGTTGGAGTGGCCACTTTTTATGACTGTTTCCCAATCCTGTAAGCTTCAGTTCTTTGGAGCCACGGCCACTAAAATACTGAAGGCAGTAAAATGCAAGCAGAAAAGGTTTGTTTCTACTGTGAGTGTGAACAGCAGTGAGGTATGACCGCTGATAGCAAGCGGGAAAAACAGAAATTGGAGGAAACACAACCTGAGCGTCCCAAAAGCATCATAGCAAAGGGACCGTTTATGAAAGGGCATAAATGCCTTTAGCACCATAGGACAGCGAACATTATCGTAATGACCTGAAGGGTCAGCCAAATATGAAATTATGTTCCACATATTGTTTAAAGAAGGCCGGGGAGTGTGTCAAGCTGTGGGCGAACCCTCCCTAGGTCAGAAAAAAAAAAAAAGCAGTGTTAACTAGTCACTATTTTTTTTTAACTTTTTTTTTTAATGTTTTATTTATTTTTGATACAGAGAGAGACAGAGCATGAGAGGGGGAGGGGCAGAGAGAGAAGGAGACACAGAATCTGAAGCAGGCTCCAGGCTCTGAGCTGGCTGTCAGCACAGAGCCTGACGTGGGGCTCGAACCCACGAACGTGAGATCTGACCTGAGCCGAAGCCGGAGGCTTAACCGACTGAGCCACCCAGGCGCCCCAACTAGTCACTATTTTTAAAGTATATGCTATTTTGCCAGTAAGTGTCATCAGTGCAACTGCACTTATGCATTATTTTATTATTTCTGTGTTTCTTTTGAGGTGGCCAAAATCGTTAGAGATGGTGTAAGGTAGCAGCCTGCCTGGTGGCCTCTTAATTGTATTCCCACGCCCTTGCTCCATCTGTTTTTTATGTAACTTTACTTGACTTATAAGTTACTTAAATGCAAAATGTATTTCGTTTCCTAAGGAATGCTTATTATTAAATCTTTAGAGCAGATTTCAAAAAAAGGTTTAAAAAAACAAAGCAGCGATTTTTCTATTGCCAAAGAGAGAGAGAGAAAATAGTACTTTTTAAAACACATGCAACCCAAATGTCGGTAACTCAGTCTCCTGATTTTCCTTTAATAACCTATTAAAAGGCTGAAGACCCCATCCCCTGGCTATGCCAGGCCCTCCCCTGTCTTTCCTAGAATTCCTACACGCTTCTACAGCTCTTGGTGGTGACTCCTATCCTCCGTGCCTTCTTACCTCTCCGTTCCCAGGACTGTTCCCTGCTCTGGTTTATTTCACTCTCTAAATCCTTTGCATATATCATCAAAGCCCAAGAATAAGAGTGTTGTATGAACTAGACTTTCGTTTAGGATTTGGTGGTAGCAGAGGAGGACCAGAGCCAACAGCAGGGTGCCCTTCAAGATTAACCGTCAGGGATCACGCTGAACAAATTTCAGTAGCCAGCCTAGCCAGAGTGTCTCATTGTCTTCTCCTTTTGCCCTCTTTTCCACTAAGGTATGTGTTTCCTGTTTCTCTTGTTTTCTTTTTCTTTTGTCGCTTTTGAGAGAGTGTGCATGAGCAGGAACGAGCGCAGAGAGAGAGAGAACCTCAGGCTGCATGCTCCGCGCAAGCCCGATGCAGGACTTCATCCCACAACCCTGGGATCCGACCTGAGCTAAAATCAAGAGTCAGATGCTCAACCGACTGAACCACCCAGGCGCCTCTCTTTTCTTTTTTAATCTCTCCCTCAGATTCTTTTTCTAATTTATCACATTATAAATTCTCCAAATTAAAAATAATTTTTTTCTCCCTCTCAAGCCATACAAGCAAAACAGAAAATTATAGTCCTTTCTTATCCTGAGCAGTTTGGAAGTGAGAGTCTGAGGTAAGAAGGGAGCCAGATCCTCGTGAGACCTTCACGTTTGTATGACCTTGAAGGGCAATGTATGTACTTAAAATTTAAAAGAGCTTTATCCTGAAGAATATCCTGTTGACCTTCTAAATAAATGGTCACCAGCAGAGCTTTGCCTGACAGAGGTGGTCTCTGTCTGCATTGCCCGTTACCCTGTGTGGCTGTCCAGCACTTCACATGCGGCCGGTGAGCCTGGGTGGCTGAGTCGGTTAAGTGTCTGACTTTGGCTTAGGTCACAGTCTCGCAGACTGTGAGTTTGAGCCGCACATCGGGCTCTGAGCTGTCAGATGGAGCCTGTTTCTGATTCTGTGTCTCCCTCTCTCTCTACCCCTCCCCTGCTCGCACTTTGTCTCTCTGTCTCTCAAAAATAAACATTAAAAAAAAAAAAAAGAATGTGGCTGGTGGGATTGAGGGAACTGGGTTTTTAATTTTGATAACACCTCACACCTCACTCCACGTGGCCGGTGCCTATCTTATTGAACAGCACGGTTCTAGACAAGTCCAAACTACAACTGGATTTTAAAATACCATCCTCCTTTCCCAACACACAGAACGACTTCTGCTCTCACTTCATTGGAATCTGCAGTTTACTGCAGCCATTTCTTCTTGGTGGCAGCCTGAGCAGAGATTTAAGTGTTTTATACATGACTCACCTGAGGCCCCACCCTCCTGCATCACAAGTCTGTGGGTGGGGGCCACCCCTTTTTCTCACCCATGGGACTTTATTATAACTGAGGCAAGGAGCCCTGGTGGAGCCCTTTTTTCTGGCAAAGGCTTGGTCTTTATCCTAGCCTCTCCCCTTTCTCCCCCAGCCGCCTTCCTAACACACACACACACACACACACACACACACACACAGACACACACACACACAGAGGTATGGAATCTGTCAGGTGCTTCCGGCCGCTTCCAGGATAAGGGAAACCATTCCTGCAGTTACCAGACCCAGGGGAGTATCAAAGTGCAGGATTAGTACCAACTAAAGTGGGGCTGAGTGGGACAGGCTGACTTTGGCCTCTTTCCAGCACAGCTCTGAAATCACATCGAGGGCCACGCAGTGAAACTCCAAAAGGCCCAGGCAGCCTACACACCCCAGGCTGTTCATCAGTGAAGTGAAGAGTTTTCCAAATATAATTTTCAAAAAAACTAAAAGCACAACCCTCATAGAAAGTATTTTGGCTTCAAGATTTATTTAACCCCTCAATAAGGACACTAGCAGGATGATAAAGCTAGTTCTAAGATTACTGGAGGAAAAAAATTGTGCAGTTAACCCTTGAACAACTCAGAGGTTGGGGCACCGATTCCCATACTGTCAAAAATGCACATATAGCTTTTGACTCCCCCAAGCTTAACCACTGATAGCCCCCTGTTGATTAGAAGCCTTACTGATACTGTAAGCAGTTGATTAACAATATTTTGTATGTTATATGTATTATCTACTGTATTCTTAAAATCAAGCTAGAGAAGAAAATATTATTAAGAAAATCCTGGGGCGGGGCGCCTGGGTGGCTCAGTCGGTTAAGCCTCCGGCTTCGGCTCAGGTCAGATCTCACGTTTGTGGGTTCGAGCCCCACGTCGGGCTCTGTGCTGGCAGCTAGCTCAGAGCCTGGAGCCTGCTTCCAGTTCTGTGTCTCCTTCTCTCTCTGACCCTCCCCCTCTCATGCTCTGTCTCGCTCTGTATCAAAAATAAATAAAACATTTAAAAAAAAATCCTGAGGGGCGCCTGGGGGGCTCAGTCAGTCGAACACATGGACTCCTGATTTCTGTTCAGATCATGATCTCACGGTTCCTGAGTTTGAGTCCTGTGTTGGGCTTCCTGCTATTAGGTAACATTGAGGAGCCTGCTTGGAATTCTCTGTCTCCCTCTCTCTCTGCCTCTCCCCCATTTGTTCTCTCTCAAAAATGAGTATGTTTTAAAAACTTAAGGCAAACACATTTATAGTACTGCATTTATTAAAAAAATCCACATATAAGTGGACCCATGCTGTTCAAGGTCAACTATGTATAGTCAGTAGAGGAAAGCGGACACAAGCTGTGTCCAGTAGATACAAAACTGGTTACTGTCCTGTGAGGCAGTAAAACTAACTCCCGTGCTGGTTGCCCTTCCTACCAGACTCAAATCACGTGCGTGTCTGTGGAACAGAAAACAGTTGCAACTTATCTAGGTAAATCTGCGAGGAATCTGGGCCCTAAAAATTAGTAACTAGAAGGTTGAACAAAAGTACATTCTTCTAAAGCAATAAATTCTCCTTGGGTAGGCCTCTTAGATGATGCTCTCTATAGTGTCGAGAGGATATATAGTCGTTTTTCTGGTCTTATTCCCAGGTTCTGGATCATTTAAAATGAATTGTGCTTAGGTCAGGATATTAGCCTCAAAGAGTAGAGAGCAGAGTTTTGCACAATACTTGTATTTGCAGTGAAGGATATCACAGAATCATCGTGAAGGTAACGGTAATCCTATTTATTAGACTTTCAACGTTTTTAAAAGATAGACAAAACATGTAATTAGTATTGACAAAACTGAAAGAGAAGTTAATTTTACCGAAGCACAGTAGGAGTGCAGGGAAGTGCTGGACAGTGGAAGTGGCAGGAGAACTGGATGGAGGAAAAGCCAGAAGATTAAGAGCCCAGTGGGAGGTGGTGTTGATGGTTCGTTGATGGTGCATGAAATTGAGGCTTATACATCTATTATTTAAAGCCTAAAAAATAAAAAAAATAAAGCCTAAAATTGCCAATCACAAAACCAAACCCAATAGAATTTCAAATTTGGGATGGGAAAGTGGAGAAAAAGTAGGGAGTTGAGTTCAATGGAGAATAATTTCTGCATTTTTATCCTAAGGAACCTGTTACTACATATGCCTAGTGGATATCAGTTCAGGAATTGCTTGTCTTGCCATAAATCCCACTTTCTTCAAACTTTGGGCCCCACTAGATTTGGACATTTTTTTTTTTTTTTTTTTGAGAAAGGGCACGCACTCAGGTAGGGGAGGGGCAAGGTGGGGGTGTGGATCTTAAGCAGGCTCTACATGTGTTGAGCATGGAACTCGGTCCCACAGCTCTGGGATCACAACCTGAGCCGCAACTGAGCATTCAACTGACCGTGTCAGCCAGGCGCCCTAGAATTGGACCTTTAAAACAAAACCCAAAATATGCCGATATCACTTTGTTATCCAACAAATTGAGTCTAGTTGTGTCCCTTTGGAACTGCCCACCCTAAGCATGTGGCCCTGCTGCCCTCACGTCTCTGCTGTCTTCCAAGGTCAAGTTGTAATGAGGAAGGCAGTGGGTTGTGTTCTTGTGGTGTGAGAAGGCCGGAAGGGGCACTGGGTGCAGTGGGCTGATCTGGGATGCCTAAGAGAGCAGGCGCCCTTTGGGCTGAGTCTTGGTGGATGAGTCAACTGGCTGCTCAAAGTGTGCAGAGTTGAGGGGTGAGCCCACAACTCATGTGAGAGCAGGGGTGTGGAATGGGGGAAGTGGCTTTTCCAGTTGGGGCAAAGGGGAGGGTAGTGGAGAGCAAGAGCTGAAGCTACAGATGGGCAGTACCTACACCATAAATGGGCTTTCATTTCCAGTCCAAGGCATTGGCACCAGTTCCTAGAAGTCGTTGGGAGCCTTTGGTGGGGTTTTCAGCAGGGAAGAGTAGGGTCTGAGTGAAGACTAGAAAGTGGGTATGGCTGGACTAGTGTGAATAGTCTGGGAGAGTAGAGATGGGATTGAAGGACCCAACAAATGGATGCATGGGAAGTAAGGGGAGAGGCTGGGTATGAGTATGAATTAGAGGGTTTTCTAACCTGGTAGGTAGAAGGTGAGGGAGAATAAAGAATGTAAAAGATGATGTTGGGGTTTCTGGCACAGAAAATCCTGTGGGCTGCATCCATCCAGGGATTCAGGGATGAGGAAGTCTGAAAGTGTTGGAATTGTAAGAGCCCGTTTTCCCAAGGAGGAATCATGAGGCAGTGGGCTTGACTGACCAGCATGTAGAGTTACAGGAAGGCAAGGAGGACAGGTGTGAGCCTGATTCGAAGTCCCACTAGGAGATATGACATCAAACCTGGAGGAAGCAGTGAGGTCTGAAAGAGAAGAAAGGCATGAGTTAGGAATGTGAAGAGACAAGGGTTTAACAGGACAGCGATTGGTTAATAATTATATCAACTTTTGCTGTGTAACTGCATCAAAGCCTAATGGTATAGCAGAGCAAAACTTTGCTCTCCCCTCTTAGGTTCAGTGGCTGAGGGTAGCAAATTAAGCTGACAAAACCCAGATGAAGAGGAGAAAAGGCATGCAAAATTCATTGATGTTAATATTTTTACAGGCAC
Source organism: Suricata suricatta (assembly GCF_006229205.1). Classification (NCBI taxonomy): domain Eukaryota; kingdom Metazoa; phylum Chordata; class Mammalia; order Carnivora; family Herpestidae; genus Suricata; species Suricata suricatta. The sequence goes on along the minus strand of NC_043711.1, from coordinate 72,499,263 downwards.
AGGAGCTTCACAGACAATTAAAACCCAAAGAAATGCTTAGACTCAGAAGTTTCTTATGCCATTTTAACAAAAGATGATAAATTGTGGAGAAGTGACTAGACAAAGGAAAAGGGGATTTAGGCTTCTAGGGGCAGTAAGTTATGGGAAGGTGAATATATATGGGGAAACAAATGGAAGATGAGGGTTATTTTAGTAAGGTTTGTTTGTGCAGACTCATCTTGGTGCAGCTTTCTGTCTTTATGCCCGTAAAACTCCCTGGAGAGGGGATTTTTGGCAGCCTTCATTTCTCAAAAGTTTCTGCTTTTAGTAAGATAAAGGAAGATTCAAGAAGGCATCTTGCTGCATCTGTTGATTCTCAGTTATCTTCAATTCAACATATTCCATAGGCCCAAGCAGCATATTTTGGGGTGATGTATTCCAATCCCCATCTGGGACTTAGGACAGCATTCAGTCATATGGTCCATGATTCTGTGGGCCGGCCATCGAGGCGGGGCGAAGCTGGGCTCACTCAAGTGCCTTCTGGGATGACTGGGGACTGGCTGATTTCACAGGCCCTTAGCGAGACCGTCTCATTTCTGGTCCACCTGATTTATCATCCTTCTGCTGGCCCTGGGACTTGTTGTCTGGAGTCAGCCACGTTTCTCCTGCATTCTCCTGCAAGTCACACGGCCAGCCCAGAGTGGGGACATAGACTCCACCTCTTGATGGCGGAGGAGCATAAGTTACATTGCAAGGGGGTTGGCTGCAGGGAGCGGTGAAGGTCTGGCCTGTCTTTGTAATCAACCGCGGTTCTCTTAGGTATTCTTCATATGGTCAGTCAGCCTGTGATGAAAGGCCAAGAACAGCGGTCAACATAATTTTCCTGTAAAGGACTAGCTGTTAACAGATTTCAGGTTTTATGAGCCACACAGTCTCTGTTACAAATACTCTGTGGCACCAAAGCAGCCACAGAACACAGACAATCAATAACTGGATGGGCTATGTTCCAGTAAAATTTTATTTTCAAAAACAGGGGCGAGCCGCATTTGACCCACAGGCTGTAGTTTGCAGACACCTTGCTCAGAAGACAAATAATGTTAAATAGAACTGTTGGTTTGGCGGTAATGATACTTCCGGTTTCAAGCAGTTGCTTTTTAGCTCATCATTTGGCCCTATACAAGTATTAGTTTGTTTTTAGATTTCTGGTTCTCCATTTCTTTTCCTGTTTCTCTGTAATTCTCTCAGGCTTGCTGTTCAATCCGCCACTTGGTCTGTCTTTTCTGTAAGATGCTCCTGTTTGTTTTTGCTTAATGACTCTTTTCATTGTTATGTTTTTCCTTTTCTGTGACGTTTCTTTGGGTTTGCATGTCTTCATTTCTTCACAAGGATAGAAGATAACTCTGTCCCCTGGAGGAATACGAGCATCTCACCCATGAAACGGCATCTTGAGTCAGTCTCACGGAAGACTCTTCGGCTTGAGATCCATGCCAGTCAGGGGTGCAGAGAGGACAGCTCATTCCTGTAAGACGTGTCCACTAGAAGCTAGAGAAGGAAATCTAGGCGGGCATGGATTGACAAGGGACGTGTGGAACCAGAATGAAACAAAATGAGAAGAAAGTGTATAAATAATTGAGTCAATAAAATTAAAATACAGAGGTCGCGGACCTCCTTATGTGCTAGTTATTTGTGGCTTCTTTTCAACCTGCAGGGTAAATAGGAAAATGCACAGTATTTGCTCCTTCAAGCCATGTCTGGGGTTGCAGGTCAGCAGACTGCACAGTGGCCAGGGCACCCCTTCCATCGGGGTGGCTGAGGGCAGCCGTGTGATGTCCAGGCTTATGGTGAAGAGGCCTGAAGGACATTCAGGCTACATTCTCTTTGGGATTGCACTCTGTTAACACATGTGGTCTAGCCATTGAATTAATAGAGTTCATTCAAGGGTGAACAAATGAAGAGTCAAATGAATATACAGCATACACTAAAGTGAATCACTTTGAAGTCCTTTCTTGAGTAGTCAGGTTGCATTTCTTTAAACTCCGCTTCATGTGAATGAATTCCCCATTCCTAAACATTATGAGGACATGTTTTCATTGTTACTGATTTCGGTGGAATTAAAAAAAATTTTTTTGTTGTTATTTATTTTTGTGAGGGAGGGAGAGAGAGAGACAGAGTGTGAGTGAGGAGGAGCAGAGAGAGAGAAGGAGACAGAGAATCTGAAGCAGGCTCCAGGCTCTGAGCTGTCAGCACAGAAACCCATGGGAGACTTGTACTCACGGACCGTGAGATCATGATTTGAGCCAAAGTTGGATGCTCAACCTACTGAGCCATGCAGGCACCCTTGATTTCTGTGGTTTTTAGGGAGGGTGCTTTTTTAGTTCTTGCAGTAGAAATATCTGCCATGATGAGCATTCACCTGGGGCTCTACAAAGGGTGCTGTTGTGTAAATGCTGTTGAGCAGATGGTAGTTTCATTTAAGCACAGGGAAACCCTGTTGTTCGGTAAGTCTCTAGCCTCCTTTTATAGATGCAGAACCAAGGTTTGCCATGGTTGAACCCCTAAGCCCAGGTACCATGCCCAGTCGCAGCTGAGCAGAAAGATCCTATGTGCTAGCCTGCAGTGGTTCTCAAAGTGTGCTCCCTGACCAGCAGCACATGGAGCCCTTGCTAGAAATGCAAATTATCAGGCCCCACCCGAGACCTACTGATTCAGAAACTCTGAGGTTGGGCTCCAGCATTCCCTGTTTTCAGAGCCCTCTGGGGTAGTTCTGATGATGTAGCTCAAGTTTGATAATGATGAGGCATAGCACGTGACAGAATTCTAGACTGCTTTGGGGGGGGAAATGAATGCATTTAAAGTTCATTATAGCTAATCACCCCCAACCAAGTAATGCAGATAAAGAGGGGACACTGTTCAGTAAAAGAAACTTATCTTTTTCCAGAGGAGTTGAGCATATTAGATTTTATTTCTCTCTTCAATATGCCAGGCACAGTACTAAGCAGTTAACATCAGCCACCTCTTTAAACCCTCAGTTGGTGGTAAGGATTAAATGAGATTGTTTTTCACATTACACAGATGAGGAAAGAGAGGCCTAAATCAGTTAAGGGATTGCCTACGCTTCAATGTGTAGTGGTTGATGGAGGCTGTCCCCAGAACTGCTGTATTGATAAAGAGAACACACACGAATCACAGCTACCTGGATTATGACTTGGGACCTGGAAATGGCTGCCATTTGCAAAAGATGGCATTCAAAATACAGCGCCTGGTACATTGAGTATTTTAACCTAAAGGAGTTTGAGAAAACAGCAGGTGCCCTCCTTATACCTGGAAGAAAGAAGCATCCGTATCTCCAAAGACAAAGGTCCTCCAAGAAGAATCCAAACAAACAGGCCTTCCTAAGATCCCCGAGTTCACAACACTTAACTTCCTACTCCTTGACCTATCATATTTCTACATTACTATCCACACATTTCATCACACCTAATGCAGAAATACTCAGATTTAACTGTTTTTTTTTCTGGTCTTCATTTTCTTATGTAGACTCCCATGTCCCGTGTTAAAAAAAAAAATTCATCTGAGTAAATGTAAAGATCGAATTGGCTTTATTTGAGAGTTCATGAATGAGGTAGCAACCCATCTAACAGTCCAGCAAACAGAAGGGATTTCTCTTGATCTGCAGGAAGGGAAAGGTTTTTTAAGGCAACGAGCAAACAGAAAACAAGGGCTTATTAGCAAAGAATGCATTGTTTCAGGCAAAGGTGCCTTCCTAAGGGGACGGAGGGCATCTATGGGTGGATTACCTCCTAGTGCTGACAGGGAAACTCCCAAGGTCGGCTGGTCGCAGGTCACATTACTTAGGGGGGTTGAAATTGCAGTAAGGTTGGGTATTAAGTCTTGGTTTGCTGACACGCAGCCTTAACATAAGCGACTCCATTTGGGCTGTATGGTTTTCTTCTTAATCATACATATAACATATTAAATACATGTGTATGTTTCTCTTTTGCTAATCTGTCTTTGTCAGCTTAATTTTCAGATCCAGCCAGGGACCCTAAGAGGATTAAGGAACATGAACATTTTTTCTTCCCCTACACGGTTTTTTGAAGATATGTATGATGTTTAAAATATATTACTTAATCTGTGTATCTATCTCAGACCATAATTATTTATATTACTACATCCAGGAGTTCTTAATTGGATTCTTTCAAGGAAATGAGGATGAAAAGCATTTATTTTTCATATATTTGCCACTCACAGCAGATAAGTGCCTCATAAGTGTCCCTCAGAACCTTATTATTTACCTTATAATCTATATATCAGCCTGTAGAAAAGTATCAACCAGGACATTTTTAGCTTTATTATTTTTTTGTTGGAGAAAAAAACCCCAACTAGGTACAATGTACTCTGAGGAAGGAACATAATATTTTCTTTCAATCAATGAAAATAGACATAAAACATCCTCAGTAGGGAAGCCTGTCTCTTAATACTTAATATTGATAGGTTAATAAACATGTGGTTTTGAAACTACTTAGTCTCAAGGCCATAAATGGTAAATAAGTGTTCTGAAATGATACCGTGTCAGAAACATGTTATGAAGTGCGCGGCCTGAGCCAATGTGGCTTCCCCAGGTAGTAAGGCCGAGGTGCTCTTTCTACTAAGGCATTCCGCTGAGCCCGTCGGCTGCCCCTCTGTGGCTCCCCTTCTCCCTAGTGCCCAAAAGGGTGGATGATCCTCTTAACTCTGAGAAATGTAAAAAGGAGCCTAGTTTTTGGATAGTCACCCAAGTCAGGTCACCAGGATATTGTTTGCGAATAAAGAAAGGGTTTGACTAAGTGGTATTTAGGGTAGAATCTTCACTAGAGAGCCCTTGCTTAAGGAGTCTGAAATACACATAGTTGGTTAAGGGCACGGGTTTGGAGTTAAACAGAAATACCTTTGGCTTTGCTACTCAAGAAATGGAACTATAAGCCAGTCTTAAGCCCACTGAGAATTAAGCCGCAGCTTCCTGGTCTGAAAACTGGGGAGGAGGGTACCTACCTCATAAGGACATTGTGAGAAATAAGTAAGGTGGGTATTTTTAGAATGTGAGCGAGGGTGTACCTGTCTTCTGGCTTAAACCTTTAGTAGCTTCCTACCTCATTTCAAATAACTTCCAGATTCCTCCCATGACTTACAAGCCCCCTATATGACCTGCCACTTCACTGTCCCATTGATCTTCCCTGAAAATACCAGGCACACTTAATCCTCAGGGCCTTTGCACCCGAAGCTCCCTCTCTGGACAGCTCTTCTGTATGGTCTGTGTACACGCATGCACGTGCACACACACACAGACATATTACCCTTACCGTTTTAGGTTTTGGGGGTTTTTTACCTTCATATTTATCAATTCCTGATATATTGTTTTTTTGTTCATTGTCAAAATTCCCACTAGATTATAAGCCATGAGAGCAGATACTTTGTTTTTTTTTTTACTGCCCTATCTCCAGCAGGGAATTCATTCATTAAGCACCTCCTGTAATCCAGCAGTTCCTTAGTTATACATCAAGGAATGTGTTTGTTGGGGGAGGGGGGGAGGTTTTGTTTTTGGTTTTTGGTTTTTGATTTTTGGCTATTTTAAATGGCTCCTAATTTTTAAGGAATTCTGAGGATACCAATGAGCTGGAACTGGAGGTCCGTTTGTGGAGGGCTCTGGAGAAGGGTGGGCAAGAGGTCCTGTCTGCAGGCGTGGAGGTATGCCACTTACATCTCCTTCCGGGGGACCCTGCCACTAGCTGTGTAGTCACCAGATAGACCAGATAGAGTCCCGGCTGCTGCAGCTGCTTATGACATTCATGCCGAGGTCCCCAGCGAGTGAGTGCCATGGTAGAGATTCTGGAACTGTCCCTTTTCTGCCCCTGATGAGGCTGGTGGGCAGTACTTGCTCCAGGGCTCAAGGGCTCCCACCCACCTAAGGGAGACGCTTCCTCTCTCCCCTCACTGGTCTCACTTAGTTCTGCCTTGTGGTTTGAAGGCTCTCCCTGCCTGTTCCAGCCTCCTCTCTCCTCCCCGATGCAGCTAACCCTTCCAAAGTGTAGAACGATGCTAAGCATTTGGATCTGCAATTTTCTACAGCTCTGCTCTCACTATAGAATTTGCTAGGTGATAGAAGTGACTTTTGTATGCATGTTTCAGTGATTTCTGCACTTCTTCTAGACAATAAGAAACGCTAGAGCCAGGATTGGCCCTAAGATCCCCTGGGACTGTATCTTTGAGGCCCAAATATAAGCTATTTCAGAGAACAAAGTGGAAGGGAGTAAACATAGCATATGGCTGTGTAAAGACAGGCATTTTATAGATCTGAATTACTGAAGTAGGAAATGTGTATATTCAGAGGGAAATGCCATGGAAGTCCTTTGAGATTCCTTTCCCTGCAGTGGCTCTATTCAGCTTGGACTGTCCTCTGCCAATAGCAATAGCTTAAAACATTCTTTCCCTGACCTGCCTTTTCAGATGTATGTCTTCTCTGTCATTATATTTCTAATCATTTTCTCAGTACGGTTTATAATTCTGGAACAAATTGTGGTTTAATTAGAAGTGCTTTACTGAGAAGGATTTTCCAGCTTGTGGTCATGCTTCAAGCCCATCTGCAAAGCACATCTGCTGCTGTTCTAAGAATTTTAGGTGGTGGTGGCGGGAGTCGGGAGGTGTTAGAGAAAAAGTTACTCTGGCACTTGTTGAAGAATGATAGGGCACCCTGTGTTCAAGAGACTACTAGAGCAGAGGTTACACAGTACTGGGGGAGAGGGTGAGCTCAATTCTGAATACAATGAGGAAAGGGGGATTTCTAGCCAGAGAGCAGGGAGAGGTCACCTGCAGATGGTGGAGCTTGAGGGATTGGATCAGATACCCAAGGTGATCAGATACTGTGGGTAGGAGATTCTGACTAAACCAACTTAGCAGGATTCCAGCTAAAATCAGGCAATGCAAAGACTTGGAAGCCCAAGGGTGGAGGTCTAGGTAGGAAGTGCCTACGGAGGAGCCTGCCTAAGGCTTGCTCCAGGAATCCTTGGTGGCAGGGGAGAGGTGTGGAGAGGAAGGGGACATACTTAATTTTAATATTTGTTGTAAATATTTATTATATAAGTAGTTTTCTTCCTCCCTGGCTCTGAGGAAGTTTGTCATCTTTAATTTTTCCTTATTTTAGTTGCTAAGGCTGCTAAGTTGCTAAGGTTTGACTAACATGACAGTTTTCCTGTCCAAGTAAGTTACTTTCAGTGACCAACCCACTCCTCTTAAAAGCATGTTTTGTGGACTTTGTTCTTCCTTCTGCAAGCTAAGAGGTGGTCCCTGAATAGCGTAGGAATAATTGCTACAGGTGTTCGAGTCTAGACTCAGCTCATCCCAGTGTCCTGCCACAACCCAAGAGCTCTCTCAGAACCTGAGCATCCAGATTTGGCCTCGGAATGCCCACATCAAGAGATTCTGCAGGGAGGGAGAGGGACAGAGATGAACCCGAAGAGTCTGGCATCTCACACTGGTAGACCTTAAAAATGTAGTCCCAGAGATATAACATCTTTATCTGGAAGTAAACGGGAAAGTGGAAATTCACAAGTACTGATGCCCATACCTTAAGCAATCAGAAACACAGAGTTTGACTCTCTTAGGGGCTCATCCACACACATCCTCTCTGTGCCCAAATTCAAATCCTACTTGAGCTGATCACAAATTCTCACAGCCAAAGATACGGTAATTTGACAATAAACTACTTAAAAAACCCCCACAAAATTAAAAATAAAAAAACAAAAAAACCCCAAAGATACGTCAGAGGCCTTGTTAATAAAAAGGACGTGTAGATTAAATTTCAGAGTCTAAAAAATGTACATAAAATGAAAAATCAGGAAAGGCGTTCTTTCCCCTTGGTGCTTTTCAGTAGCCTTTACCTCTTCTAAGCCAGGTCTCTTGGAAAGTTGAGGATATTCTTTCTTTTTTCTTTTTTCTTTCTTTCTTTTTTTATGTAATCTTTACACCTAATATGGGACTCAAATTCACCACCCTGAGATGAAAAGTCACATGCTCTTCTGACTGAGCCCCTATGTTCCTTATTTCTGAAGAAAGAAAAAACAAAACGAGTGAAAAAAAATGGAAAAAGGGAAATGATTAAAACTTTCCCACTGATACCAGAAACAGAGTGCACTGTATCTCCATCATTGCTGAAATGAGCAAGTTACGTGCTCGTGGTTGGTTGTTGAGGGAGACATTCCCATTTCTGGAATTTAGAACCCAGCATAGATAGCAGGTCTGGCACCTTGTGAAGCTTGCCACATGACTTCCTGGATTGCCCTCGCACCATCTCAGACCCTTATCTGCCACATCAGGGAGGTGTAGGCGGGGCGGGGGGGCGTCTAACCCCAGAATATCTCCTTGGGTCACTCCTCACCAGCTAAAGAGGGTAGAGGCTCAAACCGTTCTGAGGACTGAGCCTGTGTGACTGATTTAGCCTGAGGCTGGCTCGGGCAGAGAGCAAACATGACCTGACCACCTTGTCCGAAAACCAAAATTTCACTGAGCCTCGTGCAGTAGTCATTTACAAACTCTGGGTTTCCTCCATACTTCGACTCCCAGATTTGCATTCAGGAGCAGTGGAACTCAGCACACAGTAGTTCTCTTGCTGGTTGTAAAGAGCCACATAATAGAAATGCTTTCCCCGCTGCAATGTACATGAGTCTCTGCTGCTTATTGCCTGTCTGCTTGGACAACTTGCTAACCTCACTTAGGATCAGTTTACTCATCCTTAAGGTGGGTATGGTGGTATTTACCTCCTTTGTTCTTGGGTGATTAATTGTAATTGATAGCTGACAACAGTAGTAGTAATTACTATTACTGTGTTATTAATAATCAAGGAAAATTTACTGGATTCTGATTATGCATCAAACACTTGAATGCCTGTGAGATGGGCAGTTATTGTTGGTTGTTATCCCTGCTTCTGGAGATGAAGAAACGGAGCTCAAATAAGCTCCAGGCACATTCGGAGCTGGTCTGTCTGATCTTAAAACCAATGTGAAATGCCCAGTGGTTTCTGGTGCTCATGAAGTGGTTTTTGTGCTATTGACACATTTCTTCCACATCCCAAAGTAAGCGGTAATGCAGAAATAGTGGTAAAATGAATGTAACAGGGATTTAGGCTGAAGGGAGGAAAAGAAATATGTGAAGGGCATCGAATTGCAGGCAGCCACTCTATGGACAGCAAAAATGTTCCACTGACTTTGAAAAAGTGAGGTTCAGAGCTGCTTCTTGGGGTCCTAGTTGCCAAAGCAGGGCAGGAAAGGCCATCATAGGACTGTGCACTGGATTATAAAGGAGGCAACAGATAGAAAAAGACAATTTTACTTGGTACTAGATCCTAGAAAACACTCTGACATGATGTAGGAGGCTGCAAAAAACACCCCTCCAAAGTAACTTGGTAATAAATATGGTCTGTCCAGCTTGGGGGATTCACAGGGGATCCTCAAGACATACGCCACTAAAACCTGAGGTTTCCAGCGCCCTTCTCCCCGCAGTGATGCTTACTGGTGTTCAGTGACAAGGAGAGTAGCAAAGCCCCCAGATGTGACTGCTGAGCAGTTACCTGGGCCCAGTCCTAACAATGACCCTCACTCCTGGGCCTCAGAGCAGCTGTGATTCAGATGTGGGCTTTGGTGGAGCCAGCAACCCCAGCTCTGCCCTATCAGCTATTCTGTCCTGGGCAAGATGCTTCATTTCTGTGTCTCGATGACCTTCTCTATAAAACAGGAATAAGAATAGTACCCACCTTGTAGGAATGGTGGGAGGTGAATAAGGTAACATGTCCAAAGTGCACGAGCATCGCCTGGTGCTCAGCACTGTGCATGTCTGCTAATAATAGCTGGCTCAGGGGCACAGAAGGGGTACTCTGTGTATTTGGTGCCACAGAACCTTTGGGGCTGCTTAACACACCAAAACTCTATGTATCCTTCTTGGTTTCTGCTTGAGCATTACATAGAGAAACAAAGGTCTATATTCAGTTTAAACAATTTAACCCAGTAAGGACATCTGTCTAAACAATCATGGGCCGTGGAAAGAAATACAGAAGCTGCGAATGCTCTTAATGGTACCTGACCAGTCTCTTCACAAGGTAATAGTGCATAGCAACAGTCTGGGGTAGAACAGCCGTGGCCAGTGTCCTCCTGCTTCTCTGTGGAATGGGAGCTGAGAAGCCCAGTGCCTGCCATCTCACAGGGTCTCTAAATTAGAAGGGAGATTAACAAATGTAGTGAACATTCTGGATCCTTCCAAGGGGAAACCATACCCATGCGGGTAAAAAACAACTTCAGGACCCATCTGTTATAGCAGATCTATAAATCATTTCTGATGACAGAATGTCATCACCAAGGGCTTTAGTTCTAACTTGAAAAAGTAAAAAACTTGTGATTCTATCTGAGAGAGGAAGTGTTTGTGCAGAATCAGAAAGGCTCTGCTACCTCTAGCCAATTCCTCTGGAATTAAGAGCTGAAATATATAGGCCATGTGGCATCACTTGGGCTCTCAAGTTCCAGGATCTGATAGACAGCATGAGCTCCCGATTAACTATTCCAGACTCCACCTGTGTTTCCAGTCTCTCGTCTGTTTTCATGCCAGCAGTTTATAATATTGAAGTTTCATAAGACCTCTAGTGGCTTTTCCATAACTCAGATGTCACTTGTCTCTCTCCAACCTTAACAAAGCCCTTTTCTCTTCCTGTCAGTTCCCATCAAACCAGGAAACAAGGACAGGGAGCCCTGAGTGTTCCCAGAGGTTCATTGACTGTCCAGAAATCTATTGGTAGAAAGGGAGGTAGTGGGTCAAGGTTGACAAAATATAGCAGGCACAGGTTTTGGACTCTGAGACACCAGTTTGCATCCCAGGTCTGTTACTTATCAACTGTGGTTTTTGAAGAGCTTACTCTTCTCTTAACATTTCCTACCTTATCCTTAAAAGTGCATTGTCCAATATGGTAACCCCTGACCACCTGCGGCTATTTAAATGAAAATGCAAATTAACTAAAATTAAAAATCACCTTTGTTGCACAAGCTTTGTTGATGTGTGTCAAGTGCTTTGGAGCCCCGTGTGGTTCTCCTGGCTACCATGTTGGGCTGTGCCCATCTGGCACATTCGCATCATCACTGAAAATCGACCGCAGTTGGACCGCACTGATCTAGTCTAAAACCTTGCAGAATTGGCAGGAGATTTAAATGAGATAGTATTTGTGAAATGTCTCGCACAGCAGCCCCAAATTAAATAGTACTCGCTGTTTTCTAATGACTCCTACAATTTATTCAGCACTTAGCTTGTCTCTGGCACTTAGGCTTTCTCAATTGTGAGAGCCCTATAAGGTTGGTATTTGTTTTCTCAGTTTACGGATGGGAGAAGTGAAGTTTGGTGAGGCTGGGCAGCACTGTCACCAAGATTCTCCAGCAGATATCTGACAAGGAGGCTGGCACTGGAGCCCAGGATCTGTAAGCTACGAAGCCTGGCCCCCAGCCCCAGCTCTAGAAAGAGAGTCCCCTTCTAGAAAACAGGAGACGGCTGCTGTGATGTGAATGTCTCCTCCCGTTTCACTTCTCTTTATCTCCCAATCTACCCATGCAGTCACAAGCACAGAAGAGCCTCTGCACAGCTTATGTTTAAATAAAGTGGAGCTGGGGCGCCTGGGTGGCCCAGTCAGCTGGGCATCCGACTTCAGCTCAGGTCATGGTCTCACGATTCATTGGTTTGAGCCACACATCGGGCTCTGTGCTGACAGCTCAGAGCCTGGAGCCTGCTTCGGATTCTATGTCTCCCCCTCTCTCTGCCCCTTCCCAATGCTCACTCTGTCTCTCAAAAATAAATAAATGTAAAAAGAATTTTTTTTTAAATTAAAAAAATTGGAGTTGATGTTGATTAGCCAGCCCCAGATGCCTTTCCCTAGCCTTTCCCTTTCTTTACCACCTGGTAAGACTTGACCATTCTTTGTTTGATGCTGCGACACCACAGTGGAGTTGTAGCATTTCACCTGGGCAGTGATGGTGGGCAAGAGAGCAGGACAGCAAATATAAGAGAGAACACAAATAGGGGCATCTGGGTGGTACAGTATCTGACTCTTGATCTCAGCTCAGGTCTCAGGGTCCTGAGTTCAAGCCCTGTGTTGTGCTCTGCTCTGAGTGTGGCTCTTCCTTTAAAAAAAAAAAAAAAAAAAAACACAAGCTAAAAAAAAAAAAAAAACTCAGCCACCTGTTATCCAGAAACCCCCCTACCCGAATACCTACCCCCTCTCCAGAGTATTAAGCCTGCCGAGGTCTCTGCCATTCCTCATAAGAAATAGTCTTAAATTTTGTTTAACCAAAAGACTATTAGAATTGAAACAGGAAAAATGTTTTAATGGATGTCATTTTGAAAGTGACTTGAATCCTTGAAAGACAGATTGTGATACTGAATAATGTTGAAGTGGCATGGGTTAAGAGGGGAAATATGCTAAAAATAATGTTGAGACACAAAGCTTTTAAATACACTCTCTCCTTGATGAAATGACAGAAGTGCCTTGGATTGGAGCACAAGCCTTTCCGAGCAGAGATCCTTGAGGCAGATAAAGGTTCTGCCTGTAGTACTTGCAGCCAAAGTGATTCTTCTTGCCTCTCAAAATGCCTCCCCCTGATCCCCTGCTTGTCCACACTTCCATCAAAGGCATTCCTGGTGCCTCTCGCCCTGTCTGTCCTGGTGGCCTAAGGAAAGAATGAGGTTGGGCTGGAGGAGTTAACTAGTCCTTGAGCTCTAAAGTGTGGCTGTGTCGAATTTTAAGAGTCCTGTGGGAACTGAAATTCTGAGCTCCCTGGAGGAAGTTCTGTTCTGGTTTGTTTCCTTACTAGAGAATCCCATCACCGTTTGCTAACTGCCAGATTTGCAAAGGAGAAAGAGGCCAGCTTGCTTTGATGTCCTCCCCTACCATGCCCAAGTCTGGAGGGCCGTTTTCCTGACAGGGGGGCTGGGAATACTACTGCCTCAGCCAGGTCACGGGGCCACAACCCTAGTCATGGTCAGCAACTCTCCATGTGACTCTGTGTGAAATCAAACACAGCCAGTAGGGAAAAAAGAATGGAGATTGTGTGCTTAACTCTCCCTGAGGGCCAGGTCCTTCTGCGTGTTCTGGGAGTGGAGAGAAACCTTAATAGAGTGTGTTTCCTCCATGATTGCCACATACTCAGGTTTGTCCTCTGATTTTATGGGGAGTTGGAACGTTTAGTCCGAGAACCTTGTGGCCAGAATGGACAACATTATTGTGGGCTTTGTTGGGAACGCTGTCTTTAGCATAGGTCAGGGCTTCTTGGAACTCCCACAGAGAACTTCTCTCTTGGCGACTGCTTCTCTGAAGAACCAGTGAGTTTTTATCTGTGACCTGTATAGGTTTCTAGTCAATGGTACTTTCTCCCTTTTTGCTTTGGTTGCTAGGGAGCTCAGAGCCAAATTAGTATCCTGTTTTAACTGTGTTGGGATTTTATGATAAGCCTTTCTGGAACTATCTTTTGTTTTGACCTCACTCTGTTTTTCTACCATATTTTTCTTCTCCTTGCCTGGATTCTTATCCTGTTTTGAAAATGGTTTCTTTGTAGTGGCATTCAAACTGTCCTCCTGGTCCAGTGGGGACTCCTGGGAGGTGCCTCAAAGCCACACCCAAACTCTGAGATGAGCTTGCATGAATTGTAAAAAGGAGCCCTTCCGCCAGGCAGAGACAGCCTCATTTTGTATTCGTACATCTGTCCATGGCGGCCTTCCAAGGACTGACCCTGATGGCTGCTGGGCCTGGTACAACTCCTTCAACCTGAGTAATTTCTTGTTCATCTGTTTTATCTGTCGGCCTACCGAAAAAATGTGTTATTCAGAACAGGATATCGCGTGTTCATTGATTTTCGGGTGCAGGACTGTAGTTTCAGGGTGCCTTTGATGTGCTAGGCACTTGGAACACAAATGTGAACCAGAATGTGTCAAGGACCCTGCCTTCATGGAGGTTATATTCTGGTGTGAAAGCCACACGATAAGTCAATAAATAAAGAAAAATAATTGCAGATTGGGATTGGTGCGAGCAAGGGTATAATCAAGATACCATAATAGAGAATAAAATGAGAGCCCTTTTAAGGAGGCATTAGCGAAATCCCCTCTGAAGACAAGGTAAGGCAAGGCCTGCAGGATAAAGGGGTGCCAGCTATGCCAAGGGCAGTGGGAGGGGACTTCATGGACAGTGTAAGCGGCAAGTGCAAATGCCCTGGGGCTAGAAAGAGCTAGGGAGGAGTTCAAGGGAAAGAGTTCCAGTGGTTTTAGTGAGGCAGAAGGGAAACCACAGAAAGTGGCATGATAAATAGTGTGAAGGACCCAGATTGTCTGGGACCTTTTAGGCCCTGGTAAGGAGGAGGATTCTGTCCTAAATAATCCAGGAACCCATTGAATGGTTTTAAGTCACTGCTAAAAAGTTTAAAGGTCAATCTGGTTGCTGGGGAAGAAAGAAGCAGAAAGATCAGTTCTTGGGCGCAATAATGATGGTTGGGATCGATGTGGTGGGAAAATGGAGTAAAATATGACATATATGAAATATGAAGGAGACTTGTTAATGGAAGTGAGAGAGGAAAGTCAAGAATGACTCCGTTTCAGTAAATCAGTAGAAACAGAGGACCATGGGAATCCGCTACACAAGGGTGGAGGTAAAAGGAAGGAGAAGTCCCGTGGATACTGAGTGAATGGCAAGGTGAATGAACAGAAGGATGCGAAGAAGTCCAACGAATATAGGAGAGTGAGTACAGTTGCGCTAGGGGCTAGAAGGATCAGGTGAAATGGTCCACAAGTGGGATATTAGGAATTGAAATTTCAAGGGGGTGATGATAAGTTCTGGGGGCACTTGTAATTGACAGAGAAAGAAAAAAAAATCATTGTAGTTATGGAGGCCAAGGAACTGAAAGTTCCACCTCAAAATAAGTTGAAAAACCATTCTTATTTATCATGTGTGTTTCATGGATTACTTCAAATCCTTATTTGGAATAGGGTAGAGTGCACATAAATAATAACATTGGTGGCTGATTCATTGTGGGTCTACTCTGTAAATTCCATTTTAGGACACACTTTTGAACATTGTGCACCAGAATTCCATACTACCATAAAGATGCTGCTTGAGAAGTATTTGAAAATGTGTGAATTCTCATATTTTAATTAGCTGCTGCTGATTCGTATTCCTCAGTCATTAATGATACAAGACTCCCTATCACGCTGTAGGTCAAGTTTAATACCCTTTGTGTGGCATACAGTACCCTTCTGATTTAGCCTTATTGACATGTCCAGTCTCATCCACTGCTACTCTCTAACCACACTAACTCCTCAGAAGGAGTTCTGTGATGTTCTAACTACCCCAACCCCTCAGAAGGTCCCAGTGTCGGGTCAAGCCTACATGTCCTTGCAAATGCTGTGCTCTGCATTGCATGGGTAACTTCTACCCATGCTCTAAGACTTATCTAAAGTATAAGCTTCTGGGCCAAGCCTTTTTATAAAAGGTCGAACCATCCAAAAGTGCTGTGATTGTGGGTCACATATTGGCAATATCGTAAGTAATTTGCTGCCACAAATGTAAATTTGAACCATAGATTATTGATAGTAGCTACAACTTGCTGAATTGTAGTTGTGTGTCAAGTACTTTATGTTTATCAACTCATTTAATTCTTACAAGCCTTAAAGGTATGTATAAATACCTCCATTTATTAGATAAGGATCCTGAGACTTAGAAAGGGCTTTTCTAGGAGATGATAAAAAATAAATGGCAGAAATGGGTTTTGAGTCCAAAAGCAAAGGTCATGCCATGCCCTCATTCTTTCTATTTTTCATTGTTCTGTCTACAGTGCTTAGCACATGCCCGGCATGGAATTGAAATGGGTATGATATTCTTCACCTGTCAGAAGACCCCCCCAAACAAATTTGAAGTCTGACATTGTTCGAGGCTCCTAGGACACTAAATTCTGACACTTTATGGTGGCCTGGTATCTTGACATTGGATTTACCTTGATGAATGTCTCCACTTCCCTAAAATTTAGAAAGCTCTGTTTTGATCAGTGAAATCTGAACTACCCTTAAAATCTTAATCCTTTAATTGCTCTTTATTTATTTTAAGTCACTGCCCTGATCCCTGTTTGGCAGACAGGTTCCCCATTGTTGGCACTGTGATTATCTAAGAGCACAAGTTCTTTAGATCATGAGAAGGACATGTGGATTTGTTGACACATGGGTGCCAAGACGTGGTGCAATGCAGTAAGGGGGCAGAAGGTATCTGGGTTCATTTCCTGAATACTCTTTTTATTTTTTGTAACTTTATTTTTTATTTTTTTTAGAATATAACACTATTTTTTTAACATATGCAATTATTTTCCATCATTTACAATACAGTAGTTACAATGACACTCCAAATGGATAAGCAAAGTAAAAAGTCAGATGAAGTTGCTTTTACAACACCAAAGACTTAATCATCCATTTCATATATAAAAGGTAGCTACTTTTTTGCATGGACCTCAAGTATATTGTAGTATAGAGGTGGAATACAAGGAAAGGTATTAAGCAGGTTGTGTTTTAGCTTATGGGCAAGTAATAAATTGTATCATTTATCTTGAATGTATCATAGATAAGCTGCTATATAATGATTGCCACTTCAGATAGCTGTGAAATTAGGCGATTAACTAGTTGTTACTTAACCTTCTAATTTCTATATAAGTCTAATTACATGAAATAGAAATCGGGGTTCTGACTGAATACTCTTTAATTGATATAAAATTTCCTGCTATTCATAAGCACAGTGGTGCTTTCTTGCTAAAGACCAGGGATCCTTTGCCATATATATTATAGCAGCCCTTGGGCCCCTGCATGTGGCTAATATTCCTTCTTGATACGAATTTTGATTCTGTAGTTTTCAAACATAGTTTCTGGTGTCAGAACCCACAACAGTGGTTCTCAAACGTTAGCATGCATTAGAATCACCTGGAGGCATTATTGGAACACAGATTTCTGAGCTCTACCCCACAGGATACTCTGATTCGGTCCATCTGGGCTGGAGCCCTAGATCCTATAGTGCAGTCAAGCTCCCAGGTGATGTTGATGCTGTTGGTCCAAGGACTATACTTTGCGTAGCTCAAAATTCTGCTCAAGGCCTGGTTTACAGGACACCAAATGAGGTTGGATATAAAAGCAAAAGTCTCTGCAGTTTCTGAGCATCTGAATGCTAAACTGTGTAGACAAAAAAACAAAAGCAAAACATAGACTTAAAAAGCATCTACTGATTTTTACACCATATTAAATACAGGCAATGATATATCTTTTGTGGAGGGAGACCAGTTGGCTAGATTCTGGGAGTCCTTCCTTCCCTGAGCTCTTTCTTTTTTCTCCTCAACTGTTAGTATTTTTATTCTTAGATTTATTCTTTTAAACTTCTTTTTTTTTTTTTTTGCTCTTCTAGGGTCCTAGAGAAACTTTCTTCTCTATGATCAGTCTTTGAATATAAAAGTGAATGCAAAGAGTTTTCAAGATGAAAATAGTCCATCATAAGAAATGTGGTCATTAGATTTAGGATGCAAAAGGGTGATTTCTCATTTTCCCTCATTTAGAGACTAAAAGATGTTTGCATTTTTATTAGATTCAAAATGGTATGAGTCATACAGACCAACACATTTCTTTTTAACAGGAATCCTTTGTGTTTGAACCCAACTGTCTCTTCAAAGTGGATGAATTTGGCTTCTTTCTGACCTGGAGAAGTGAAGGCAAGGTATGGCCTAAGAACAGCAAGTTGTTCTTTCCTGCTCTCTGGTTTAAACTATTTTCCTTCTCAACAAGCAGGAAATATGCCTCTTGAGGGCATGGACCCTGGGCTTATTCGTTTCTTCAAGATTTTTAAAAACACACTTTGATGTTCCAGGCATCGGGGATACAGTGGTGATCAAGGGACAGTATCTTAGACCTCATAGATTCCAGTCAAGGAGAAAAAGAAGACATTACAAAAAAAAAAAAAAAAAAGTAGAAGTCATTGAGTGCTGCAGAAGAGAAGGTCAGGTTGTTACAAGAGTTTAAAGGAGGTAGATCTAATTTAATCTGGGGAGTTAGGATGGTTTCCTAGAAGAGATACTCAAGCGGAGTCTCAAAAGTGCATTAAGAGCATGGTCATCTTGTTACACTCCCGAACTTCACTCGGTACACAGCACAGTGCACGTATTGAATGACTCTTTGAACTGAATTTACCGAAGTAGAAGCGAAATCCTATAAAAGCATTATTCCTACTTAATATTTCAGGTATACAGATATATTTAATGAGATATATACACTGATAACAGTATTATACGCATAAAAGTTAAGCACTTTATAAACAAATAATTATTCAGACTTGCGTTCTTATATATATGTATATTTGAAATGGAATGTGTGGGGTCTTGACAATTTCTGATGGTTGGGTACTGTGATTGATACTTTTTGTTTTTCACTCCCTCTCCACCTTACTGTCATTGGCATTGTATCTCATCTGTGCCATAGGTCTGGCAGGATTTTGGCTCACTGCTATATTATAATCTCTCTTTTCAGGAAGGACAAGTTCTAGAATGCTCTCTCATCAACAGTATTCGATTGGGAGCCGCCCCAAAGGTAGCTGTAATTGGCATTTGCTGTTCTTCTAAACACAGATTTCCTTAGGTTGTACAAGGTTTCTAGAATGCTATTTTGACCTGTTATTGCCCAAACTCATCAGCTGGGGATTAAGAAAACACACAGTTCAGAAATCTTTTCACCTATGGGGGACCTGGGTTGGCTCAGTCAGTTAAGCATCTGACTTCAGCTCAGGTCATGATCTTGCAGTTTGTGAGTTCAAGCCCGACGTCAGGCTCTGTGCTGACAGCTCAGAGCCTGGAGCCTGTTTCAGATACTGTGTCTCCCTCTCTCTCTGCCCCTTCCCTGCTCACACTCTGTGCCTTTCTCTCTCAAAAATAAACAAACATTTTTTTTAAAAATTTAAAATAAAGAAATCTTTTCATCTGTAACTTTTGGATGGTTTGGATTGCATTATGTTTAGTTATATTTAGAAATGTCCTTCACTTTTCAAAAAGGAGATGCTTGCATGATACCTGCATCAAAGAAACTGTTTCCTTGACTCGGAAATTAATTTGTCAAGGCCCCCCTCCCTCTGCTGCAATTTTTTTCCTTTTAGCAAACAGCGAGTCACTTCTGCTCTGTGGGTGATGTGGAAATTTAAATAGCCTGGGTAGTTCCATATTTGTGCACCTGTGCACGCAGACATTGGCTCGCCTTGGAGGCTCAGGTTGCCTCTGAGAGAAAAGATGACAGAGCATATAAATCAGTCTTCTTCACAGTGATTGATTTGTTTGAATAAGAAGCTGTTTGCATAGTGGTGCTAGGAATTTAAAAGCTGGCTTTTTCTAGAATATTAAAAGCACAGTATTTATTCCCATTTTCATAATAGCCCTGAAGGTTTTTAGATGTTGAGAACAAAATTTTTTTCCTCGTGTTGTTTCTCTTTGTCTTTTTTAAAGCTGTACTCTTTTTATGTTAAAATCTCTGTGTATCTACGTCGGCATTTCCTGAGTTCTCTGGAGGACAAAAACACTATTTCATTTGCTATTTAGGGAAAAGTTACACTGGCATCATTCCAAGTGAAGGTGTCATGGCCTCTAGAGATGAACATACTCTTTGTGTCCAGGCTACTTGAAAGACTTCATCTTATTTTTTAACGACCCTTGGTTGCTGGCCATGGCAATATTTGCATGAGACCTCAGTCACTGTCCTCTGCTGAGAGACCCCTTTGATTTTTGGGGACACAAGCAGGTCCTAATCAGAACCTTTCTATCCCATTTTCATATTCCAGACCCTGCAATAATTACAACCAAGAAGCTAAAGAAAGACCCTCACACCTAGTTTTCTCAATCAATAGTATTGTAATACCAAATAAGTTCAAGTATTGTGTATGTTACAAGTTTTATCTCTACAAGATTTAGAATAATACTAGATATCTGGGCATTCTAGGTAGAAAGATTTGTCCTCCTGTGTATTTTTACATCAAATGAGCAATGTTTTCTACAGCCTTTGATCTAACACTTTTTTCCTGTCTATGTCTATACAGGATCCCAAAATCCTGGCCGCTCTTGAAGCTGTTGGAAAGTCAGAGAATGATCTGGAAGGGCGAATAGTTTGTGTCTGCAGTGGCACAGATCTGGTGAACATCAGTTTCACATACATGGTGGCTGAAAATCCGGAAGTAACTAAGGTAGTCTCCGTGAAAAACCTCTCTCTTCCCCCACCCCCCCCCCATACGTTGATAGGTGGTGTGTGCCATCTTTATGTATAATGTCATTTTGATTTATTTATTAAAGTTGTATAGTAATTTAATTTAAAATTTAAAAAATCTATTTCTGTTGCCTCGCTGGAACATTGGTGTAGAAATTTCAGCAAGTACCATACTCTTTTAGAGTATCACTTACGTATACCAAGAATCCAAATACCTCTGTGGATAGGTTGTAGGGAAAACTAACCCAGCACCTCTCTCACACTAGAATGTCCAAAGGAGTTGCCCGGGAATTTGTTAAAATGCACATTTTGATTCAGTAGGTCTGAGATGGGGACAACATTCTCCCTAACAGATTCCTAGATGATGGCAGTGATGCTGGTTGGAGAACCACATCAATAGCAGGGGACTAGATCAGCGCTGCCTGGTAGAAATATAAATCAAGCCACAGATATCATTTACATTAGCAGCCACATTTAAGGAGTACGAAGGAGCAAGTGAAATTCATTTCAATAAAATAGTTTATTCAGCACAGTATACCCAAAATATCATGTTAATGTGAAATCAAAATAAAATTTATTAATGACATAGTTTACATTTTTTATACCAAGTCTTCAAAATGTGATGTATGTTTTCAGTTCAGACTAGCTACATCTGAAGTGCTCAAAAGCTTATGGCTTCAGTAGAGAGCTCAGGTCTAGGTGGTAAAGATATTCAGGCTCCACTTCCTGCCCCTACAAGTTACTGAAGAATTGGATCATGATCCGCTTTTAATACCATA